>NC_092757.1:29958817-30271825 GCF_047496795.1 Chiloscyllium punctatum
TCCCCAAATCCCTGCCTCCCAAACCATCTCCCAATGCTCATTCGCTGAGCAAACATAAAACTCATCCTCAAACTCTCCCAGTGGATCTGGCTCCAAAAATACACTTCAAGCTGTGCCCTCTGATCATAAAGGTTGAGAGCACCAGAAAAATAGATCCTTCAGCCCATCGTGTCTGTGCTGGCAAAACAGGCTCCTTGCTACTCCAGTCTCATTTTCTAGCACTTGGAACATTGCCTTTCATGCCTCACCAGTGCAATGGAGACACTTTTTCCTGTGGTCATCAACTCCTGGAGTGGGACTTGAACTCAGAGCTTTTGCCTTCGAGAGAAGGACATGGTGTGCAGGGATATAGTTCTTTGAAAGTTGCATTGCAGATAGACAGGGTGGTGAAGTAGGTGTTTGATACCTTTACTTTCATTGGTCCGTGCATTGAGTATAGGAGTTGGGATGTAATGTTGCAGCTGTAACAGAGATGGATAGAGCTCTGAAAGATAGTGGAATCAAGGGTTATGGGGATAAGGCAGGAACAGGATACTGATTGTGGATGATTAGCCATGATCATAATGAATGGTGGTGCTACTCCTGCACCTATTGTCTATAAGTAGGAGTATCTTTGACTATCTCTGATATGCATTTGCCATTACCAAGTGTGATCTATTGTCTGTAGAGGACATTGGTGAGGCCACTTTTAAAATACTGCATACAATTTGGTTCACCCTTCGAAAGAAAGGATGTTGTTAAACTTGAGAGGGTGCAGAAGAGATTTACCAGGATGTTGCCGAGATTGGAGGGTTTGAGCTACAGTAAGAGGTTGAATAGGCTGGGGCTATTTTCCCTGAAGTGTTGGATGCTGAGGTGTATCCTTACAGAAGTTCATAAAATCAGGAGGAGCATGGATAGATGTTGAAATGATCAGCCGGATGATAGTACACTTCACACAGATTCCTTTATCACATACATGCAAGAAGACTCAACCAGCTGGGTCAAAGCCCACCCTTGCCTGGAGAGTCTGAAACAGGCAGTTGCAATCACACTTTTACACACAAATCAGCATTCCCTTTTCACGAATTACATTTTGATTTCAAGCCTTAGCAACACAACTGATCAATCAGATCCTGATCTAGGTACATGACGTTTAGCATTAGATCATTGACCTTAAACTTCTACAATACCTGTTGAGTGTTGTTTCGGTCTTCCTACCTTCTCACTTAGCTGGGGCCAGTTTCAGTAAGCTAGCTAGCTTGCATACGTGCTTGGCTGCACTTTTCTGTTGCTGCTCAGAATTGTTTAGCTGACCTCCTTTTCTGTTCTTGCCCCATTTTGATTCCTTCCACATCGGCTATATAGCCAAAGGTCTTTTCCCAAGGGTGGGGGAGTCCAAAACTAGAAGCATAGGTTTAAGGTGAGAGGGGAAAGACCTGAGGGTCTTTCACGCAGTGGATGATGTGTGCCTGGAATGAGCTACCAAGAGGTGGTGGAGGCGGCTGGTACAATGACAATATTTAAAAGGCATCTAGATGTGGACATGAATAGGAATAGGTGAGAGAGATATGTGCCAAAGGCTGGCAAATGGGACTAGGTCAGATTGGGATGACTGGTCAGCGCAGACAGGTTGAACATAGAACATAGAACAATACAGCACATAACAGGCCCTTCGGCCCACGATATTGTGCTGAACACTTGTCCTAGCTTAAACACTTATCTATGTACCTATCCAATTGCCGCTTAAAGGTCACCAATGATTCTGACTCTGCCACTCCCACAGGCAGTGCATCCCATGCCCCCACCACTCTCTGGGTAAAGAACCTACCCCTGATATCCCCCCTATACCTTCCACCCTTCACCTGAACTGAAGGGTCTGTTCCATACTGCATGATGCTATGACTCCATGCTCTCTGGTTATTGAGGTTTAGAGCATCAAAATAATAAGTTGCCCTTCAGCCCATCGTGTCTGCACTGGTCAAAAAGACAAGCTTTGAGCTGTTCTCATCACATTTTGCAGCACTTGGCCCATGCTCTTGAGTGTCTCACAACAGCAATGAAGACACCTTCCTATGGCCATCAGCTCCTGGAGTAGGACATGAATCCAAAGCTCCTCCCTCAGAGTGAAGGACACCACACATTAGATTCTCTACAGTATGGAAACAGGCCATTTGGCCCAACAAGTCCACACCAATCCTCTGAAGAGCAACCCATCCACACCCATTACCCTACCTGATATTTACCCCTGACGAATGCACCCGAACACTATGGGCAATTTAGCACGACAAATCTACCTGGCCTGCACATCTTTATGGATTGTGGCAGGAAACCAGAGCACCCGGAGGAAACCCACGCAGACATGGGGAGAATGTGCAAACTCCACACAGACAGTCGCCCAAGGCTGGAATCGAACCCAGGTCTTTGACGCTGTGAGGCAACAGTGCTAACCACTGAGCCACCGTGCCACCCCTTCCGCAAGACACAAGACACTTTATTTACATTGTATCAAAAGATATCTTTTATCCTCGGTCCTTGTGGCATCATGCATGGGAGATATGGATCCTTGGTTACCAAGGGGAGGATAGATTATCGATGGTATGCAGGAATGTGGATGGTGGAACAGGATCAAAAGGGCCAATGGCCTACTCTTGTTCCTTGTATGTATGGGAGCTGATTTTCTTTTATACAACTTACATCGGAACTTGCCATCATTTCATACAAATGTAGTTTAGGCTTCATTTGCATTTCAATTCCTCAGATCTCCCTACTATGCCTCTAACCCAAAATCTTACGTCTGCATTCCATTGCACTTGTACAATCGGTGAACAGTGAAGTATATTTCCTTGTCTTAATTACCGAGTGCTCACCCATTCAATAAACCTCACCCCAATCTCCTTTATTCCAGTGGGAGCATCGTTGACCTTTCCAACTGAGCCATCCAACTTAAACTCTGGCACCATTCTGCGAAATCTCCTCCCTGTCCTGAGAGCCCTCACATCATTTTATAGTCACCGGAAATGACCACAACAATCCAACTGGGGCTAAACCAATTCGACATGCAGCATAACTCAACCATTTATTGGCATCAATGCCTCTATTTATGAAGCCTTCTGCTTTTCTACCCTCTTATGGCCTCCCCCATCTTCTAATGTTGATGAATGTTTTTCGCCAGATCCCTCTAATCCTGCGCACTCTTTACGATTGTGCCATTACATTTCTATTACCTTCTCCCAAAACATATTACCTTACACTCTTCTTTATTCACCTCTGACTGGATGCTGTCTGTTCATTGTGGTGACTCTGGACAATTCACATCATCCTCACCATTTGCCAATCCTCCAGGTTTATCATTGTCCCGAATATGGGCATTTTGCCACATACTGCAAGATTGATATCACTGACATATTGAATAAAAGCAGTCATCTATTTAGGGCTGAGATGCGGAAACATTTCTTAACTTACAGGATAGTGAAGTTATGGAATTCTGTACCACAGAAAGCTGTGGAGTTTGAGTCATTGAATATATCCAAGAATGCGATTAACAAATATTTAGGTTTCAAAAGCATCAAAGGCATGGGGAGAAAGTGGTAGTATGGCATTGAGATTGAGCATTAGCCATGATCATATAGTATGGTGGGCCTCATGGAGGGCCAAATCATCTTCTCCTGCTCCGGATCTTGATGTTTATATGTCCCAGCTGTGTGGATCATTCCCATCTCCGAACCACCCATCCAAAACAAGATCCATGAATCAGGGCTTGTGTTGTCAATTTTGTTGTCCAGCCGTTTTTATCTAGTATCTAGTGAAACACTTCATTGAATCCAGTTCAGACAACATTCTCTGCATTCGAATTCTCAGCTGCTTCATCAATGCATGATGCGACGTTGGAGACTTACCTTTTGAAAACCTGCATTGGCTTCGCTTCATTAATTTGATCGAAGGCAGGTTGGTGCGAATTGCAGCCATAACTACCAGCATCAATGTCAAGTGCATGATACAAAGTAAACTAGGATCCATGCGGTGTGAGCCTCGGAGACCCAGGTTCAAGTCGCTTCTGCTCCAGAGTTGTGCGATAACATCTTTGAACAGTTTCATCAGTAAATGTAAGACCATTAACAAGTCGGGACAGGAGTCGGCCATTTGGTCCCTCAAGCCAGCTTCACTAGGATCGTGGCTGATTCAACATTCCTCAAGTCCAAGTCCATGTTTCATCCAATATTCCATTAGTCTTCCCAATTACCTGCTACCCCCGTGTGCGAACTTTCCATGTTTCATTCACTAGTTCCTCCAAGTCCCTTTGTATTGCAACTTTCTGAAGCTTTCTCCATTTAAATAATATTCTATTCTTTTGATTTCCCTTCCAAATGAACAACTTCACATTTTCCCACATTGCACTCCATTTGCCAACATTTTTGCCAACTTAACCTATCAATATCTGACTGTAAAGCACATAAGACAACATTTTTTACTGTAACTCGATTATATATTACAGTAATATATCAGCAAGGTTTGAGAAGGTTTGTAGCTCAGGTTGAGGTTCTCGATGTAGATTTGTTCGCTGAGTTGGAAGGTTCACTGAAGATGTTGCCTAGTATGGTGACAAACATCTGAAAATGAACCTTCCAGCTCAACGAGCAAACCTACATCCAGAGTAATATTTCAAGTCAATCTCAGAGTACAACGGGATCTTGATCAGATGGGCTGATAGGCCAAGGACTGCCAGATGGAGTTTAATGTCGAGAAATGTGAGGTGCTCCATTTTGGAAAGGCAAATCAGGGCAGGAATAATACACTTCATGGTAAAGTCTGGGGAGTGACGATGAAGCAAGAGATCTTGGAATGCTGATTCATAGTTTCTTGAAAATGGAGTCGCAGATAAACAGGGTAGTGAAGAAGTCGTTTGCTATGCTTGCCATTATTGGTCAGTGCATTATGTGTAGGAGTTGGGAGGTCATGCTGTGGCTGAACAGGACATTGGTTTGGCAACTTCTGGAATACAGCATGCAATTCTGGTCTCCCTGCTATAGGAAGGATGTTGTGAAACTTGAAAAGGTTCAGAAAAGATTTACAAGGATGTTGCCAGAGTTGAGTGAGGAAATGCAGGAGATTGGTACTAAATGTGGAATAATTACAGACACAATGGGCTGAATGGCATCCTTCTGCAAAAATTCTTTAATTCTGTGACTGGTGCAGAGGGAGATTAACTTCAAGGTTCATGTTATCAGGAGGACCACCAAAGCCCTTTCCTTAGCTGAGTGGTCAGAAAACTCCCTACTCTTTATTTGAACTAAGGTATAACCTGTCTCCACCATAGCAAAAGTCAGCCATTCGTCCCTTCAAGTCTGCTCCACCATTCAAGAAGATCACTGCTCTTCTGGTTGCAATTTCAATTCCACATTTCTGTTGGTTGCCCCGGGGTCCTTATCTTTTTTTAAAAAAAGGTCACCTTGCTCACCCTTTCATAACTTCATCAACTCAGCCTTCACAACTTCGTACAGAAGAGATTTACACAGTGCAACAGCCGTCTCAGGGGAAAATAATTCTGCAAGGCATTGGTGAGGTCACTTTTGGAGTATTGGGTAAATTTGTGATCGACCTGCTGTCGGAAGGGTGTTGTTAAACTGCAAAGGATGCAGAATAGATTTACAAAGATGTTGCCAGGACTGCAGGGTTTTAGTTATAAGGAGAGGCTAGATAGGCTAGGACTTTTCTCACTGGAATATTGGAGGGTGAAGGGTGACCATATCGCGGTTTATAAAATTGTGGGGGAAATCAATAAAAGTGAATAGCCCTGGGATAGGGGAGTCCAAACCCAGAGGGCATAGGTTTAAGGTGAGACCTGAGGGTGGTGCAAATACGGAGCAAGTTGCCAAAAAGAATTGTTGTAGTGGGTACAATCACAAGATTTAACAGACGACATAAATAGGACAAGTTTAGGGGGATATGGACCAAACACAGGATAATGGGACTAGTTCCAATTAGGATACCTGCTTGGCATGGATGAGTTGGACAAAAGGGTATGTTTCGGTGCTGTAGGACTCTGACGATATCTTATTCTACAGAACATCTTGTCAAACCTACAAGAGAAAGCAATGTCCCATCAACCACCTTATCATGTCCCCTCAGAGAAATTTATACATTTCAAAAAGATCTCTCAGATTTCCAAACATAAATGTATAAAAGCCAATTTGTTCAACCTTCCTTCATAAGATAAACCCTTCATTCCCAGGAAAAAGGCAGGTGAAACTTGCTGTCAATGTAATTATTTTATGTTTTAAATGAGAGAAAAATGTACAGACTGATTCTGATGCGGTCTCATCAAGGCTTTGTATGGCACTCTGTCCACCCCTCAGGCCTGGAAATGGACACTACATTTTGAAGAAAAATGTCTGTGCTAATGGACTCTGGACTAGAAAGGACTCTGTTTGTTGGTAATTAACTGTCATGTGGTTTGTTGGGTTTATCACCTGCACTGTCTTGCATGTCCCTGGGTCTGGCAGGCCTTACCGTGAGCTGGGAGGCTCATGGGTCGTCCTGAAAGCTGTCACCCCGAGAGCCGGCGAGTGGGTAGGCCACCCTATGACAGTCTCCCGAGAGCTAGATGGTGGGTAGACCATTCTGAGCACTGTCATCCTGAAAAGGGGTAATCGGGACGGGCTGTCCTCGAGGTGGTCGAAAGCTGTGTCAGAGCAGCCGAGAGCTAGAAAGCGCATAGGGACGGGCTGAGATCCAGAAGACTTGTGGGCTGCCCTGCACACTGTCGACCCAGGGAAGGGGACAGACTGTCCTAGAGGTGGCCGAAAAGTGTGCCAGGATAGCCACTGGCCAGATGGTGCATCGGGGTGGGTGAGAGCCCAATGGTACGTAGGGGCAGACCGAGAGCTAGAAGGTTAGCAGCCGTCCTCAGCGTTGTCACCCCAGGTGGGTACTGAGGCGGGCAGTCCTAGAGGTGGTCGAAAGGTGTGTCAGGGCGGGCTGAGAGCCGGAAGGCGCGTAGGGGTGGGCTGCCTTAGAATGGTTGGAAGGTGAGAGGGCCGGGGGCTTGCTGGGTCTGTATTATCTGCACTTTTTAATGTAACAGGATTGTCTTATGCATAAATGTCATTGTTGCTGTCTTTTCATATTTGAAACTGGGATTTGTGGTTTGTCCTCAATTCCCTGTGAACTGGTTGAACGGTAGGGTTTGGGGCCGAGATTTGCTGCTCCTCTCCCTTGTAAAATTGCTGTTGTATACAGCTGTAAATGTTAACTGTTGTGCTGTAACCTCTTTTTTGTAATTGTTTAATAAAATAAAATAAAACAGGGGAATGCTCCTCTCCCTTGTAAAATTGCTGCCTCTTGTGTACAGTTGTAAATGTTAACTGTTTTTATAAACTGTTTCATAAAATTTATAAACAGGAGATTCAGAGGTCTTCTCGATTTAGGGGACTGACTCTGTGCTGGCTGGGTCACAGTGTGTTACTGTTGGTTTCTGCTTGTTTTTTGTGTGGGGGATACCTGATTCCTGAACTAGCTGAATTATTTAGCCAGCTTGTTAACTGGTCTTCCTTTAGTGAGGACTGATTGTTAAACTCCTGATGCACATAATGTGTCTCAGGTGTAACTCAGTTCTCATTAGGGGATTGTTGTTTCACTGGCTGGTTACAGTCTGTGTGTTACTCTTTTCTTCACCTTTGAGAAAAGGACAATGTTAATTTTGTGGTAGGGCTTTGCCCTTGGACTCTAGTTTTCTTTGTTTTTTGTATGTGTCCTCACTGTTTGGACTGAGCCCTTGTGAAAGACATACATTTTATCAGAGGAGCTGTTCCTATGGGGAGGCCTAGCCCTGAGACTGGGCCTCTGAAGGTTGAACACCTGTGTGTGTGCTGGGAGATGAGCACTTGCTGTATCCTGGAGTTTGGGAGAAGACCTTTCCTTCAGGAGTGGACCAAAACGCCTGTGAGTTAACTACCTTTACAATGTACTGTGTTCCTGTGAGTGGGCCTGGCTCTTCAAGGATGTGCCAGGACTCCATGGAGACTGAACACCTATGTGCTCTGGGGTGTGCATTTGCTGCCTTTGGGAGTGGACTCTGCCCTTGGTTGTAGACCCTGTTTTTAGCAGTGGTCTCTATTTCTGATAACACATGTCGTAAACTGGAATGGACTCTGTTCTTGAGAACTTTTTTTGAAGACTCAATATTTGGACTCTGTTCCAGAAAGGACTCTGTTTTTTCCCAATTAACTCTATCGTGTTTCTTTGTTGGGCTTATCACCTGCACTGTCTTGTGTGTACCTGGGTCTGCAGGCCTTACTGTGAGCTGGGACATTCATGGGTGGTCCTGAAAGCTGTCACCCCTGAGAACCAGAGGGTGGGTAGGCCACCCTGATGCCTGTTGCCCCTAGAGCCAGTAGGTGGGTAGGCCATTCTGAGCGCTGTCGTCCTGAGAAGGGGTAATCTGGATGGACTGTTCTACAAGTGGTCGAAACGTGTGTCAGGGTGGACCGAGACCTGGAAGGTGCGTAGGGGCGGGCTGCCTTAGAGCTTCCAGAAGGTGGGAGGGATTTGGGGGGGTGGGGGGGGAAGGCTTGCTGGTTTTTTTTTTGGGGGGTCTGTATTGTATGCTCTGTTTCTTACACAATTGGACTGTCTTATATGTATGAATGTCATTGTTACTGTTTGTAATGATTGAAACTGGGATTTGAGGTTTGTCCTCATTTCCCTGAAAACCGGTTGAAGGTCAGGGTTTGGGGCTTGGCTTTTGTCATTCCCCTCCCTTGTAAAATTGCTGTTTCTCTGTATATCGCTGTAAATGTAATTGTTTGTTTGTATAAACTGTGAATTGTTTAATAAAATATAAATAAACAGGACTGTCTGTTTCCCTTCTTCCCAGTGATGGAATATAAATTGTGAGGAGCAATTATAAATGTTGTCTGCAAAATCACAAAGCTAAATCATGAAAGAGGAAGGGGAGTGTAGGTTAAGCTAGATATGCTTTGTACAAACACTTAGCATCTGTTTCCAGCTTCTGCAAAAACAAAAACCACAATCAAGAGGTCATAAGGCTCAGCGTGGACGAAGAATGAGAGGAAATGTTGCTTTAGAAAGCAAGGAAGCAGATGGCAGTGAAGGAGGATATACGCTAACAATAGACCACAGAGGGACGTAGTGAAATGGTAAAGCAAAACCTGTTCTGTTACGCACAAGGCCAGATAAGGCAAGAGATAAGCAAGAGGAATGGGTGCTGGGTTTAGAGTAGTGGGAGGAGGGAAAGAGAAATGAATTGTATCAAGGTTTTGTACTGTGTGCCTATCTTGTAGACACCACTCTTGCAAGAGGATATCAGATGATACTGCTGCTGCAGATCTTGTCTTGGACTGAAATTATGAAGTGAGTGGGTTCTATTTCCCACATAAATTAAGATTTACACACTTGTTGTTTTTCACTGCATCTGACACCTACACACATGACATGGGTACAAGGAGAAAAATAAGCACGACTGCTGTTGGGTTGTAGTGGAAGAAAAAATAAACAGGCATGTCAAGGGATCTGCTCAGAGAGCTGGCTCTAGGGGAGCTGGATCAGCATATGAAGGACTCTTCAATCCTCTTGAGGAGAGGAGACTGACTTTGAAATAGCCTCAGTGTGTCTTATGTGCTGCTGTTGGTGTCCTCCTCCTGAGGAGGAGTTTATTTTTTTTTCATAGTTTGTTGTGGTTTCTTCTTATTTCTGTTAATTTGAAGCTGTGCTCAGCTACTACCACCACTGCTGCTACAGTCTGGGTCTGGGCCTGCTCCTGCTACTGAAGCCTGGACCTCACCTGCACCGCTGCTGCTGCTGCTGCTGCCTGGGCCTACCTACACCTGGGGATGACTTCGACTGCTACTTCTGAGGCTGCTTCTGAAAAAATAAACAGGACGATCAGATGTTCTGTTCACTCTGAGCTGGCTCTGAGGAAGGTGGATCCGTGTCAAGGGCTCCATGTGTAAACAAAAAGGTGAGTTGGTGACTGGATAATGGCCTCTCTCAAGTTATTCCTGATGTAGGGGTTTCCTGCTCCTCGGATGCTGCCTGACCTGCTGTGCTTTTACAACACTGCTCTAATCTTGACAATAATCTCCAGCATCTGCAGTACCCACTTACAGTCCTAGAGATGTACAGCATGGAAACAGATCCTTCGGTCCAATCTGTCCACGCCGACCAGATATCCCGACCCAATCTCGTTCCACCTGCCAGCACCCGGCCCATATCCCTCCAAACCCTTCCTATTCATATACCCATCCAAATGCCTCTTAAATGTTGCAGTTGTACCAGCCTCCACCACATCTTCTGGCAGCTCATTCCATACGCGTACCACACTCTCCATGAAAATGTTGCCGCTCAGGTCTCTTTTATATCTTTCCCCTCTCACCCGAAATGAATGCCCTCTAGTTCTGGACTCCCCGACCCCAGGGAAAAGACTTTGTCTATTTATCCTATCCATGCCCCTCATAATTTTGTAAACCTCTATAAGGTCACCCCTCAGCCTCTGACGCTCCAGGGAAAACAGCTTCAGCCTGTTCAGCCTCTCCCTATAGCTCAAATCCTCCAACCCTGGCAACATCCTTGTAAATCATTTTGGAATCCTTTCAAGTTTCACAACATCTTTCCAATAGGAAGGAGACCCAGAATTGCATGCAATATTACAACAGGGCCTATCCAATGTCTTGTACAGCCGCAACATGACCTCGTAACTTCTGTACTCCATACTCTGATCAATAAAGGAGCATATACCAAACGCTGCCTTCACTATCCTATCTACCTGCGACTCCCCTTCAAGGAGCTACGAACTTGCACTCCAAGGTCTCTTTGTTCAGCGACACTCCCAAGGACCTTACCATTAAGTGTATAAGTCCTGCTAAGCTTTGCTTTCCCAAAATGCAGCACCTCACATTTATCTGAATTAAACTCCATCTGCCATGTCTCAGCCCATTGGCCCATCTAGTCCAGATCCTGTTGTAATCTGAGCTAACCCTCTTCGCTGTCCACTACACCTTCAATTTTGGTGTCATCTGCAAACTTACTAACTGTATCTCTTATGCTCACATCTGAATCATTTATGTAAATGACAAAAAGTAGAGGGCCCAGCACCGATCCTTGTGGCACTTCACTGGTCACAGGCCTCCAGTCTGAAAAACAACCCTCAACCACCACCTATCTATCTTTTGAGCCAGTTCTGTATCCAAATGGCTAGTTCTCCCTGTATTCCATGAGATCTAATCTTGCTAATCAGTCTCTCATGGGGAACCTTGTTGAATACCTTACTGAAGTCCATGCAGATGACATCTACTGCTCTGCCCTGATCAATCCTCTTTGTTACTTCAAAAAACTCAATCAAGTTTGTGAGACTATTTCAATATCAACCTAAGAACAATCCTTTACATGCTCTGAACCGAACTTACATTCTTCTGTTCACTCTTATCTCTTGAGGGGTAGCCATGAGCACCCACATGGGCCCCAACTATGCCTGCCTCTTCATCCAGCGGTACCATTCCCCACATTTTCCTCCACTACATTGATGTCTGGATTAGCACTACCTCGTATTTGCATGAGGTAGTTGAAAAGTTCATTAATTCTACCAACACCTTCCAACCTGATCTCAAATTCACCCGGACAATCTCTGACACCTGCTTCCCCTTCCTGGACCCCTCCATCTCTGGCAACCGACTAACCGTGGACATCTACTACAAACCCACCAACTCCCACAGCTACCTGAAATACACCTTCTCACACCCTGCCCCTATAAAAACACTATCCCTTATTTCCCAATTTCTCTGCCTCTGTTCCCAGGAGGACCAATTCCACCACAGAACATCCCAGATGGCGTCCTACCTCAAAAAGTACAATTTCCTCTCCCACATGGTTGACAATGCCCCCCAGTGCATCTGCTCCATTTCCTGTACCTTCACCCTTGAACCACACCCCTCCCAACGTGACAGGGACAGAACCCCTTGGTCTTCACCTTCTGCCCCACCAACAGCCAGATACATTGCATTATCCTCCACCACTTCTGCCACTTACAAACAGACCGCACCATTAGGGACATATTTCCCTCTGCACTCCACCTGCATTTCAGAGACCATTCCCTTTGCAATTCCCTTGTCAGATTCACACCCCCTACCACCCTCCCCTCCTGGCACCTTCCCTGGCCACTGAAAGAAGTGCAAAACCTGCACCCACACCTCCCCTCTCCCCTCCGACCAAGGCTCCAAAGGATCCTTCCACATCTGACAGAAATATACTTGTACCTCCACCAATGTCATCTACAGCATCCATTGCACCCAATATGATCTCCTCTACAGCGGGGAGACAGAACTCTGACTTGTGGATTGTTTCAGCGAACATCTCTGGGACACTCACACCCACCAACCAACCCCACCGCCCCATGGCTGAACACTTTAACTCCCCCTCCCACCAAGGGCATGCAGGTTCTGGGCCGCCTCCATCACCAAACCCTTACCAGCTAATGCCTGGATATTCCACCTTGGAACCCTGCAACCAGGTGGATCAATGTCGATTTCACTAGTTTCCTCATTTCCCCACCCCAATTTATCGCAGTCCCAAGCCTCCAACTCAGCACCACCCTCCTGACCGGTCCATCTTGCTTCCCACCTGTCCACTCTACCTTCCACACACACCCCCCCCCCTCCCCCACCCCCCAGCATACCTTCATCTATCTATCTCATTCCCAGCTACCTTCCACCCCCAGCCCCACACCCATCCCACTTACCTCTAAGCCCCCTGGTCCACAAGCCTCATTCCTGACGAAGGGCTTATGTCCAAAACATTGATTCTTCTGCTCTTCAGATCCTGCCTGACCCGTTGTGCTTTTCCAGTGCCACACTCTTGTCTCTGATCTCCAGCATCTGTAGTCCTCACTTTTTCCTACACTCTTAACCTACCTACATTCCTGTATACTCGCGTAATCTGTCTATATCCCTCCTTATCCCTGGCCCAGCCCTCTCTCTCTACCCCATCCCTTTCACCTGACCATCTTCCTTTCCACCCATCTGCTCCACCCCACCCACTGTCCAATCACAGCCACCTCCTCCCTACATCCACCAATCGCCATCCCATCCACCTTTCCCCAGCCCCACACCCCCATTTCTTCTGCAGCCCCTTTCTCTCCCCGGGTTCTGATGAAAGTTTCCGACTTGAAACGTCAATTGCCCTTCTCCTCTGTTTGCAGCTCAACTCTCCAACTCCTCTATATTCCTTTGTACATTGTGAACCTCCCTCCATGCAATTGAACAGTTTTAACAACTCTGTATCTCTTTGTACAGTCGAGAGGTAAAGGACTGGAGGGGAGAGAGAGAGGGAGGGAGGATGGAAAACACTTGGATGAAGAGAGGCCGAGCAGACAGGAAGGCGGTTACCTTTTTGAACCCTGGTGCAGGATCTGACTCAATCACGTTGGAGCCGTTCAGAGCTCTGAGGCTGCGGACTATCTCCCGGTTGGACTTCAGGGGGAAGTCTTGGCCACACACATTGATGAAGTACGTCCAGGGGACAAGGCTCTCCAGCAGCTCCTTCATGCAGTTGAGATCTGCCTGAACTCTGCTCCATCCAGCATAGGTCACCCACTCCAGCTTGGCTGCGACAAAGACATTGTGGAAACACGAAGCGATGGCCTGAACGGCCGCATGAAATTGACTCGGGGATTTGCGGTCCACGTGGATACAGTAGACATTCTGTGGGGCGTAAATGCTCCGTAGAAGCCTCTCGAACATCTCAATGCTCTGGTGGATGACCATGGAGAAAGCCAAGGGGAAGAGTTCCTCCTCAGGGCTCAGGGGGACAGTGATATACTTGCGGGCCCTCACAAACGATCTGCAATTTCGGGTCATGTTCAGATAATCTCCCTCAGTGACGGCCTGGTGCTTGAGGGAGACAGTAATGGAGTTGAGGAGGGCCCTTTCCACCTCCTGCCTGTCCCCCTGGATGATCTGCCAGCAGGTGGAGTTCTCTTCGACCAGCAGGTGTTCCTGCATTGGACTGGCGCCTGGTTTCACCAGCCTGAGGGTCAGCCGGCCCCCTCCTCTCTGGACCAGCAGCCATTGGCACAACAAGACCACACTGAGTACACACAGAGCTGATCTGAGGCACGACCAACGGGTACAACGCTGGCTCAACTTGGGCATGGCACTTTCCAGAGGGCAGTGTCCCCAGCCTATAGGCGATAGGCAAATGCAGAATGGATGCTCTCTGTGCTGGGCAGCACTGCCTCCACCAGGCCCTTGGGGAAGGAGTGACTGCAATTTGCTGGAGAGGTCGCACCAGCCAGTCCCCTCGTTGTTAGACTCTTGTCTTCCCTTTTCCCCAAGATTCAACGAATGACTCCGACTTTTACTCCCTCTTCCCCCCGGAACTGCTCTCCCTCTGGAATTCCTCTCCCTCTCTCCGTTATCCCTTTGTAACCCCTCTCCCTCTTTAACCCCTCTCCCTTTATAATCCCTCTCCTCCACTAACTCATCTCTCTCCCTCAGTAACTGCTCTCTCTCGTTCCTCCTCTCTCTGTCCCTCTGTAACTCCTCTCTCTCTTTCTCTGTCCCTCAGTAACTCCTCTCCTCCCTCTCTCGGTAACGCTCTCTCTCTCTCTCTCTCTCTCTGTAACTCCTCTCCCTCTCTCTGTCTCTCTCAGTAACTCCACCCGCCCTCCTCTGGATGAAACCCAGCCAATGTTCCGTTGTTTCTCTCTCGGAGTCCGGGCTCCTCTCGCTGCTGTCTGCCTGCCTGGCTACAGGCGTTTCCTTCCCCGGTCTCTGCTTCTCTCCGGTCGTTCCTGGATCGGTGTTGCCCGGGTGAAGGAAACGAGAGGATCGCGATGGTGTGCAGTCTGGATCGGAGAACCTACTACCAGAGAGACACAGAGCCAGCCGAGCCCAATAAACCACGCCCCAGCCTGGGCTGAGATGCTCTTTCAGGAAGGAACCTGCCATCGAGCCCACAACAATGTGGGAGGGGTAACCCTTGGATGAAGAGAGAACCAGGAGACGGGAAGTGGTTACCTGTTTGTACTGTGACTCTTAACTGCCCTCTGGGCTATTAGGGATGGCCAATAAACACGGGCCCGGCCAACGGTGCCCCCATCCCATCAATTTATTTGAAAAAAAGTGACAATAGTAAATCAAGTTAAATCAAACTTCACCACCCCTCATCTCTTTCTCTCTCTCTCTTTGATGCGAAATTGGAATTATGGTGATTTGGCCGTTCATAATAAAGATGTGAATCTGAGTACAGCAAGTTGATCTGAATCCAAAAAAAAATTCCCCAGTCGAGAGTGACTCAGAGGTTAGCATTGCTGGAGCACAGTGCCAGGAACCAGAGTTTGATTCCAGCCTTGGGTGGCTGTGTGGAGTTTTGCATGTGTCTGCTTGGGTACCCTTCGGGTGCTCTGATTTCAAAGATGTTCAAGTTAGGTGGATTGGCCATGCTGAATTGGCCATAATGTCCAGGGATGTGCAGGCTAGGTGGGTTACCATAGCCACACACACACACACAGCAGAACACTCCTGCAGGTTTAGGCAATGCTCAATCTAATGCAACATCCTGGTGGATCTCCTTTGCCCCCCCCCCCCCCCCCGCCCCAGTACAATCACATCCTTCCTATAATGCGGTGACCAGAACTGCACACAGTATTCCAGTTGTGGTCTCACCAAAATCCTATAAACCTCCAACATGACACCTCCCTGCTCATGTATTCAGTGGCTTTGACCCTTCTTAATTCCCTTACCTGCCTATCCTACTGCCTTCATGGCATGGCTGGACACACAAACCAGGATCCGTCTAATCTTCTGTGCTTGCCAGGGTCCTCCTATTTAACATGTACTCCCTTGCCATGTTAGTCCTCCGGAAATGCATGTCACAGAAATTTGGGCATTCAGTAGCACAGAATGGAGAAAAACAATGACTGGCATCAAGAGCTGGCATCTTTTAAACATTGTAACTGTGCCCACATACATTACTTCATCTGGTAGTTCATTCCATCACAAACCACTCTGGGGGAAAAAAGAGTTGCTCCTCAATCTTTAAATATTTTTCCTCTGACCTTACAAACATGGCCCTGAGTCTGAACTCCCCCACACTAGGGAAAAGACCCTTGTCATTCACCTTATCAATATCAAAATCTGTCATGATTTTATAACCTCAACAAGGTCACCCCTCAATTTCCTATGCTCCAGTGAAAAACACGTACAGTTCTGATGTGGATCCTTCAGAGAGGGGACAGAAAATGTTTACCAGGACGTTGCCTGGAATGGGGGATTTTACCTGTGAAGAAAGATTGGATAGACTGGGTTTGTTTTCACTAGAATGCAGGAGGTTGAGGGGCGACCTTATAGAAGTTTATAAGATTGTGAATGGCATGGATAGGGTGGAAAGTATGAGGCCTTTGCTCAGGGTGGGAGTGTCAGTTACTCGGGGACACAGGTTCAAGGTGCAGGGGTCAGGGGGGTGTTTAAAAGAGATATGTGAGGCATGTTTATCATGGAAAGGGTGGTGAATTCATGGAACACACTGCCAGAACAGACAATGGAAGCAGACATAATTGTGGCTTTCAAGAAGCATCCAGCAGCAGGCATGAATAGGAAGGGAACAGGGGAATACGGATCCTGTAAGTGAAGACAGTTTTAATATGGAAGGCAAACTGTGTCAGTACAGGCTTGGAGGGTTGAAGGGCCTGTTCCTGTGCTGTAATGTTCTTTGTAAAATGTCCCCAGCCTCTCCAGTCTACTTTTATATCTCAAACCCTGCAACATCCTGATAAATCTTTTCTGAACCGTCTCCAGTTTAATAATATCGTTCCTACAGCAGCATGAGTAGAACAGGACACAGTTTTCCAGAACTGGCCTTACCAACTTCCTGTCCAACCTCAGCACACCATCCCAACTCCAATATTCAGAGGGCTGAACAATGAAGGTCATCACACTCCAGCAGGCATTGTTTCACTCTGACTCCCCTTGTAACTGTCCACATCTCACTGGGACACTGATGTGAAACATCTTGGCTCTTTGACTGATTCGACCAAGTCTCATTTCCTCTGTTTCTGTGTATCCCTCAGAACAGGAATGTAATGTGCATTCCCATGGCAACATCACAATGACAGACTTGATTATGGATTCACATGAAGTGGGCATCACTGACTGGGACAGCCTTGTTACCCATCCCCCTAATCTCTCCGGCATAAATGATAAGGAACTCTCCTCTTTAACTCCACTGTCCTTGTATTTTAAGAACCCTGACCACAAATGCAAAGTCACATGGGAGAGAGGTCCATGATTCTGTCCCAGAAAAACTGAAGGAAGGATGATTAATTTCAAAATTGGGATTAAGGGTAAAGTGGAGAAGGAGTAGGAGTAGTGCAGAAGGAGTAATGTTGCGTCATATTGCTGGCCTTGTCTTCAAGGTCATATTGATGTTGTGTTTACAAGGTCCTGTTGAGGGACCCTTCCTGAATTACTCTCGTAAATCCACAACAGGTATAACATTGTTTCCAGTAAAAAATGGACAGGATTCATCAGAGAAGGGAAATGCAAATTGCTCAAAGTCTTATGAGATGATAACATGGAGGGACCAAGCAGCTGAAGGCCGGTGGAGTGATGGAATTAGGGGATGGTCAAGAGGCTGGAATTGCAGGAGGGCTGACATCATGAAGCGATAATGAGCATTGATATTACAGCTAAGAGAGGGTTGTTGGGACTGGAGGAGGTTTCAGAGATTGTAGGGGGTGGAGGAGGTTCTGGATTTAGGGAAAGTGTCAGGGCTGGATGAGGTTACAGAGATAGGGAGGAGTGTATTGGGTGGAGGGGCTTACAGAGTCATAGAGATGTACAATGCAGAAACAGTCCCATCAATCCAACTCGTCCATGCCGACCAGTTCTTCGAACCTAATCTTGACTCAATTGCCCGCACTTGGCCCATATCCCTCTGCAGCTTTCCTCGTTATATACCAATCCAGATGCCCTTTAAATGCTGTAATTGTACCAGCCTCCACCACTTCCTCTGGCAGCTCATTCCATACACGCACCACTCCTCAGCCCATTGGCCTATCTCATCAAGATCCTGTTGTACTCTGAGGTAACCTTCTTTGCCATCCACTACACTTCTAGTTTTGGTGTCATCTGCAAACTTACTAACTGTATCCCCTATGTTCACATCCAAATCATTATATAAATGATGAAAAGCAGTGGACCCAGCACCGATCCTTGTGGCACACCATTGTCACAGGCCTCGAGTCTGAAAAGCAACCGCCACCGCACTCTGTCTTTTACCTTCAAAGTCGGTTCTGTATCTAAATGGCTTGTTCTGCTTGTACTCCATGAGATCTAACCTTGCTAACAAGTCTACCATGAGGATCCTTGTCGAACGCCTTACTGAAGTCCACATAGATTGCGTCTACCACTCTGCCCTCATCAATCCTCTTTGTTACTTCTCTGAACAAACTCAGTCAAGTTAGTGAGACATGATTTCCCACACACAAAGCCATGTTGACTATTCCTAATCAGTCCTTGCCTTTCCGAATACATGTAAATCCTGTCCGTCAGGATTCCCTCTGACAACTTGCCCACCACCAATGTCAGGCTTACCGGTCTATAGCTTCTCTCAGCTTTAAAGCATCACCTTTTCATTCTGAGCCTATGTCCTAGTCTCTCCTACTCGTGGAAACACCTTTCCATATCCAGTCTACCACGGGGTCTCAGTATTCTGTAAGTTTCAATCAGATCTCCCTCACTCTTCTGAACTCCATTGAGTCCACACCCAGAGTCCTCAGCCACTCCTCATGTGACAAGCCTTTCATTCCTGGGATCATTCTTATAAAATGCCTCAGGAATGCTCTTAACTTACTTGTGAGAGATGACATTACACTGAATTACATATTTTGACTGCAGGCTATAAAACTACCAAACTTTAGCAGCAAGCTATGTTAGTGTCCCTTTCTCACGGACTGCTGCTATCTCCTGAACAGTTTGAAGGGTCTATGATGTGTAGATACTAGACAATACAAACTGAGCGTACACATCTCTCTGTAATGAGAACAACCCATGGTCTACTCAGACTATGTGGAGAAAGTGAGGACTGCAGATGCTGGAGATCAGAGCTGAAAATGTGTTGCTGGAAAAGCGCAGCAGGTCAGGCAGCATCCAAGGAACAGGAGAATCGACGTTTTGGGCATCAGCCCTGAAGAAGGGCTGATGCCCGAAATGTCGATTCTCCTGTTCCTTGGATGCTGCCTGACCTGCTGCGCTTTTTCTACTCAGACTATGTGGATGTTACCTTTACCTTCACTAAGCATACATTGATATGATTAAGAAAACATTTACTCAACAACAAGAATGTTGGATGATTACAAAAATAACTTGGTCCACATATATTTTGCCCTAACCATGGTTGCTCCAATATAACCAAAAACAAATATACATGAGGAAGTCTAAACCCAGTTTATTCATCCTAGACGTGTGTTGCAATTCAGTTCTTTCTGTTTTCTTGTCTTTGACAGTGCATTACCCTATAATGTAGGTATGTCTGCTCTCATGTATGTTCACCCTGTTCAATGTCCTTGTCTTTATCTTCATCTTCACTCTCAGAAGATTACTACTGATTCCCTATTTCCTCTGCCAACAGTCCACACTCTGTTTGTCAACTGCACTTGAGAAAGGCATCGTGCACCATTTCTGATCTATACTGCAATGCCCCACTGGAGCTTCCAACTTATCTTGAAGTGATTGAGTTCTGATTGTTCAACTATTGCCCTGGTGGAAGCATGGGCAGTGTTGTATCTTCATTTTGACTCAGGGATGCACTAGCAACTTGATAACATTCATAGACCCTTATTTCAAGGAGATTGGAGTGTAAGAGGAGGGAAGACTTACTGCAACTGACAAAGGTACTGGTGAGACCACATAGAGTCATACAACACGGAAACAGACCGTCCGGTCCAACAAAGCCTTGTCGAACATTATCCCAAACTAAAGTAGTTCCACCTGCCCGCTCCTGGCCCATTGCCCTCCAACCCTTTCCCACTCATGTACTTATCCAAATGCCTTTTAAACCTTATAATTGTACCCACATCCTCCCTTTTCTGAGGAAGTTCATTCCACATGCGAACCACCCAATGCATAAAGAAAGTTCCTCATCTTTTTAAAATCTCTTTCCTCTCACCTTCAAAATGTGCCCCCTAGTCTTGAAATGCCCACCCTTGGGAAAAGACAACTAGCATTAACTCTATCCATACCCATCATTCTTTTATAAACTTCTATTAGTCTCGAGTAATGTGGGCAGTTTTGGTCCCTTTATTTGGGGAAATTTCATTGGAGGCAGTTGAGAGAAGGTCTACTAGGCTAATCCCCAGAGGGCAGGCATTGTCTAACTAGCATATGCTAAACAGGTTGGGACTCTACTCACTGGAACTTAGAAGATCTAACTGAAAAATATGAGATTCTTAAGGGGTTTTACAGGGAAAATACTGAGAGGAGGTTTCTCGTCATGGGGGAGTCTAGGACCAGAAAGCATGGTCTCAGAATCAAGGGGTGTCAGTTTAAGACTGAAACGAGGAAGAATTTCTTCTCTTTGTGTCTTTGGAAGTCCTTGTCACAGTGCCCCCTGTGGGGGCAGAGTCCTTGTGTATATTTAAGGCTGAGATGGATAGATTCTTGATCAGTCAGGGAATCAAGGTTTCCAGGGAAGGTGAAAGTGAGGAATGTTGGATCAGTCACGATCCTATTGAATGGTGGAGCAGGATCAAGAGCTTAAGGGCCTACTCCTGTTCCTGTTTCTTATGGCATTATTGTCATGGGATCATCCTGAGCACTAACCCACTGTTCTGGAAATCATGGTGTTGAATACTATCATAGCTGATGGTGAAATATGAATTCAATAAAATCTGGATTTAAAAACTAACCATATAACCATTGTCGATTCTCAGATTACAGGTTTATTAGTGAAATTCCAGATCCATGGCAATTACGTTGGCTCTTAACTGACATCTGAAATAGTGAAGTAAGACACTCAGTTCAAAGGTAATAATGGATGGAAAACAAATGGCAGCCTTACCAAAAAAGCCACATCCTAGGAAAGAATAACAAGAAACATGTTATGAACCAAATTTAGAGAATTTTTCATTTAATTCCCTGCAGCTCTTCTTCTGTGGCCCAAGGTCTTTGGAAGGAGGCAGTATCTCGGGACTTGTCTTCTACATCAACATCATGGCAGCTCCAAGACGGTCTGAAACAATCCTTCAAACTCTGGCATCGATGGTTCCATATAAGTTAAACATTGTTGAAGTGACAAAACCTTTCCACTCTCCAGCTCTTGCAGGTTGATGATAGGGCAGTCTGAAAGCAACATGGGTACAGGCTATGGCACCCTACAGCTGAGGGAAGGTAGTGATGGCAGAGAATCCCACTGCCCAGGTTGCTTGGCTCTCCTTGTTATGGGTGAATGATATAAACAAGTCTAATCTGGAGAAAGAGGCATCAGTGACAGCTTGAATGCATTTGCCGGTCGCCTCAACTGGGAGATGCGACAAAAGACTCGATACAAAATATATGTGTGTGTAAAATGTATGGGATTTTGAACTAATGACAAATATGTTTTGTCCTAATTATTTAAAAGGACTTAATAATTATCTAGGTATGTCTTTCTGGAACCATGAGTTAAAGGTGGAATGTGCCTCCTGGAATATTAATGGTTATTTGTTATATTGTGCTAGTTTGTAAGAAAATTCATTGACAGATTTTGTTCTGAGCAAGGATCACTGGACCCAAAACATTAACTCCTGATTACTCTCCACAGATGCTGCCAGACCTGCTGAGTTTTTTTTTGTTTTTGGAATGACTGCAGTTTTTGAATAGGAAATGGGACTTTATTTTGTGTTTTGAAATATTTTATAATATATTGCAAATAGAAAGGAAAACAAAGAACTGCAGATGGAACTGGAGATCTGAAAGAACCAAATTCAAAACATGCCTGAGAAATTCAGAGGCTCTGGTAACATCTGTGGCAAGAGAAACAGAGTTAACACTGAGTCTAGTGTGACTGTTCCTCAGAACTCTGTTTCTCTTTCCACTGGTGCTGTCAGACTTGCTGAGTTTCTCCAGCATTTTCGATGTTTGTTTTGATTTCCAACATCCACAGTTTTTGCCTTTAGTCAGATCTGAAGATAAAGCCGTTCATATCTGTGTCTTAGGGAACACTGTTCGCAAGTAATCCATGGCTGATACATTAATCAATAAAGATATTTGAGAGTGCAGGTGGGAGACAATTTAAAACAAGGAAAAAGAGTAAGGGCTGAGGGAATGCAGCAAGTTTGCAGCGTCTGTGGAAAGAGAGACAGACAAACAGACAGAGTTAACATTTTGAGTTCAATGTTCAGTTTTCTTGACAATTTAAGGTCTCCTCTGAATGATAGAACCTCCCACTAGTTCCGTTCTGGTGGCTCAGGACTGATGTTCATGTTCAAGTTTTGTACCAGGGCCAGATCCTACTCAAATGGCTACAGTTTAAGCAGTTAAAGCCTGTGTAAATTGTGGGAATTAATATGAGGGTTTTGCAATTAAAGCCCAGCTACCAAGACAAATCAAGCTACAATTGAAAATAATGCATTTCCATTGGCTTAGAACAAGGCAAACAAACAAAATAAATTGATTGCAAGAATGTTTCATCATTGAGTTTAGTCTGCCCTTCCCTCTGAACATAATAAAACTGCAATGAACAATGCACCTGTTTCTAGAATTTGTTTTATTTCAACAATAAATACTTTGCACAGTGAGCAATAAAATCTTCCTGAGGACACAGGACAGTGAATATTTTCTCTGTGCTGACATTTGAAACACAGATGGAAGTGATATGGGATATTTTGGAACTATCATGGTCCCTGGATCACGAAACATTAGATATGTAAGTAAGATACATACGGAAATCCTGATAATATGACTCGCATGTTTCAAATTCCCATGACCCTCTGTCGGCCCCTCTCCCTGACCATCAAGAACACCCAAGGCTTAACTCCCAGCTCCCCTGTGTACCAGCTCCCCAGCCTGTGATATCTAACCTTGGTTTATTTAGACATTTCAAAGCAATCCTCTGCCTTCTGCACTGAGTTTCAGTCACAGACATTGCAAAGTCCTCGTTAGTTTCCTGACAGCTGATTGCTAAATCTAGGCTTCAACCACCTCTTGGGTAACTAAACTATTGATAGCATCATCACACACACTGAGTATCTTTCCCATCTATCATTCTGTTCCTATCCAAACCCACACATTACCTTCTGAATACTCAGTGACTGAGTGAGTAAGCTAACCTCCAGATCCAGCCCCACAAACCTCCAGACCCTCCGAACACTGTCAGCTGAAACTACAAACATACATCATAGATCATCCGATTTCAGCCCCATCCCTTACCCTCCCCTTATCTGACCTGTCAAACACCTTGACTGTCAGAACCATCCTCCAACCCAGAACTGATCAGAAAACACCACCACCCACACATTCTAATTACTCCCACTAACTGGACTCTGCAATTCAACCTCAACCATCCAGCTTTTGCCCCCAAAAAGACACAATTACCCCCATTGAAATGCATTGACACAATAGAGTCAGGCCTGAATATACAGCTCCTTTTCCCAATGATCCGGATACACTCAAGGCAGAATGACCAGCTCATCCTTGTACCAGCTCAGCAATCTGCATTATCTAATCTTCGTTTATTTATCAAAGTCATCCTCTGAAATGTGAAGGAAGGATGTGACTCAGGAAACACATAGATTTGACAAAAATCTTCTGTGAAGATTGCAGCTCTGTATCAGCTGAGCGACAGAATTCCATGATTATGTGCGATGAATCTGTCACAGTCACATTCTATCAAGTTGCTCTGGAGAGTTTCAGAGATCAAAACTCTGGGTCGGGGACAGAATTGTCACATTCAATGGATTTCCAACCAGAATTCTTGAGACCAAAGTTTGGTTTCTGGTCACTGGATTCAAAACATTAACTCTGATTTCTCTTCACAGATGCTGCCAGACCTGCTGAGCTTTTCCAGCAATTTCTGTTTTTGTTTCTGATTTACAGGATCTGCAGTTCCTTCCATTTTATTTGATTATCAAGGACCTGAATGCTCAGCATTTTGTCCAATATAAAATGTTCAAATAGCCAATCACTACGAGACAGAGACTAACAGTTAATAAGTCTGTTGTCCACCTGTAAACTTGTGAAATACTGACTCTCTTTGTCCCTGTGCTGCGTAACTGACTTACTCAAGGGCTAATGCAACAGGCCAGACAGACAGTAAGTCAGGTGGCATGTGAGACAGTATTGAATGCCCATTGAATGCTCATTGGCATTTGGTGCGAAAGGTTTGGATTATGACGCAGTCTGGATAAGGAGATAATCAAATGGACAGTCACTATTTTCAATAATATAAAAGAAAGAACTGTGGATGTTGGAAATCTGAAGCACAAATAGAAATTGCTGGATATTTCTCTCTGCATTCTCTGTACCGATGCTGCCAGACCCGTGGAGTTAACATTTTGACCCTTTTGCAGAATTGGACTTGAAATGTTAACTCTACTTTCTCTCCACTGGCTTCAATAAGCAGCTCTGCCACCCCCATTTTGGAGCAGATATTTTAATCTTCATTTGCTGAGGAACATCAACTCAGCTCAGTTTCCAGACATGAAAGTTTGTGTTTTGGAAATGTGCATGCAATTTAAATCCCTCTCATATGCCCTGTTGAAAAGGCTTTGGCTTCTTTTGATGGGCAACATAAAGACAGACCTTGAGCCTGTCCAATATGTTTGTATTAAAACAAATCAAAATAATAGCTCTGTATCTGAACGTGGGCAGCTTTTGCGTCAACTTAAACAAGCACATTGATGTAAATAAATACAGCATGAGGACAGTTAGGGGAAAGCAGCCACTCAAGGGGCTGATCGATAGGCCCCCTGATGTTAGACATGAAGAGATATTGGCTGCTTGTGATAGTGAGATGGCAATCATCATTGCTGACTTGAATCTACACAAAGACTGTGTAAATCAGGTTGGCAGCAGTAACGTGGATGAGAGGTTATTGATGATCTTCGAGAAAGTATCTTAGAGCTGCGTATTCTGAAGCAACCAGACAGAAGGTTATGTTATTATCATCTTATTTATACCGTGTAATGTGACAGGATTTATGAAACAATCTCAGTGTAAAGGCTCTCCTACGTAGCAGCCATCACAATATAATTCAATTTTAGATCCAATTTGAATGGAAGAAGATTGACTCTGAGGTAAGTATTTCAAACTTAAACAAAGTCCACTCTGCGGGCATGTAAACTAAGCCAGCTGAAGTGAATGGCATAACTGGCTCAGAGAGAGATCAGTAGACACAGTGATGGCAGAGATTTAAGAGGGTACCTCAGAATATTCAGAAGAAATATATTCTGACTGAAACAAGAGACTTTAAAGGGAGGACTCGCTTTCTGTGGTTGACTGAAAAGTTGAAGAAACCATCCAACTTGAGGATATTGCAAAGATGGGTGGCAGGTCAGATGATTGATTAGAAAATAAAGTATGGCAGAGAAAAAGGTTAATTGGAAGGAGGAAATTGGAATCTCAGAACCCAACTCAAAATCTTAAAAACAACAAAGCAAGAGTTTCCATGGGTATTTAAAAACAAAACCTGTGCGCAATGTGAGTGTCACTCCTCTAGGGAGTGAGAATATTGAGTTATTGGTAGATGATAGGGGGCAAAAAGTGCAGAGCTGGAAAAGCACATCAGGTCAGACAGCATCCAAGGAGCAGGAGAATCGATGTTTCAGACATAAATCCTTCATCCATAGATGTTAAGGAAATGGCGAATTAAATGAATAAGTACTTTGCTTCTATCATCACTATAGAAGATACAAAAAGCATTTCAGTAATAGTGGTAAGTATCTGTTTTGCTGACATTGAAACTTCAGGCCAACTGTGTCTGCATGCTGACTCAGAACTGCGCACATGCACAGTTCCAGATTGTCTGCATCATCATCCCAATCTCCCTCACCCTCTCCCCTCCTCTCTGAATCTGAACATCACCACCATTCTCCGCACCACCTCTACCAGCCCCAACCACCATCAGACTGGACATCAATCTCTCTCTTCTCCAGGTCACAATCTCTCTCTCACCCTCAGACTTTCTCTCCCACCCCCACTCTATCCCTCCAAATCTCAACATCCAGTGAAACTGAGCAGACATGGAAAGAAGATGCATGATTGAAACACTTCAACCAATCACATTCACCCATGCATGAGTAAGCATCTCCCAAGAGAATACTGCATATGCTCCTCAGTGTCAACCCAACTGTAAGTCAGGAAGTAGGAGGGAGGGATGAACACAATGTAATTACAGTCACTAAGGAGGCTGGACTCAGCAAACTGATAATAGGTCTCATCACCTTCTGTCTTCATCCCAGAGTCTTAAAAGAGGTTGTTAATTCGGTTGTGGATGCATTAATGCAAATTCTTTGAATTTCCCAAGATTCATTAGACTTCACTCAGTCAGAGATGATTTAATCTGTCAATGTTTTGCCCCATCCCTTGACAGTGACCATCACCTCCCTGCCTCTAAACTTCTTCTGGCCCCAAAGCCTATCTGGAATGACTTGATGGCACTAACTGCTGTTTGTAGACTCTTGCTGACACTAACCTCTAGGATGCATAAGGTTCACTTGGTACAAAGTTCATTAATTGAAACCTGCTGTTTTTCTATTTCTACGGTATAATAATGTCTATTTAACCCTGACAGTATAATTCATTTCAACAGTCCCTTATTTTGAAAGAGGACGTAAATGCATTAAAGACAGTTCAGAGGAGGTTTACTCGATGAATACTTTGAATGAGTGGCTTGTGCAATCGGGTTAGGTGCTCAGACTGGGTTTGTTTCTGCTGGAGTTTAGACGAGTTAAGAGTGATCTGATCAAACTGTATAAAGGCTCTTAATGATCTTGACACAGTGAATGTGGAATGGATGCTTCTTCTTGTGGGTGAGTTCAGAATTAGGGACCATGTTTATAAAATTAGTGAGGAATCACACTTTTTGGACAGAGATGAAGAGAATTCTTTGTTCGGTTGTTTGGAATTGTCTGTCCCAGAAAGTGGGAGAGGTGAGGACAATGGATATTTTTAAGTCACAGGTAGATTTATTCCCTTGCATAACAAGAATCTAAGGTTACATTGGGTAGATGGGAACTCAAAACATAAACTTATCAGCCATAAACTTATGAAAGAGTGGAATAGGTTCAAGCGAGCAAATTAATTTGTTAAATACATTCATGAAAGTTTCCTCAAGCAGCATATAGAGGATCCTACTCAGGAAGGGACAAAACTCGACCTACTCATGGGAAATAGGGCAGGACAGGTGATGGAGGTGATAGTAGGGGAACACTTTGGGACCAGTCCTATTAATTTTAAAGTAGTTATGGAGAGGAACTGGTCCACAGGTTCAAGTTCGAAATTGGAGAAAGGTGAATTTTGATGGAATTAGACAGGAGCTGACAGGGGTTGATTGGAGTAGTTTGTTTGCAGGTAAAGGGACCTCCAGCAAGTGGGAGGCCTTTAAAAGTGAGATCGCTGGAGTTCAAGGTCTCTATGTTCCTATGAAGGTGAAAAGCAAGGTTGACAGGAATAGGGAACCCTGAATGACAAGAGATATTGAGGCTTTGACCAGAAAACGAATGAAGTATGGCTGAGGTACCAGCAGCTGGGACCAAGGGAATCCCTGGATGTATACAGGGGATGCAGAGTTTTACTGAAGAAGAAATCAGGAAAGCAAAAAGGGGGCATGGGAGGCCTTGGCCGAGAAGGTTATGATGCATCCAAAGAGGTTCTTTAAGTAAAAAAGAGTAAGAATAACTAGCGAAAGAATAGTTATTTCTTATTTTCTAAAGGCAAGTGTAAGTCATTGTGTTCCAGAGGCAATTCAATTGGACAAATTGATAGGCTTGAAGCAAAGCGCACTTTATTCTTACCCTGCAGTTAAAATAGTGATTTTAAAATAGCGGCAATTCCAAGATAGAGGTGGAGTAAGACACCTGAGATCGAGCTTGTCCACTCCTCCCATTTAGAGTCATCGGGTCATCGGGTCATCAAGTCATAGAGATGTACAGCACAGAAACAGACCCTTCGGTCCAACTTATTCAGATATCCTAAGCCAATCTAGCCCCATCTGCCAGCACCCGGCCCATCTTCCTCCAAACCTTTCCTATTCATATCCCCATTCAGATGCTTTTTCAATGTTGCAATTGTATCAGCCTCCACCACACCCTGAAGCAGCTCAATCCATACATGCACCATCCTCTGTGTGAAAAAGTTGCCCCTTAGGTCTCTTTTATATCTTTCCCCTCTTACCCTAAACCTATGCCGTCTAAATTCTGGATTCCCCCGCCCCATTTGTCTATTTATCTTTTCCATGCCCCTTATGACTCTATAAACCTTTATATAGTCATCCCACAGCCTCCGACGCTCCAGGGAAAACAGCCCCAGCCTGTTCAACCTCTCCCTACAGCTCAAATCCTTCAACCCTGGCAACATTCTTGTGAATCTTTTCTGAACCCTTTCAAGTCTCACAACATCCTTTTAAAAGGAAGGAGAGCAGAATTGCACACAATATTCCAAAAGTGGCTTAACCAATGTCCTGTACAGCTGCAATTAACTCCTGTATTCAATACTGTGACGAATAAAGGAACGCATACCAAACGCCTTCTTCACTGTCATATCCTACCTGCAACTCTACGTTCAAGGCGCAAGAACCTGCACTCCAAGGTCTCTTTGTTCAGCAACACTCCCTCAGACTTACCATTAAGTGTATAATTCCTGCTAATATTTGCTTTCCCAAAATGGCTCCTACCATCACTACTTTACAGTTGATAAACATTTGCACAAACTCCCTGAAAATTTATTTTTACGTAGCTTTCCCATGCGTTCTTGGCCGATAGAATACAGGCCTAATGCACTTTATGGTCTCTTAAGAACGTCAACCTCTGTGTGGCAAATTCCCAACTGCAGCATTGCCATGTGCCCTTGCAGATTAGAGGGATAATTAGTGGGATTAGTTCAGCCTTGTTCAAAAGAGGAGAATTACTTGAATATCGAAGTAGTACTTACTATTCAAGCTCAATGAAGGAGGAACAGAATATCGGTTTGCTTCAGCATTGTCTCATATGCTGCAGGTGGGAGCTCTGTGAGTATTCCTTCATTTGAAAAGGGGATTTTCAAACTAAATGAAAGAGAATAATTGTATTAGATGAAATCAATCAAGTCCCATTCGCCAGCACCTGGCCCACACCCCTTCAAACCTCTCCCACTCAAATACCCATCCAGAAGCCCCTGAAATGTTGCAATTGTACCAGCCTCCACCACCTCCCCCGGCAGCACAGTCCACACACCTTTCCTTTTCATTTTTCTCTTTTCCTTCTTCGCTTTTCCATTTTTGATCTTTCTCCTCTCTTCTTTCTTCTCCTAGCCATGGGACTCCTGGTCTCAGACTGTGCACAAACCCAGCCTGACAGTCTCTCGGCCCAGCTGAGCAATCTCTCAGTGGGCTAAGGTGCCGCTCTCTCAGTGGCTGAGCATGTGCAGTCTCGTGGCCAGGTGTGTTGATCTCTCTGCCTGATGTGGTGATCTCTCGGCCGGCTGTGGGGATCTCTCGGCCTGGTGTGGGGATCTCTCGGCCGGCTGTGGTGATCTCTCGGCCGGCTGTGGGGATCTCTCGGCCGGCTGTGGGGATATCTCGGCCGGCTGTGGGGATCTCTCGGCCGGCTGTGGTGATCTCTCGGCCGGCTGTGGGGATCTCTCGGCCGGCTGTGGTGATCTCTCGGCCGGCTGTGGTGATCTCTCGGCCGGCTGTGGGGATCTCTCGGCCGGCTGTGGGGATCTCTCGGCCGGCTGTGGTGATCTCTCGGCCGGCTGTGGGGATCTCTCGGCCGGCTGTGGTGATCTCTCGGCCGGCTGTGGGGATCTCTCGGCCGGCTGTGGTGATCTCTCGGCCGGCTGTGGTGATCTCTCGGCCGGCTGTGGTGATCTCTCGGCCGGCTGTGGGGATCTCTCGGCCGGCTGTGGTGATCTCTCGGCCGGCTGTGGTGATCTCTCGGCCGGCTGTGGGGATCTCTCGGCCGGCTGTGGTGATCTCTCGGCCGGCTGTGGGGATCTCTCGGCCGGCTGTGGGGATCTCGCAGCCCGCCATGGTAATCTCTCAGCCAGCGTGATGATCTCTCAGCCCAGTTTGGTGATCTCTCAGCCCGGCATGGCCAACTCTCAGCTGGGGGATGGTGATCTCCCAGCCCGGTGTGATGATCTCTCGGCTCAGCGTGATGATCTCTCAACCCAGCGTGATGATCTCTCAACCCAGCGTGATGATCTCTCGGCTCAGCGTGATGATCTCTCAACCCAGCGTGATGATCTCTCAACCCAGCGTGATGATCTCTCAACCCAGCGTGATGATCTCCCAGCCTGGTGTGGTGATCTCCTAGCCCGGGTGATGATCTCCCAGCCTGGTGTGGTGATCTCCCAGCCTGGTGTGGTGATCTCCCAGCCCGGGTGATGATCTCCCAGCCCGGGTGATGATCTCCCAGCCCGGGTGATGATCTCCCAGCCTGGTGTGGTGATCTCCCAGCCCGGGTGATGATCTCCCAGCCCGGGTGATGATCTCCCAGCCTGGTGTGGTGATCTCCCAGCCCGGGTGATGATCTCCCAGCCTGGTGTGGTGATCTCCCAGCCCGGGTGATGATCTCCCAGCCTGGTGTGGTGATCTCCCAGCCCGGGTGGTGATCTCCCAGCCTGGTGTGATGATCTCCCAGCCCGGGTGATGATCTCTCAGCCCGGGTGATGATCTCCCAGCCTGGTGTGGTGATCTCCCAGCCTGGTGTGGTGATCTCCCAGCCCGGGTGGTGATCTCCCAGCCCGGGTGATGATCTCCCAGCCTGGTGTGGTGATCTCCCAGCCTGGTGTGGTGATCTCCCAGCCCGGGTTATGATCTCCCAGCCTGGTGTGGTGATCTCCCAGCCCGGGTGATGATCTCTCAGCCCGGGTGATGATCTCCCAGCCTGGTGTGGTGATCTCCCAGCCTGGTGTGATGATCTCCCAGCCCGGGTGATGATCTCCCAGCCCGGGTGATGATCTCCCAGCCCGGGTGATGATCTCCCAGCCCGGGTGATGATCTCCCAGCCCGGGTGATGATCTCCCAGCCTGGTGTGGTGATCTCTTGGCCCAGCCTGATGATCTCTCGGTCCGGTGTGGTGATCTCTCAGCCCAGCATGTGCAGTCTCTTGGCCAGCTGTCGCCTTAGCGTGGGCCTCTGATCTCAAGGTGATTCTTTGAAGTGCGGTCCAACTGAGATTAAGCACTTAAGAAAGACTGTAATGTTTGAACCTGCATCTTTATTCCTTTATTTTCCACTTAAAAATAAGAATGTCTGCAACGTGTAACTTTTAAACTTACATCGTGTGTTTTATGTTATAGTATATTTACTTTAAAAATAAAAAGTGTTGAATTTTTAATATTGTTCTTTCTTCATACTCTGGCACAGTGGTTAGCACTGCTGCCTCACAGCGCCAGAGACCTGGGTTCAATTCCCTCCTCAGGCGACTCTCTGTGTGGAGTTTGCGCATTCTCCCCGTGTCTGCGTGGGTTTCCTCCGGGTGCTCCGGTTTCCTCCCACAATCCAAAAATGTGCAGGTTAAGTGAATTGGCCATGCTAAATTGCCCGTAGTGTTAGGTGAAGGGGTAAATGTAGGAGTATGGGTCTGGGTGGTATACGCTTCGACGGGTTGGTGTGGACTTGTTGGGCCGAAGGGCCTGTTTCCACACGGTCAGTAATCTAATCTAATCTAATACCTTCTTCTTAAGGTTCTGTGCCGAAGTATTTGTCCCTAAGATAGTGCATTATACACTTCTCACTGTATTCCTGTACCTTTGTACTGAGTACATGTGACAATAAAATCAAAATCAAATTACAGTCAAAAAAAGAAGAGTTGGAATAACTATTGGAAAACGTAGCAGGATAATGGGTTATTTATCTCATAAACAGCAACTGCTCCAATAGAGTAACACATCCTTGGCACAGGCAAATTCAATAAAATAGATTGTCTCACATGCAATTCTGGACAAGGACTGTAATAGAGTTGTTCAAGATTGCATTTACTTTCAGTGTTCAGGAAACAGTTCAATATTTTTGTTTATCCCTTTAAATCTTTCCTATTCATGTCCCTGTCCAAATGTCTTTGAAATGTTGTAATTGTACCTGCCTGGACCACTTTCTCTGGCAGCTCATTCCATACATTCACCCCCCTGCATGAAAATGTTACCCCTCAGGGAGGGAGTAGTGAATAAAAGGAGGAAGGTCTTGTTACAACTGCACGGTCACTGTTTCGACCACACACCGAATATTGCACTCAGTTTTGGTTTCCTTTATGAAAATGATATACTTGCATTGGAAGCAGTTCAGAGAAGTCTCAGTTCCTGGGAGGAAGGGATCCTTGTTTCAAAACTCCAATTAACCTGGATTAGAAACATTAACTCTCTTATCCCTCTACACCTGCTGCGGTTCTCCAGTGATTTCTTTTTGGTGTGTTCCAAGAGGTTTATATCTAGAATAATCAATACCCCGGAATGAGTTATGGACTGGAATCTAATCAAGGGATTTGGAGTAGTGATCTGACTGGAAAGCCACTGGAATTCTGAAAATGTGATTGCACTGATATTTTTGTCTCAATAGTATCCAGCGGAGGTGTCTTTTTAAAAGTAAAACACAATATTCAAACTTCCCTGTGCACTAGTCTGGGAAAGCCACAACTGGGACTGTATCCTCCAAGGTGGGTCTGTATCTCAGTGACCTGGAGTTGTTTCATAGCATCCCTGTTGCAGTGTTTTCAATACAGGCAGAGCTCACTGAACAGAGAAGAACAAAGAACAATGCAGCACAGGAACAGGCCCTTCGGCCCTCCAAGCCTGCGCTGACACATGTTACCCTTCCACACTAAAACCGTCTTCATTTCCAGGATCCGTATCCCTCTATTCCCTTCCTATTTGTGTATTTGTCCAGGTATTCCCTTGAATGCTGCTAATGTGTCTGAATCCACCACCTCCTCTGGCAGGACATTCCAGGCACTCACCACCCTTTGTGTGAAAAACGGGCCTTGAACATCTCTTTTAAACTTCTCTCCTTGTGGATTGAACCTGTGTCCCTCGTAATTGACGCCCCAACCTGTGAAAAAGCCTCATATTTCCACTTCATCCAATGCCATTCACAATCTTATAAACTTCTACATTCCAATGTAAACAAATCCAGTCTATCCAAACTTTCTTCATAGCTAAAACCAATCATACTAAGGCAACACCCTGACAAACCTTTTCTGTACCCTGTCTAAAGCATCAACGTCCTTCAAGTAGTGTGGTTATCAGAACTAGACACAATGTTCCGAGTGCAGCAAAACTCTCTTATGTATACTCTTCTGAGGATTCACTCGATCTATCCTGTCTATACTTGACATGTGCTTCCTTTCTTGCTGGTGGATAAGGGAGTAATCTATATGTGATCTATATGTACTTCAGTAAGGTGTTCGACAAGGTTCCCCATGGGAGATTGGTAAGCAAGGTTAGATCACATGGAATGCAGGGAGAACGAGCCATTTGGATATAGAACTGGCTCAAAGGTAAAAGACAGAGGATGGTGGAGAAGGGTTGTTTTTCAGACTGGAGGCCTGTGACCAGTGGAGTGCCAGAAGGATCGGTGCTGGGTCCACTACCTTTCAACATTTATATAAATGATTTGAATGTGAGCATAAGAGGTATAGTTAGTAAGTTTGCTGAAGACGCCAAAATTGGAGGTGTAGTGGACAGTGAAGATTACAATGGGATCTTGAACAGATAGGCTAATGGCCCGAGGAGTGGCAGATGGAGTTTAATTTAGATAAATGTGAGGTGCTGCATTTTGGGAAAACAAATCTTAGCAGGACATACACATTCATGGTAAGGTCCTAGGGAGTGTTGCTGAAAAAAGAGACCTTGGAGTGCAGGTTCATAGTTCTATGAAAGCGTAATCTCAAGTAGATAGGTTAGTGAAGAAGGCATTTGTTATGCTTTCCTTTATTGGTCAGAGTATTGAGTACAGGAGTTGGGAGGTCATGTTGTGGCAGTACAGGACATTGGTTAAGGCACTGCTGGAATATTGTGTGCAATTCCAGTCTCCTTCCTATTGGAAAGATGTTGTGAAACTTGAAAGGGTTTAGTAAAGATTTGAAGGGATGTTGCCAGGGTTGGAGAATTTGAGCTAAAGGGAGAGGTTGAATAGGCTGGGACTTCTTTCCCTGGAGCATCGATGGCTGAGGGGTGATCTTATGGAGGTTTATAAAATCATGAAGGGCTTGGATAGGATAAATAAACAAAGTCTTTTCCCTGGGGTGTGGGAGTACAGAACTAGAGGGCATAGGTTTAGGGTGAGAGGGGAAAGATATAAAAGAGACCTAGGGGGCAACTTTTTCATTCAGAGGATTTTACGTAAATGGAATGAGCTGCCAAAGGAAGTGGTGGTGGCCAGTACAATTGCAACATTGAAAAGGCATCTAGATGGGTATGTGAATAGGAAGGGTTTAGAGGGATAAGTGCCAGGTGCTGGCAGGTGGGACTAGATTGTTTTGGGATGGCATGGATGAGTTGGATGGAAGGGTCTGTTTCCATGCTGCATATCTCTATGACTCTATGACACTGTGACACTGCCACCTTTAGTGATCTGTGGATGTGTACACCCAGATCCCTCTGCATGTTAATGCGCCAAAGGGTTCTGCCATTCACTATATAATTGCCAGTTGTATTTGACCTTTCAAAATGCATCACCTCACATTTGTTGAGATTAAACTCCATCTGCCATTTTTTCTGCCCATGCCTCCAACTGATCTATGTTCTGTTGTATCCTCTGACAATCCTCCTCATTATCCACAAGTCCACCAATCTTTGCATTGTCCCACGTAATAATTAGACTCGTTACATTTTCCTCCAAATTATTGATAAAGGCCATGAACAATAGAGGTCCCAGCTCTGATCCCTGTGGAACACCATTAGTTACAGCCCTCCATTCTGAAAAGCATCCTCCACCACTCCCCTCTCTCTCCTATGATTGAGTCCGTTCTAAATAGGAAAATCCATCTTGCCAGCTCACCCCAATACCATGTGACTTCACCTTTTGTACCAGTCTGCCATGAGGGGCCTTGTCAAAGGTTTTACTGAAGTCCATGTAGACAACATCAACTGGTTTTCCCTCATCAAACATTTTCATCATCTCCTTAAAAAACATGGTCAAGTTAGGAAGGCACGACCTCTCCCGCACAAAACCATGCTGTCTGTCACGAATAAATCCACTTTCTTCTAAATGCATATAGATCTTGTCCGTCTGAATCTTTTCCAATCATTTCCCTACACTGACATAAGGCTCACAGGTCTGTAATTCCCAGGATTATCCCTGCTCCCCTTCTTAAACAATGGGACAACATCAGCTATTCTCCAGTCCTCTGGAACCTCACCTGTGACCAGAGAGAATACAAAGATGTCTGTCAATGCTGCAGCAATTTGTTCTCTTGTCTCCCTCAATATTCTGGGACCGATCCCATCAGGACCCAGGGACTTATTTACCTTAATACTTTTTAAAACACACACAATGTTTCCGTGTCCGTGTTTAACCTGATGTCATGAGGCTTCATGGGGTCTGGCATTAATGCTGAGCCCTTCCAGAGCACAGCCCTCTTGACTGTATCCCACGGAGCTGTTCCCTCTGCTGGCTCTGTCCTGCCAGTGGGACAGGACCTGCCCTGAGATAGTCATTGTGTTGTCTGGGACATTGTCTGTAAAGTGGGATTCTGTGAGTGTGACCATGATGCTGGATTAGTCTGTGAGGAATATACTGCAGGGCAGTTTTAAGTGTTATACAAGAAAGAGTTAACACCTCTTGATTTCTTTCAATTTTAAAATCATGCGGAACTAAATTTAGTTCTCGTTTGCCTCAATGATCAGAGTACACACCCGATTATTTCTCAATTCAGTAACTGCAGTAACCAACTGAGTCATCTCCCAACACACTGCCCGATCTAATACATTGAAAACAGCTTCGGAAAGGCCTGAATTCAAATATAGTGCTGCTGCACCTCACTGTCCCTCCAATAAAGAGTGAGTCAATGATGGGATCTGAAATCTGTCCAGAGAGCTTCCAAACTGGATCCAGGCAATTATTCAAATACCCCCTCACTACAGACAATTCAGAACTATCTCAGAGAGGGTGCAGAATATTCCCAAAGGGGAGAGGGACCAGCAGAATGTTGCTGTACACATTGGAACCCATGATACAGGATGGGAAAAGGACGAGGTTCTGAGGGGAGAAAATAGGAATTTAGGCAGGAACTTAAAAAGTCGATCCCGGAGGGTAGTTGGAAGGAGGGGGGTGAGGGTGTGAGTCCTTTTAGGGTAGAGAGTACGGGAAAGTATATCAGGGTTATATGATTTAACCAAATCAGAAATTATATATGTACTTAATAAAAGCAGAGGGGTTAGTAAACGGATTCCCGCGGCTGGGTTTTGAGATTTGACTCCCTATTGCTGGTTTATTCCCTCATTCATTCCATTTCATGGAAGCGGATTTGACAGTAACTTTCTTAAAGGGGACAGGGACCCCATTCAATCTGTATCTAACAGGTCCGTGCTGATGGAGACAACTTGTTTGATGTCCTGCAAGCTGTTCAAGTCCCGGTAGATGGTTCTGAGGGGGATTAGTATTCTCATCTTTTCATAGTTTCGGGTGAGATAGTGCGCTGGAGAGTGGGGAGACCACAGTTTGATGAAATGCGGAAGGAGTAAATACCGAGCGATTGTGAGTGGGTTGGCAAATAAAGGGCCTTAATATAAAAATAAAGAAACATATCGTACAATATCTCACAAACCCATAGAATAAGATGTTTGAATTTGATTGACTTTCTGCATCAGTAAAGACACGCCAGCGAGCCCAGGGAGACATTGGTAATGATTAACTGATATGGGTGAGCAGGGCAGAACCTCAGCAGATCACAGGGTATTCAGGGACAAAGGTTACAAGATAAACAAGTGACCACATCAGCGAACAGGCCCCGTGTGTTTGAATCTGACTGGGAGATATGTAACTCACAATGACCTGATGTAATCAAAATGCCGAGTTAATTGGATTGTAAATTTGATGTAATGAATTTACAGACCTGATGGAATTAACTTCCTCCCCAACTGATTTACAGACCTGATGGAATTAACTTCCTCCCCAACTGATTTACAGACCTGATGGAATTAACTGCCTCGTCAACTGATTTACAGACCTGATGGAACCATCGCCCATTTGATTGACTTGTGGACTTGATATGACCAACTGCACACGAACAGTTAATTTGCAGCCTGACATAACTTTGATTACAGAAAGTGTAAGATTGGTATTGTGCGGGTGTCTGACAGAGAGAGCTCGATTGTCTTGTGTGACGGTCTTGAGTTCCTCTCCTGGCTGTAATCGATTCCCGCTGGAATAAACTGCTGTTCCTGCTGAATTGCCCAGGCCTTCAGAGTCTTCTTGCCTCATAGACAGTGGTCACTCCTACAGCAGTAATATCTGGATTACTCCCAGTGCCGTGTCCCAGTGGGAGTAGGAACAGGAGGGTGGAGCAGATGAATGTGTCGCTGAGGAGCTGGTGGAGGGGAAAAGGATTCACATTTTTGAATCATTGGAATCTCTTCTGGGGTAGAAGGGACTTGTATAAGAAGGGACAGTTGCACCTGAATTGCAAGGGGACTGATATACTGATGGGGAGATTTGCTCGAGCTGCTTGTGTTGGGGGCGGAGAGGTTTGGAATTGATACCCAGGGAGATAGTGGGGAAAGAGATCAGTCTGAGACAGGTATCGTTGGGAAGACGAGCTTGTCAATTACACCAGGGCAGGCAGGAACACAGCAGCGAACGAGGTAGGACTGAGGAATTAAACTGCATTTATTTCAATGCAAGTGGCCTAATAGGTAAGGCATTACAAATCAGGGCATTGTTAGGAACATGGGACTAGGATATCATTGCAATTCCAGAGATGTGGCTCAGGGATGGACAGGACTGGCAGCCTAATGTTTCAGGGTAATTGAAGCTAGAGGAATGATTGAAAGGGGGCAAGAGAGGGAGTGGTGTTTTTTTTGATTAGGGATAATATTACGGCTGTACTTAAGGTGAGTATCCCTTTCTTATTTCTTGGTTCCACCCAAATTGCTTCTTTTTTAATCATTTATGGGACAATGGGTGTTGCTAGCTAGCCAGCATTGATAGCCCATCCCTGTTTGTCCTTGAGAAGGTGGTGGTGAGCTGATTTCTTGAATCACTGCAGTCCACTTGCTGTGGGTTGACCCACAATGCTGGGAGGGAGGGAATAATTTCCCTGGATGTACTCTCAGGAATAATCACCTGATTAGGAGTTTACTGTGGTTTCCCAAAAGTCAGTGGGAAATAGAGAAGCAAACTTGTAAGGAGATCTCAGTTATCTGTAAGAATAATAGGGTGGTAATGGTAGGGGATTTTAACTTTCCAAAGCTTAGACTGGGACTGCCATAGTGTTAAGGACTTGGTTGGAGAGGAATTTGTTAAGTGTGTACAAGAATTTTTTCTGATTCAGTATGTGGATGTACTTACTGAAGAAAGAGCAAAACTTGACCTACTCTTGGGAAATAAAGCAGGGCAGGTGACTGAGGTATCAGTGGGGGGGCACTTTGGGGCCAGGGACCATAATTCTATTAGTTTTAAAATAAAGTTAAAAATCACACAACACCAGGTTATAGTCCAACAGGTTTATTTGGAGGCACTAGCTTTCAGAGCAGCATTCCTTCATCAGGTGGTTATACCTAATAAAGGAGGGGTGCTCCGAAAGCTAGTGCTTCCAAATAAACCTGTTGGACTATAACCTGATGTTGTGTGATTTTTAATGTTGTCCACTCCAGTACAATACCAGCACCTCCAAATCAGGCAGTTTTAAAATATTGATGGAAAAAGACAGACCAGATCTAAAAGTTAAAGTTCTAAATTTAGAAGAAGGCCAATTTTGATGACATTAGGCAAGAACTTTCAAAAGTTGATTGGAGGTGGGTATTCACAGGTAAAGGCCGGCTGGAAAGTTGGAAGCCTTCAACAATGAGATAATGAGAATCCAGAGACAGTATGTTCCTATTAGGGTGAAGGGCAAGGCAGGTAGGTGTAGGGAATGATAGATGACCAGAGAAAATGGGGCTTTGTTCAAGAATAAGGTTTTGTTCAAGCGTATGTCAGATATAGACAGCAGAGATCGAGAGAATCTCTAAAAGAATATAAAGGCAGTAGAAGTATACATGAGGGAAATCAGGAAAAGAAAAATGGGACATGAGAAAGCTTTGGCAAATAGGGTGAGGGTGAATTCGATAGGATTTCTTTTTCTTTCTCCGCCCCCCCTCCACACTACCACCCAATCGCAGTAGTGCTTATTTTTCCCCAGCACCCCTGCGTGCAGGTGTCAGAACCTGTGAAGCACAACAATTACTTCAATCTTTATTTATATTCCACCATCAGGAAGAAACACTGAGTGACCCGTGATAAGCAGTGCCCTTCTCATCAAAGGGCAATGCTGCATGATCAAACAGTGAAGGGGAGGGTAAGGATTAAATCAAAATAGAGTTGGAGGGGGAAATAATACACTCCACTCCCTGTGGTGCCCACCTCTCCCTGAAAATCTCGAGGGTGTTGGTGGACACTGTGTGCTCCTTCTCCAGTGACACCTGGGCTCTAACATACCCGAAAAAGAGGAGCAGGCCCTAACGCCCCCCCCTCCACGGCCCACTGCCTGGACCGACTTATGGCCAGGCCCAGGAGCAGACCCACGAGGAGGTCCTCTGACCTACCCTCCCCCCTCCACACCGGGTGCCCGAAGATCAGAAGCGTGGGGCTGAAGTGCAACCAGAAACAGAGGAGAAAGTTTTTAAGAAAATCAAAAAGGAAGTGCAAATGCCCACACCCCATATATACATGGTCTCTGGACTCTACAGCACCACAGAACAAGCAGTTGGGCTGGGAGTCCATGAGCCACCGTAATGCGGTTGTAGGAGACAGCTGCGTGCAGCACCCTCCACTCCAGATCCCCGAGAGAAAGGGGGAGGACCCCCATGTAGAGAGCTCTCCACTGAGGATCCCCATCACCGAGTGGCAAAGGGGCACACCAAGGCGTGTCCGGGTGGTGGATGAGGGAATAGAGGTGGACGGTGTGCAGCAGCAGTCGGCACAGGGCCCACCATTTTATGTCCCTAAAAAGGGCAAAACTAAAACTCCGGAGGTAGCTCAGGTTGTGGGGCACAGGCTCCTGCAGGAAGTACACGACCTCGGCGACATTGTGAAATTCCGTCCGGGCAGGGTTTTTGCGATCTTTCTGGATAATCCAATATACGGATAATCAAATGTCGATTGTTGAACCGGGCAACAATCAACCTACAGGAATATTCCCTCCCAGTTGGAGAACACTTCAGCATTCCAGACCTTCGGATGACCATGCTCCAAGGCGGACTTCGGGACAGGCAACAACGCAAAGTGGCTGAGCTGAGGCTGATAGCCAAGCTCGGTTCCCACAGGGCTGGCTTCAACCAGCATCTTGGGTTCATGTCACATTACAGGTGACCCAACTGCACTACACACACACACACACACACACACACACACACATACAGACACACACATACACACACACACACATACACATACACACACATACACACACACACACATACACATACACACACATACACATACACACACACATACATACACACACTTAGACAGCCACACACACACATACATATAGACACACAAACACATACACATACACACACACACACACATACAGACACACACATACACACAAACACATACACATACACACACATACACACACACACACACATACAGACACACACATACAGACACACACACACACACACACACACACATACAGACACACACATACAAACACACACACATGCACATACACATTCACACACACATACGTACACACACATAGACAGACACACACACATACATATAGACACACACATGCCTACAGACCCATACACTCATGCAGACCCTCTCTCATACGCTCACATGTACACTCCCTTACTCACACGCGCCCTCTCACAGACCTATACCCCTTTACACTCACACTCACACATATACACACACTTTCTCACATACCCCTACCACAGACACACACACCCACCTAGGCACACACACATATAATTTTGTGGGAAGAATTTGTACTTTCAGAATTACATTTTATTTCGCTCAAACACTGCACGAATCCATGTAAGATTCTGTCAATCTCTTTTTGAGATTAGAATCAGTCTGAACATTGGGGCACAGACAGCGACACACAGGGCACCTCACACCTTCAATGTATTACCTTGGCCAACATGGCACCGATTGTTAAAGCTCAGTTGAGAATGTAACTTTAAGCAAGTTCTGGGATTTACATATGAAAGAACTGAAACAACATGCCCATTCTAAAAGATGAAAGACTTAACAAACAATCCAGGCCTTTTTCAATATTTTATTTCAGTTACATCACACTAAACTTTTGCTATAAATTGTTTCCTACGATCTTATACTCTAGAACCACAACCACCTGATGAAGGAGCAGTGCTCCGAAAGCTGGTGCTTCCAAATAAACCTGTTGGACTATAACCTGGTGTGATGTGATTTTTAACCTGAAACAGATAAAGGTTGATAAACCTCCAGGACCTGTGCAGGTGTAACCTAGAATTCTGTGAGAAGTGAGGGAAATTATTACTGGGCCCCATTCTGAGATATTTGTATCATCGATAGTCACAGGTAAGGTGTCAGAAGACTGGAGGTTGGCGAATGTGATGCCATTGTTCAAGAAATGTGGGAAGGAGAAGCCAGGGAACTCTAGATCAGTGAGCCTGGCATTGGTGCTGGGCAACATATTGAAGGGGGATCCTGAGGACACGTTTTGCATATATTTGGAAAGGTTCAGCATAAATTAGGTCCACATGGTGGGAAGTCATTTTCCACTAACTTAATTGAGTTATTTTAAGATGTAATGAAGAGGATTGATGAAGAAAGAATGGTGAACATGATCTATATGTACTTCAGTTCAGTTTTCAACAAAGACTTGGATGGTATATTGGTTAAGCACATTAGGTCATGTGGAATGTAAGAAGAATTAGCTGTTTGGGTACTGGAAGGTTGCTTTCCAGACTGAAGACCTGTGACCAGTGGTGTGACACATTGATTGGTGCTGGGTCCACCGCTTTTGTCATTTATATAAACAATTTGAATGTGAACACTGGAGGTATAGTTAGTAATTTTGACACCAAAATTGGAGGTGTAGTTGACAACGGAGAAGATTCCCTCAGAGTGCAATGGGACCTTGATCAGATGGATTACTGGGCTGAGAAGTGGCAGATGGAGTTTAATTCAGATAAATGTGAGGTGCTGCATTATGGAAAGGCAAGTCAGAGTGGGACATATGCACTTAATGGTAAAGGGCCTGGGGACAGTATCTGAACAAAGAGACCTTGAAGTGCTGGTTCATAGATGTTTGAAAGTGGAGTCAGGGATAGACAGGGGAGTGAAGAAGGTGTTTGGTATTTAGATATAGACTTAAACTTCATTGTCACGTGTACACAAGTACAAACATTGTGCATCTCAGGTACAAAGGTACCTCAGCACAAAACGTAGGTACACATAGTAACGCAAAATCTAAGTTAGAAGGAAGGAATTACTGTGTAGAAAAATAAAGTTTAATGTTAACATTACAGTCTACATCCACACCCCAGATGGCCATTCGACATGTTATTCAATTGGGTCCTGTAGGTTACTCTTGAGAGATTAACACAGTCCTTTTCAATTTTATCGTCAATGTGACTTGGAGGTTGAGATTTGTTTCCAGACCAGTTTGGAGAGAAATATAAATCATTTCTTTATCTCTTGCTCTGTTTGAGTGTTAGAATGAAAACATATCACTGGAAGGTGAGATCAGAGTGGGACTGAACAGTGTCTCTGTCTGAGCCTGTGGGAGTGATGACCCTTCTGTGTCTCTGTATCTCTGTCAGTGATAATGTGAGTGTGTGTGAGAGGGACCTACCTGCATTGTTACTTGTGTCTCAGCTGGAAGGTGGGAAGAAGAGCAGAAGGGAAAGGCTGTGATGGGCTGGAGGGCAGGAGAGGCTGAAATGACAGAGTAACAATATTGACCAAAATGGTGCAAGGAACAGGGTGGAGGCGAGGCGGGAGAATGGGAGAAGAGAAGAAACAAAAGATTGGGGTGTAAATGATCCTCACTAACTGTCATCTAAAAACAAACAAAACAAAAGAAAATGGTGACAGAGATAAGAAAGTGAGGTACTCTGTCATGTCCCCCTTCACTGTTTACAGGATGTACATTTACTCTCAGATTCTGAATGAATTCTGTCTGTTTTCTCATTATTAACTCTCGCATTGCCAGTTACTCTCAGTTTTAAAGGATCTTGTTTCAGAAAATGGACCTGGAGTCAAGCAACCAATTCATTGGATTTACAGAAATTCAGTTCCAGCCCAGTTTCAGTGGGAAGACACAGGGAAATGTCCTCTGGCTGTTGGTGTGATGGACCCTTCCTCTCAGATCCTGACAACTTCGCATGAAACAAAGAGTCTGTCACTGACAAGCAATCTTTGTGCACGTGACGTGGCTCCTACATGTGCACTGGACATGACAGAGATAGTTTGTGGTGAAGAGGCTGGAGGATACAAAGAGAGCGAGGGGTGGAGGTGTTGGAGGAGATTACAGAGATAAAGAAGGGGGGTAGGGTCTGGAGGTGGTTACAATGATAGGGTGGTGTTTCGGGGCAGGGTGATGTCACAGAAAGGTGGAGGAGTGCAGGTCCTGGAGAAGGTTATATAGACAGGGCAACATGTTATTATTCCTGATCATCCAGCACTCCCTACACTTACAATCTTTGCCCTTCACCCTAGCAGGAACATACTGTCCCTGAACTCTCATGATCTCTTTTTCAAAGGCTTCCCATTTTCCAACCATTCCCTTTACCTGTGAACATCTGGCCCAATCAACTTTTGAAATGTCTTGTCTAGTACTATCAAAATTGGCCTTACTCCAGTTTAGAACCTCAACTTGAGCTACAAGTCTTCTCAAAATTTGATATATCCCTGGTGATGGGGTCTGTATGTCAGTGGCAGAAATGGCAGAGGATGAGGGTGTTGTATCTGAGGATGGTGGAGTACAAGGTGAGGACTGAGGGGTTCTCTCCTTGTTGAGTTTGGAGATATGGAGTTCAAGGGCTGGGGTGTGGGAAGTGCAGGAGATGCACTGGAGGGCATCATCGACCACGTGGGAGAGGAAACGGTGGTTCTTAAAGAAGGAGGCCGAATAGGGACGGCTTGGGAGAGGTTTTTGTATCCGGACAGTGAAATGTTGGATTATTTGTGGAGGAATTTTATTTTCATTTTTTCAGTAAAGTTTTCGATTTCTGTTTAATATTTATGTTTTTAATTTTTCTTTGCATGCTCCATATTAAATAAAGAAGGAAAAATAGTTTCATTTAATATATAAGGACCTATTGAGAGCTTCTTCTTTGCAGGATTAATGTTACTGATGGCCTCTAAGAGATATTGAGTGTGATGACTCATACATACAGTGAAGTGATTACAAAGCAGCATCATTCAGATCGATAACTGTCCGTCAGGAAGGGTATGAAGGTGGTTTAGAAGTATCCTGTGGCTATTCCTCTCTCAGACAGATATTCCATTTTGGGGATTATTGAATGAGAAAAATAGACATGGTCAACAGATCTTGGGCACTAACAATCAATTTTATGTTAAATGGGCTTGTCAAGATTGAAAAGAATAATTGTTTTTGGGAACTCTCCTGCGAGGGGCGCAGACAGGAGACTCTGCGGTAGTTAGTGTGAATCGAGGAGAGTACGTTGCTTTTCTGCTGCCAGGGTAAAAGATTCTCAAAACGTTTGAAGCAAATTGTCAAAGTGGAGAGTGAGAAGCTGGAAATTGTTGTACACATCGATAGGAATGACATAGTCAGGGAAAGGGTTAAGGCTTTACAGAGTGAGTATAACTGGTTAGGGAGAAGGTTCATAAACAGAATATGAAAAGTAATAATTTCTGGTTTACTTCTGGTGCCAAGTTCTAATGAGGGAAGGAATAAAAGGACAGGGCAGATAACTCAATGGTTGACGAGGTGCTGCACTGTGCAGGGAGTCACTTTCTTGGAGCATTGGGATCTCTTCTGGGACAGAAAAGACCTGTTTAAAAGGATGGGTTTCACCTGAACTAGACCAATATCCTGGTGGGGAGATTTGCTCGTTCTATTTCAGGAGATTGTAAGATTTGAGAGGGGTGGGGCAGGGCATTCTAAACAACAGTGAAAATAGAAAGAAAGATGACAATGATTCTGAATCAGAAAACAGCACGTTCTTTAGACAAATCAGACAAGAACAAGTCAGAGAACAAAGGAACACTGAACACTGAAACTGCATTTATTTCAATGCAAGAGGTCTCATGGATAAGGCTGATGAACTCAGGGCATGTAAGGGAACATGGGCCTGGGATGTCATTGCTATTACAGAAACATGGCTGAGGACTGGAAAAGACTGGCAGCTCAGTGTTCTGGGTTTTAGATGGTACAGGAAGGACAGAAAGAGGCAAGGCGGGAGAAGGGCTGGCATTTTTGATTAATGAAAATATTCTGACTGTAATTCGGGAAGATATTTCTGAGGGATCATTTAGTGAAAATATATGGGTTGACATTAGAAATAAGAAAGGGACGATCACCTTAATGGGATTGTACTATTGGCTCCCAATAGTCAGAGGGCAATTGAGAAGCAAAAATGTCGAGAGATCTCAAATATATGGAAGAATAATAAGTTTGTAATAGTATGGGATTTTAATTTTCCAAATGCTGTCTCAGACTGCCATGGTGTTAAAGGTTTTGATGGTGAAGAATTGTTCAATTGCAAGAAAATGTTCTTTTATCAATATATAAATCTTCCAATGAGAGACAGATCAAAACTTGACCTTCTCTTGGGAAATAAGGCAGGGCAAGTGACTGAAGTGTGAGTCAGGGAACACTTTTGGACCAGTGATCATTATCCTCGTAATTTTAAAATAGTTATGGAAAAGGATAAAAGGTAAAGCTCTTAATTGGGGTAAGGCAAATGGTTATGAAAGGATATGAAACAAGACCTTTCAAAAGTTGATTGGAGTAGACTAATCGCAGGGAAAAGGATGACTGACAAGTGGGAGGCCTTCAAAGTGTGACAACAAGAGTTCAGAAACATTCTGTTCCTGTTAGAGTGAAAGGCAAGGCTGGTAAGATTACAGAACAATGGATGAATAAAGATGTCGAAGTTCAAGTCAAGAATAAAAATAACCATCTATTAGAGAGACAATTGGGATCAACTGAATGTCTTAAAGAGTGTAAAGAGTGTAGGGGCATTCTTTAGAAGGAAATGAGGAAGGCAAAGAGGGGACAGGAGATAGCCTTGGCAGGTAAGGTTAAAGATAATCCAAAGAGATTCTGTAAATACATTGAGTGACGGAGAGAGGTTAGAACCCCTTAAGGACCACGAGGTTGTCTTTGTGTTGAACCTCAAGAGATGGGAGAGATATAAATGAATATTTTGAGTCAGTTTTTACTGTGAGAAAGAAATGGAGGTGAGAGTAATCAGGGAAATAAATATTGATGTTTTGGAAACAGTTCACAGTCCAGAAGAGGAAGTGCTGGAGATCTTAAAAAAATATAAAGGCAGATAAACCTCCAGGACCTGATCAAGTGTTTCCCAGGAAGCTTTGGAAGTTATGGAGAAAATTGCAGGGCTCCTAGCAGAAATATTTGAATCATATACAAACATGGGTGAAGAATTGGAGGACTGGGGTGTGGCTAAAATGTCATTGTTGAAGAAGGGATGTGAGGAGAAGCCTGGGAACAATCGACCTTTGAGTCTGACTTCGGTTTTTAGAGATGATTCTGAAAGATAGAATTTAAAGAGGTTGGAGAGGAAAAAATTGATTTGAAATGGTCAGTATGGTTTAGTGTGAGGAAAATCATATCTCACACACTTGACTGGGTTTGTTTTGAGAAGTAACCAAAATGATTGATGAGGACAGAGAGGTTGATACTTTTTGTTTAGCTTTGTGTAAAGCTTTTGATGAGGCTCTGCACGGTAGACTAATTAGTAAAGTTAGATCACATGGAATTCAGGGTGGGCTTGCCTATTGGATATATAATTGGCTTTACAGTAGAAGACAGCAGGTGATGGTGGATCATTATTTTTCAGATGTAGGCCTGTGACCGGCAGTGTTTCACAATGATCGGTACTGGCTCCACTTCTGTCTGTCATGTATATGAAGGATTTGGATGACAATATAGGAGGCATGGTTAGTAAGTTTGCGGATGACACCAAAATAGTGAAATGGCCAGTGAAGAAGGTTACCCAAGATTGCAAAGAGATATTGATTGATTGGGCGAAAGGGTTGAGGATTGGCAGATAGATTTTAACTTGGATAAAGTTGAGGTATTGCATTGTGGTAATACAAATCAGGACAGGACTTAACGGTAGGGCCCTGGGTAGCGTTGTAGAGCAGAGAGAGATCTCAGGGTCAGGTACATAGTCCTTTGAAATTTGCATCATAGGTAGACAGGGTGGCTAAGAAGGTAATTAGCATGCTTGCCTTCATTGCTCAGAACTCTGATTATCAGAGTTCTGACATTATATTGAACTTGTACAAGGCAGTGATGAGGCCTCTTCTGGATTAGTGTGTGCAATTCTCATTGCTCTGTTTAGGAAGGATATTATTAAAGTGGAGAGGGTTCAGTAAAGATTTACCAAGATGTTGCCAGGAATGAAGAGTTTGAGATATAAAAATGGGCTGTTGCGTTGGAGGTGAAGGATGATCTTATTGATGTTTAAAAAATTATAAGGGGCATAGATAAGGTGAATGACAAGTGTCATTTCCCTCAGGTGGGGGAGTTCAAACCTGGGGGTATATTTTTAAGGTGAGAGGAGAAAGATTGAAAAAGGACATGAGGGGCAGCATTTTTAGTAGTTCGTGTGTGGAATGCACTACCAGAGGAAGTGGTGGATGCAAGTACAGTTATAGTGTTTAAAATACATTTGGATAAGTTCATGAATAGGAAAGGTTTGGAGGGATATGGGCCAAGTGCAGGCAGGTGGGAATAGTTTAGTTTTGGAACATGGTCGGTGTGGCCTGGTTGGTCCGAAGGGTCTGTCTCCGTGCTGCATGAGTGTATGACTCCATGACATTATGGTACGCAGTCAAAAGACACATCAGTCTCTGCCCTTTGCCCTCCAGCCCAGGGGCTGGGTTGCAGCGGGGTGGTGGGGGGAAGGGTATTGTTGATGGATGGAGATACCGAAGGGCTTTTATATGCAGTGGGTGGAGAGTGGAGAAACTACAGAGGGGCAGTTTAGAGTAGATGAAACTGCACAGGGGAGGGCAATTAGACAGGAGCCATGGAGAGGGACAGGGGCCATGGAGGGGGACAGGGGCCATGGAGGGGGACAGGGGCCATGGAGGGGGACGGGGGCCATGGAGGGGGATGGGGCCATGGACGGGGACAGGGGCTAAATTTGTGATGGGGGGAGGTTATCCAAAATTGAAGGGGGTGCAGATTCAAGATTGAAAGACAGAAATAGGGAAGGAAAGGAAGAGAAAGAAAGAAAGAAAAAGAAAGAGAAGAAGAAGGAGCAAGAGAGTGAGAAAGAACACAGAAAAAGATAGAAAGAAGAGGCAGGAGAGAAAAATACAAGAGAAGAGGCTATCAGTAAGATAGATAGAGAGAGAGATAGTGTGAGAGATAAGGTTGAGAGGGAAAGAGTAATGTAGAGTGATACAGACAGAGGCAAAGAGAGAGACAGAGGCAAAGAGAGAGATCGAGAGAGGAAAAAGAGGAAAAATCAGATAGATGCAAACAGGTGATAAGGAAAGAGGTGATATTCACCATTCTGATTGGTCTAAACTCTCTGGATGGTCACTCCCACACTCACTCTCTCCCACTGAGGACTGAATCTACTCCAGGGGCTTGTTTTTGAGATTCAACCATTCCCCACACTCTGTCCCCACAGAGACAGACAGAAACCCACAGAAACTCACCCCCTGCTCAGTGCACACAGTGAAAGGGACAATGGCTGCCAGAACCCATTCGACATATCCCCAAGTCTCTTACTCAAAGCCCCTCTCTGCCCAAGTCCTAGCACATCCAGTCAGCTCTTATCTCCCTCTACCTGGGACATACCTCCCCCAGGGATGGAGCACAGCCAGTCACCTCAGTGGGATTAGAGGGGTGAGGGAGGGAGGGAGGAGGTGTGAGAGAATGCAGCAGGTAAACAGTTTCATCCAATCTGCCTCTGACAAGGAGACTAAAAGAAACATATTCCAATGAATAACTGACATTAAAGAAATATAAAATATGCAACTACTAGAGAAGTATGAAGCTGGCAGATATGGCAAAGAGTACAATCGCAGAATTCTTCCTGCTCTCTACCTCTGGATCATTCTCTGTTTTTCTCTGACCTCTCAGTTCCTTCCGCACCTTAATGTCCTTGAAGATGTGTCTGACAGTCAGAATGTTGATAAAGAGAATAAAAGAGAATGGGAACATTGGTGTTAAAATAGTCTGAAAATATTTAAATCCACTGAGAGTCATAAAGATAACTGTACGTGACACAACAGTACCATCTAACATTGTTGATCATCTTTCCAGGTTTATGAATGAAGAAGTTGGGAATGTTCTTGAAACAAAAGAAGCTGTAGATTGTTGCTAGAACCTTCATTGCAGTTTTCCCTGTGCAATACTTAGTTTTCATCTCATGTAAACAAATGGCAACAAATCGATCAAAGGAAATAGCAATGGTGAACCACGCTGAACAATCAATGGTCAAATGGATGAGGAAATAGAGAACACCACAAACAGGAGTGATTTGCTGGAAACACAGTGGATAATAATAACGTTGAAATTGGCGAAGGATGAGATAAAAAAAACGATGAACAGTAGATCTGACACAGTCATGGCCACCAGATAGCGAGTGCTGCATAGAGAAAGGCCACATTTGCCCTGAGCTAAGATTGTAACCACTGCTAGACTTACTGTAAGAGAAAGGAAAAAAAGAGACTTGAAGTTATTACTTAAACATTCTCTGTGCCTGAGCCCAGACTGTCAGTGATGACACAAAGATAATTGTTGTTCCATGTTATATGACGTTTAAAGAATCTGAACCACGTCGGCAAACTCTCTCTAAATGAATCATTTGCACATTTAAAGGACATAGGGAAGAACATGAGCAGCAGATTACTCCCAGAAACACCATCATATACTCAAGGTGGTTTTGGGTCAGCAGCAGTTGATTTCACCAGGTTACTCTGACTGGCTGGCATTACCCATAAGCCCACAGCATCCACACAAAGACACCTGGGATCAGGGAAACAAAGAATAGGAGACACCGAACATGGACATTGATCGCAAAATTTCTGTATTTGGATTTGGAGTCTCCACAGTTCAGTTTGCCACCAGACTTCTTTTCCCACACTGTATGAACTACAGTACAGGGCATTGAATCACCACACAGTATCCAGGAAGGGATGGTCGCTACGATATGGATGAGCAAATGATAGGGCATTGAGTCCCTTTCTCATGAAGGTATTCAGCAGTGGATCCATCGTCATGTGCCAGGTTGGATATCCACCTCAATCAGAAAAGCTTCAACATTTGATACGACTCCTTCTACCTGCACAGCCCTCACCCAAATATAATCTGAATCCCCACAACACTGGCCATGGTAACGCTATGGTTTAGAAAGCAGATGTTTTATCTGGGTTGAAGTAAAGTTTGCTGCCTGATATCCAGGCTCACGCTCCCAAGCTCCCAAGCTCCTCTTCTCATCTCTCTCCTTGTGAATGGAGATTCCCTCTCCCAGATTGGGAGTGCACGTTGGGGCGAGACAACCCCACAGTTTACCCAGCATTCTCTATGGAGATCAATCGAATTGTACCACAGCTTGGCGTTGCAGCCTAATGAATATTGACCGAAATTGATAGCCAAAGACAAAATAATAATCCCAAATGAAAGCACTTTCATACAGACCATTATTGTTTGGGAAACATCAAGGGATAACAGCACCTAAGGGCAACTTGGGAAACATCCTGTTGGACAAAATGTTTTATCCTTTTTTGATGAGCTGCTGCCACAATACTCCAGATCTCAGTGTTTGTCCGATGAGACACTACACCACGGCATGCTGCATCATTTTACAAATGGCACATTGCACGCATCTTCCTGACAATTCAATAATTCAACAATACACATCATAGTTGGACCCCTTGTGCTCAACATCCCTCCCAGTGATCTGTCCTCACAAATACTATGCCCCCAAACATCCACAGACTGATGAAAACACACAAGATGGTTAACGTCATCCGTGCTGACCATTACTTATCCCTGCTAATGACCTGACCTGATAGAGCATGGCACTGGAAAAGGTATAGCAGGTCAGGCAGCATCCCACAAACAAGAGAGTCGACGTTTCGGGCAGGAGATTCTCCCCCATCCCACTCCCAGTCAACGGTGGTACAGCACAGCCCTCAGACAAATAAAACCTGAATCCATGCAACATTGGTCACTGTACCTGTCCTGAAGAAGGGTCCTGCCTAAAACCTTGACTCTCTTCCTCCTGAGATGCTCCCTGACCTGCTGTGCCTTTTCCAGCACCATGCTCTATCAGTAGTCCCCATTATCTCCTCATTCCTAATGACCTGCTGAACACACCCATTGCCCTGTTGTATCTGAGCTCCCATTTGGAGCAAGCTGCCTGAACAAGATCCACAACAACACGGGCGGCACGGTGGCACAGTGGTTAGCACTGCTGCCTCACAGTGCCTGAGACCTGGGTTCAATTCCCGCCTCAGGCGATTGACTGTGTGGAGTTTGCACATTCTCCCTGTGTCTGCGTGGGTTTCCTCCGGGTGCTCCGGTTTCCTCCCACAGTCCAAAGATGTGCAGGTCAGGTGAATTGGCCATGCTAAATTGCCCATAGTGTTAGATAAGGGGTAGATGTAGGGGTATGGGTGGGTTGCGCTTCGGCAGGTCATTGTGGACTTGTTGGGCCGAAGGGCCTGTTTCCACACTGTAATCTAATCTAATCTAATCAATCCCTTTCCATCAAGGAATGGGAAACACCAGGTGTCACTGTGAGGTGGGTTGTTACAAAACCCGTCTGACTGATAGCAGGCTGTGAACTACCACAGAGAGAGGGTGGTCTTCCGAAACCCTTTCTAGGCCAGCCAGGGCCATCAATGTGACCTCAGTGTAAACCCATTCTGGAAAGACAAATCAGAGCAGGACTTAGGCGCTCATGGTAATGTCTTGGGGTTTTGTTGCTGAACAAAGAGACCTTGGAGTGCAGGTTCATAGTTCCTTGAAAGTCGAGTCACAGGCAAGTTGGATAGTGAAGAAGGCGTTTGGTATACTTTCCTTTATTGGTCAGTGCATTGACTATAATAGTTGAGAGGTCAGGTTACATCTGTACAAGGCATTAGTTAGGCCACTTTTGGAATACTGTGTACAAATCTGTCCTCCCTCCTATCGGATGTTGTGAAACTTGAAAGGGTTCAGAAAAGATTTACAAGCATGTTGCCATGGTTTGAAGATTTGAGCTGTAGGCAGAGGCTGAACAGGCTGGGGCTGTTTTCCCTGAGTGTTGGAGCCTGAGGCTTATCGAAGTTTATTAAATCATGAGGGGCATGGATAGGACAAATATACAAGGACTTTACCTGAGCTCGGGGGAGAAATTTAAAAGAGACTGAAGGGGCAACTTGTTCATGCAAAGAGTGGTGCAAGTATGGAATGAGCTAACAGAGGAAGTGGTGGAGGCTGTTTCAATTGCAACATTTAAAAGGCATCCAGAAGGGTATACAAACAATAAGGGTTTAGTGCTGGCAAATGGGATGTGATTAACTCAGGATACCTGGATGAGTTGGACCGAAGGGACTGTTTCTGTATTGTACATCTCAATGATTCGAGATCTGTCTCTCTGACTCTCCCTCTCTCTCTCTCACCCTCTCTCTCTCTCCCTCTCTCTCTCTCACCCTCTCTCTCACACACACACACACGCTCTCACACACAGACAAGATATACATCACACACATGTAAATAATGTCTCCGCCTTTCTACGTGATACTTTCCTTTGCGTGGGAAAACAATTTACTCTGCTCATCTATATTTCCTTTAAACAATGTACTAAGCGAAGTCATGAACCTATCTCAATCAGGACCAGATTGGGTGATCTCACAATCGTTCAGATAGGATTCAAGTTCATGGAGTTGACAGCCCTCACTCAGTCTGTCTGTGTTCCCATTTCCAAGGGACCAAATACAGACAAATTAATATGACACTCAATGGTAAATAATAAAACTTAAACTTTTATTTCATAATTGGGACAGAAATATCAAGTTGGATTCTAAATCAGCCAGGAGGCCAGCCATCGAATTGGCTCACATTCAGATACTTCCCAACTCTTATCGTGGACCTGGGTCAAATCCTATCAATGACAGATATCAGAACTTCAATTTAATAAACATGTGGAATTATGACTCTAATGGTGACCACAAAACCCTTGTCGATTGTTGTTAAAACCTATCTGGTTCTCTAATGCCTTTTAAGGGATTAGGGCTGTCCTGGTCTTGTCTGGGCTACATGTGACTCCAGGCCCACAGCAATTGGTGCGGTTGGTGGAGGTCAGCCATCTAAGCTCCAGGCCCTCACAGCAGGAGGTCCTCAAGATTGTGTCCTAACCCTAACTATCTTTAGTGACTGTATAACTGACCTTCCCTCGGTCAGAATGTCATGAGTCCGAGGGTTCGCTAATACTCACACAATGTTCAGCAGCATTCTTCCCTCCTCAGATACTGAAGCCCTCCATGTGGCTCTGCAGCAAGATCCTGGCAACTTCAGCTCCTAGGAAATGGTGTTAGGGAACTGGGCACAGAGCTGGATGAACTTCGGATCATTCGCGAGGCTGAGGGAGTAATTGAGAGGAGTTACAGGGAGGGAGTCACACCTCAGGTACAGGGGAAAGGGAGATAGGTTACAGTCAGGGGGTGGAAAGGGAACTGGTAGACAGTGCAGGGACCTCCTGTGGCTGTTCCCCTCATTAACAACATATTGATTTAGATACTGTTGGGAGGGATGGCTTACCAGGGGAAGCCATGGGGTACAGGCCTCTGGCACAGAGTCTGTCACTGTTGCTCAGAAAGGAAGGGGAAAGAGAAGCAGAGAATTAGTCATTGGGAACTCAACAGTTTGGGGGAACAGATAGGAGGTTCTGTGGAAACGAGAGAGAATCACGTTTGATTAAGTTGCCTGCCAGGTGCCAGGCTCCATGATGTCTCGGATCGTGTTTTCAGGATCCTTGTGGGGGAGGGGGAGCAGCCCCAAGTCATGGTCCACATAGGCATCAACGACATAGGTAGGAAAAGGGATGGGGATTTAAGGCTGAAATTCAGGGAGTTAGGTTGAAGCTTAGTGCTAGAACAAACAGAGAGATGTCATCTCCAGTTTGTTACCCATGCCACATTCTAGCAAAGAATAGAGACGAGTTCAACATGTGGCTACAGGGATGGTGCAGGAGGGAGGGATTTAGATACCTGGATAAGTGGGGCTTATTCTGAGGTAGGTGGGTCCTGTACAAACAGGATGGTCTACACCGAAACCACAGGGGGACACTGTTGTGGGGAGGAGGTTTGCTCATGCTCTTCGGGAGGGTCTAACCTAATTCAGCAGGGAGATGGGAACCTAAATTGTAGCTCCAGTGTCCAGGAGGGCAAGAATAGTGAGGTCAGAAATAAGGTTTCAAAGTGGCAGGAATGCATCGGCAGGCAGGAAGGTGGTTTCAAGTGTGTCCACTTCAACGTCAGGAGCATCCCGAATAAGGTGGGTGACCTTGCAGCATGGGTTGGTACCTGGGACTTCGATGTTTTGGCAATTTCAGAGACATGGATGGAGCAGGGACAGGAATTGTTGTTGCAGGTTCCGGGGTTTAGATGTTTCAGTAAGAACAGGGAAGGTGGTAAAAGAGGGGGAGGTGTGGCTATGTTAGTCAAGGGCAGTATTATGGTGGCAGAAAGGACATTTGATGAGGACTTGTGTACTGAGGTAGAATGGGCTGAGGTTAAAAACAAGAAAGGAGAGATCACCCTGTTGGGAGATTTCCATAAGCTTCCAAAAAGTTCCAGAGATGTAGAGGAAAGGATTGCAAAGTTGATTCTGGATAGGAGAATCGTTGCTATGGGGGCCCTTGACTTTCCAAATATTGACTGGAAACATTGTAATGCGAGTACTTTAGATGGGTCAGTTTTTGTCCAATGTGTGCAGGAGCATTTCCTGACCAAGTATATAGACAGGCCAACAAGGGGCGAGGCCACATTGGATTTGGTAGTGGATAATAAACCCGTCCAGATTTTGATTTGGAGGTAGGTGAGCACTTTGGTGATAGTGACCACAATTAGGTTACGTTTACTTTCGTGATGAAAAGGGACAGGGATATATCGCAGGGAAAGTGATATAGTTGGGGGAAAGGTAATTATGATGTGATTTGGCAAGATTTAGGATGCATAGGATGGGAAGGAAACTGCAGAGGATGGGCACAATTGAAATGTGGAGCTTTTTCAAGGAACAGCTACTGCATGTCCTTGATAAGTATGTACCTGTCAGGCAGGGAGGAAGAGGTTGCGCGAGGGAACCATGGTTTAGGAAAGAAGTTGTATCTGTTGTCAAGAGGAAGAGGGAGGCTTATGCAAAGATGAAACGTGAAGGATCAGTTAAGGTGCTTGAGAGTTACAAGTTAGCCAGGAAGGACCAAAAGAGAGAGCTAAGAAGAGCCAGGAGGGGACATGAGTAATCTTTGGCAGGTAGGATCAAGCAAAACCTTAAAGCTTTCTATCGGTATATCAGGAAAAGAAGAATCACTGCAGTAAGATTAGGACCAGTCAAGGACATTAATGGGAAGATATGCGTGAAGTCTGAGGAAATAGGAGAGGCACTAAATGAATATTTTTCATCAGAATTCATACTGGAAAAAGGCAATGTTGTCGAGGAGAATACTGAGGTACAAACTATTAGACTTGATGGGATTCAGGTTCATAAGGAGGAAGTGTTAGCAATTCTGGAAAGTGTGAAAATAGATCTGTCCCCTGGATCAGACGGGATTTATCCTAGAACTCTCTGGAAAGCCAGTGAGGAGATCATAGTGCCTTTGCCTTTGGTTTTTATGTCTTCAGAAATAGTGCCAGAAGACTGGAGAATAGTAAATGTCGTCCCCTTGTTCAAGAAGGGGAGTAGAGACAACCCTGGTAATTATAGACTTATAATTATAGCCTTATAGACTTACTTTGATTGTGGATAAAGTGTTGGAAAAGGTGATAGGAGTTAGGATTTATAATCATCCAGAAAGGACAAAGTTGATTAGGGATAATCAACATGGTTTTGTGAAGGGTAGGTCATGCCTCACAAATCTTATTGAGTTCTTTGAGAAGATGAACAAACAGGTGGATGAGGGTGAGGTAGTTGATGTGGTGTATGTGGATTTCAGTCAGGTATTTGATAAGGTTCTCCACGGTATGTTATTGCATAAAATACAGAGACATGGGATTGAGGGTGATTTAGCTTTCTGCATCAGAAATTGGTGAGCTGTAAGAAGACAGAGGGTGGTGGTTGATGGGAAATGTTTATCGGATAGTTACTAGTGGTGTACAGCAAGGATTTATATTGGGTCTACTGCTGTTTGTCATTTTTATAAATGACATGGATGAGGGTATAGAAGGATGTGTTTGTTAAATTTGCGGATGACACAAAGGTCAGTGAAGTTGTGGGTAGTGTGGAAAGATGCTGCAGGTTACAGAGGGACATAGGTGAGCTGCAGAGCTGGGATGAGAGGTGGAAAATAGAGTTTAATGCGGAAAATTGTGAGGTGATTCACTTTGGAATGAGGAACAGGAATATGGAGTACTGGGTTAATGGCAAGATTCTTGGTAGTGTGGTGAGCAGAGAGATCTCAGTGTCTTAGATTACTTTCAGTGTGGAAACAGGACCTTCAGCCCAACAAGTCCACACCGAGCTGCTGAAGCGCAACTCACCCAGACCCATTCCCCTATATTTATCCCTTCACCTAACACTACGGGCAATTTAGCGTGGAGAAAGTGAGGACTGCCGATGCTGGAGATCAGAGCTGAAAAAGCCCAGCAGGTCAGGCAGCATCAAAGGAGCAGGAGAATCGACGTTTCGGGCATAAGCCCTTCTTCAGGCAATTTAGCGTGGCCAATTCACCTAACCTGCACATTTTTGGACTGTGGGAGGAAACTGGAGCAAACCCACACAGACACAGGGAGAATGTGCAAACTCCACACAGTCAGTTGCCTGAGGCGGGAATTGAACCCAGGTCTCTGGCACTGTGAGGCAGCAGTGCTAACCACTGTGCTACCGTATCACCATGTCTATACACAGAGATCCCAGAAAGTTGCGACCCAGGCTGATAGGGCTGTTAAGAAGGTGTACAGTGTGTTAGCTTCTATTAGTCGAGGGATTGAGCTTTGGAGCCATGAGGTCATGTTGCAGCTGTATAAAACCCTGGTGCGGCCGCACTTGAAATGTGGTACAGTTCTGGTCGCCATATTATAGGAAGGATGTGGAAGCATTGGAAAGGGTGCAGAGGAGATTTCCCAGGATGTTGCCTGGTTTGGAGGGAAGGACTTCTGAGGAAAAGCTTAGGGACTTGAGGTTGTTTTGTTAGAGAGAAGAAGGTTGAGAGGTGACTTCATAGAAACATACAAGATGATCAGAGGATTAGATAGGGTGGACAGTGAGAGCCTTTTTCCTCAGATGGAGATGGCTAGCATGAGGGGACAGAGGTTTAAATTGAGGGGTGATAGATAGAGGACAGATGTCAGAGGGAGTTTCCTTACTCAGACAGTAGTAAGGGCATGGAATGCCCTACCTGCAACAGTAGTAGACTTACCAACTTTGACAGCAATTAAATGGTCATTGGATAAACATATGGATGATAACGAAGTCATGTAGGTTGGATGGGCTTGAGATTGGTTTCACATGTCGATGTAACATCGAGGGCCGAAGGGCCTGTACTGTGCTGTAATGTTCAATGTTCTATGTTACAGGCCTGGGCTGACAAATGGCAATTAACATCTGTGTCACACAAATGCGAAACAATTATCACGTCCAAGAAGAGATCACATCGATAACGCCGTGTGACATTCAATGCTTTGCTGTTGCTGAATCCCCCACAATCAACAAGCTGGGAGTTCCCATTGAGCTGAAAATGAAGTGGATTTACAATGTAAGTACTGTGGGTACAAGAGCAGCTCAGGGGGCAGGAACACTGCAGTGAGGGATGTACCTCATGGCTCCAAAAGCCTCTCCACCATCTCCAAGGCACAGGTCAGGATTGTGATGGAATACTCCCCACTTGCCTGGATGGAAATATCTCCAAGATCCCTCAAGAAATGGGATCCCAGCATGACCAAGCAGCCATATAAAAGCACAATGTTGCAGACATTCAAAATCCGAAATGAAATCAGAAAGTGCTGGAGAAATTCAGCAAACCTGGCAACACCTGTGGAGAGAAATATAGAGTTAACCTTTTGAGTCCAATATAACTCTTCTTCAGAACAGTGCTGATCAGAAGTCATGTCAGACTAACAACATTCATTCTCTTTCTCTCTTCACAGGTAAACCAGGCCTGCTGAGTTTCTCCAACATTTTCTCTTTTACGACAAAGTACCCAGTTTGATGAGCACCGCATTCACAAACATTCAGTCCATCCACCACCGGTGTTCAGTAGCAGCACTGAGTATCATTGACAATCCACACTGCAGAGACTCACCAATGCTCCGTAGACATCATCTTCAACATCTATGACCACGACCTTCCTAAAGACAAAGGCAGTAGATGTATGAGAACACCATGACCTGCATGTTCCCTTCCAAGCCATTCACCATCCTGACTTGGGTATATATTCCTTCAGTAAAATCGCCATAGTCCCAGTGGACCATAGGGCTGCTCTCTCATTAGTAAGAAACAACTGGCCGTGAGGTTAACCTGAGGGTCACCGTGCCTCAGGGGAACGGTGAGGTTGGGAAGGTAGGACCTTCATGATGATCTCAGCCAGTGTGGGGATTAAACCTGTGATGTTAACATAGAACATACTATAATACAGCATTGTACAGGCCCTTCAGCCTTCGATGTTGCGCGACCATTTATCTGACTCTATTGTTCTCTCCTCTATGTGCCTATCCAAGAGTCGCTTAAATTGCACAAAATACAGAGGCATGGGATTGAGGGTGTTTCAGCAGTTTGGATCAGAAGGTGGCTAGTTGAAATGGTTAATGGGAAATATTCACCCTGGAGTTCGTTACTAGTGGTGTATCACAAGGATTTGTTTTGGGTCCACTACTGTTTGTCATTTTTATAAATGACCTGGATGATGGTAGAAAGAGGGTTAGTAAATTTTCAGATGACACTAAGGTTGGTGGAGTTGTGAATCGTGCTGAAGGATATTGCAGCTAACAGAGGGACAAAGATAAGCTGCAGAGCTAGGCTGCAAAGTGGAAAAGGAATTTTAATGTGGAAAAGTGTGAGGTGATTCACTTTGGAAGGAGGAACAGGAATACAGAGTACTGGGTTAATGATAAGATTCTTGTTAGTGTAGATGAGCAGAGAGATCTTGATGTCCATGTACATAGCTCCCTGAAAGTTGCCACCCAGGCTGTTGAAGTTGAGGCTGTTTCTGTTAGAGAGAAGAAGGTTGAGAGGTGACTTAATTGAGACATACAAGATAATCAGAGGGTTCGATAGGGTGGATAATGAGAGCTTTTTTCCTCAAATGGTGTTGGCTGGTACAAGGGGACATAGCTTTAAATTGAGGGGTGATATATATAGGACAGATGTCAGGGGTAGTTTCTTTACTCAGACAGTAGTAAGGGCATGGAACACTCTGCCTGCAACAGTAATAGACTCGCCAACTTTAAGGGCATTTAAATGGTCATTAGATAAACATGTGGATAAAAATGGAATAGTGCAGGATAGATAGGCTTCAGATTGGTTCCACAGGTCAGCATAACATCTGCGACCGAAGGGCCTGTACTGTGCTGTAATGTTCTATGTTCTATGATCTAAATGTCCCAAATGTCTCTGACTCTACTCCCACTGTTGGCAGTGAATTCCACACACTCACAACTGTCTGTGTTAAGAATCTGCCTCTGACATCTCACCTAAACCTCCCTCTAATCACCTTAAAATTATGGTCCCCCATGATGACCATTTCCGCCCAAGGAAAAAGTCTCCGTCTATTCCGTCTATCTGTGCCTCTCATCATCCTGTACACCTCGAACAAGTCAGCTCTCATCGTTCTTCACTCCAGTGAGAAAAGCCTTAGCTCCCTCAACCTTTCTTCATTAACATGCCCTCCTGTCCAGGCAGCATCCTGGTAAATTTCCTCTGCACCCTCTTGAAAGCTCCCATATCCTTCTTATAATGAGGCAACCAGAACTGAACACAATGTTCCAAGTGTGGTCTAACCAGGGCTCTGTCGAGCTGCAGCATAACCTCACGGCTCTGAAACTCCATCCCTCTGCTAATGAAAACAAACACACCATACGTCGTCTTAACAACTGGGGGGGCGGTGACTTTGAGGGATCTGTAGACATGGAAACCCAAGATCCCTCTGTCCCTCCACACTGCCAAGAATCCTGCCTTTAACCCTGCATTCTGCATTCCAATTCAACCTTCCAAAATGAATCACTTCACACTTTTCCAGCTTCAACTCCATTTGACATTTATCAGCCCAGTTCTGCATCCTGAAAAATGTTTTGCTGGAAAAGCGCAGCAGGTCAGGCAGCATCCAAGGAGCAGGAGAATCAATGTTTTGGGCATAAACCCTTCATCAGAAATTGGCTTATGCCTGAAACGTCAATTCTTCTGCTCCTTGGATGCTGCCTGACCTGCTGCGCTTTTCCAGCAACACATTTTTCAGCTCTGATCTCCAGCATCTGCAGTCCTCACTTTCTCCCAGTTCTGCATCCTGTCAATGTCCTGTTGCAACCTACAGCAGTCCTCCACACTATCCACCACCCCACCAAACTTCATGACATCGACAAACTTACTAAACAAACTTTCACTTCCTCATCCAGGTCATTTATAAAAATCACAAAGAGCAGAGGTCCCAGAACCGATCTCTGTGCAACATCATTGATCACCAAGCTCCAGGCTGAATACTTCCCATCTACTACCAGGCTCTGTCTTCTATGGACCACCCTGTTCTGTATTCAGACAGCCAAATTTCCCTGTATCCCATGCCTCCTTACTTTCTGAATGAGCCTACCATGGGAACCTTATCAAATGCCTTGCTAAAATCCATGTGCACCACATCCCCTGCTCTACCTTCCTCAATGTGTTTTGTCACATCTTCAAAGGATTCAATAAGGTTTGTGAGGCATGACCTGCCCCTCACAAAGCCATGCTGACTATCTCTAACCAAGCTATGGTTTTCCAATTAATCATAAATCCTGTCTCTCAGAATCCTCTCCAATAATTTGCCCAACACAGAGATAAAACCGACTGGTCTGTAATTCCCAAGATTTCATGCTGTCCTCACAAACGTATAGTTCCCTCTCAGTAGTGAATATTGAAGGAAATTATTCATTGAGGACCAACACTACCTCCTCCGACACCAGGCACAAATTCCCTGCACTCTCCCTGATTGGCCCTACCCTCACTCTGGTCATCCTCTTGTTCCTCACGTAAGTGTGCAACACCTTGAGGTTTTCCTTCATCCTGCCTCCTTAAGCCTTTTCATGACCCCTCCTGGCTCTTATAAGTCCATTCTTCACCAAGGCCTACATCCTGCCTACAACAGTTAGACACTCACCAACTTTAAGGGCATTTGATGGTGATTGGATAAACATATGGATGAAAATGGAATAGTGTCAGATCGATGGGCTTCAGATTGGTTCCACAGGTCAGCGCAACATCGAGGGCCGAAGGGCCTGTACTGTGCTGTAATGTGCAATGTTCTAGTTTAGTGACAAGTTGATCACTAAAAGGCTGAAGGGTAAGAACAAAGGAGAGACCCGCAGAGACCCAGAGATGGAGAGCAGAAGGAAGGCTGTGCTTCTGCTCTTCACCATCTCTGGGAGCTTCACCCTCCCGTGGTTCATCAATGTTGTAGATTTCTGATATTATGTCAATCGAGGCATCAATCCTGATGATTACCCACCGTTTCTGTTAGTGTTCAGTGTTGTTGGTTACATGCTGCAGAGGTTACGTTGTTGTACAAACAGATTTATTTATGCAGCAACATTGTCTACCTTCAGAGGGAAGATCAGTAACACAGTAAAACCTCTGGCTGCACAAATTCATTACGTTCTGAATAAATAAAACTCTTCATTGAAGCCAAAGGGACAGTCCCATTGTTCCCAGACTGTGGAATGATATTTTTCATTGACCCGTGGGCTATGGGCAGAACTGGCTGGGCCAGTGTTTTTTGCCCGTCCCTAGTTGCCCCTTGAGAAGGTGATGGTGAGCTGTCTTCTTGAACTCACTGCACTCCATGTGATGTAGGTAGACCCACAATGTGCCCCTTAGGGAGGGATTTCCAGGACTTTGACCCATTGACACTGAAGGAACGGCGATATGTTTCCAAGTCAGAATTGTGAGTGGTTTGGAGGGGAACTTGCAGGGGGTGGTGATCCCATGAGTCTGCTGCCCTTGTCCTTCTAGATGGAAGTGGTTGGGGGTTTGGAAGGTGCTGGCTGAGGATCATAGGTGAATTTCTGGAGAAATCCTGTGGATGGTACACATTGTTTTGATGGGGCGTCAGTGGTGGGGGGAGTGGATGCTTGTGGATGTGGTGCCAATCAAACCGAGGCCACTTTGTCCTGGCTGGTGTTAAGCTCTTGAGTGTTGTTGGAGCTGCCCCCGTCCAGGCAAATGGGGGGGCTATTCCATCACATTCCTGACATTCCTTGTCCCAGTGCGGGATCCTGCTGATTCCCCATTGGAGCACAACTCAGTGCAATTGTCAGGGACAATGGCCTTTCCCACTGGGGAATTCCTGTCAGCTTAAAACCCTGTGTAAATCTCCATCAAAATCAAATCCTTTGGAGTGTTCCCCTGTAATTAGATAGAATAGTTCATCAGAAAATGTTTGACTATTAAATACGTGGTCTCCCTTCTCAGCAACAATTTAACAGACCCCATACTCCTGCCACAAACAGCCACCTATGAGCTGTCTCAATGTGAGAAATTGTGGCAGGTGATCACATGACATCATCAGACCCCACCCACCAAACATTTAATTATGCAGCAACTTTGTCTGGGTTCAGAGTGAAGTTCAGGAACACAGTAAATACAGAGAGGCTTCACACCTATTGTTCGAAAAGCTGAGCTATTTCGAGAATGAAATTAAAAAGAACTTCTGGGGTTTACATTTCAAAGAACAGAAACCAGCAAATCCCCTTCTAAAAGTTGAAAGATTTTATTTAAAATTGTTGAATGTATCACATCCCCATGACACTGGACTCCTTTAATAAATTCTGATATTAAAATCCACAACAACCTGATGAACGAGCAACGCTCCGAAAGCTAGTGTTTCCAAATAGACCTGTTGGACTATAACCTGGTGTTGTGTGATTTTTAACTTTGTCCTTTCTAGACAGACTGAGCCTTGGATTTGTATCTGGATACCTTCAGTTCACCGTTACCTGAGTGAAATGATCAGAAGTTATTGTGTTCCTGCTGAACCACAGCAAATACTGAGACAGAAAGAAATATCAGCCCATCTTTATGAATGAGCGTTGTTTCAGATGTCAAAGGTTACACAGGAATTTAAAAATAATATTGCAGAAGATCTCCCCTTGGGCAAGAATCCAGTTGTATCCCTTGGACATGACCCAGTGTTTGTATCTGGTTTAGGTCAGGAGAAGCCAACATGCTAGTATGAAGTAAAAATCCCAGGCTCAGTTTGTCCAGAGAGGAGAAGGTAATAAACAGCTCACAGAAACAGGGGAAATGTACAGTGCAGGAGGAAGCCATTCAGCCCAATGCCTTGGTACTAACGGAAAGCAGGGCTCCAGTCTCACCCACTTCCAGGCTGTTGGGATGGAGCCTGTAAAGTTATGACCCTTAGGCTCCTATCCAAGATTTTATTTAAACATAGTGAAGGTCTTGTTAGCTTTGAAGCAGTGAGTTCCAAACACTTACTCCCTGTGAGGTGAATAATCATTTTCAACTGCCTTCTAATATTTACATCTCAGGCCCATTGTTATTGAGCCTCCTGTTAACAGAGATTAACCCGTCATCATGGAAACCAACCGAATCGCTCCGTGCTAAACTATTTCCCTTTAAATCCATTCTTCCTGAAGTAAAGATCCAAAACTCTGCAGTGTTTCCTCTGTGCCATCTCACCAAAGCACTGTCCAGTTGGAGGAACTCTCAACTCGGCAGCTCATCTCCAACCTCATCAAGCAAAGGCTTTTCTTTCTCCTTCCTAACCGTTTGCTGTGCCTGTGTGAGAACTAATTTTTATTTGTATAGATCACCCAGACTGCCGTGTATCACGACATTCTCACACCATCTGCAGTTAATGAATATTTCACTTTTCCATGCAGTATACCAGATGGACAATATACAGTCGTATACTCGCACCATCTGCCATTTTTTTTGTTCACTCACCTTAACAACGTGTTCCTATTGCAGACTCTTACTGTCCAACTCATTCATTTCCTTTTTGTCTTTGTATTAGTGTGAGTACAGTTTGTAAAGATGAAGGGCCTAGCACTGATCTCTGACACTCTCCTTGTTATAGTTTGATGATCTGAAACTGACCCACTCTTTCCTGAATCTGTTTCTCGTCATGATTTAATTCTCACTCTAAACTAAAGTATTAACCCCATCACCATGGGATCTCATATTGGGTTGTAACATTATTTCTGGAATATTATACACTCCTTTAGAAATGTAAACCTGCTGCATCTGCTGACTGCCCTTTATTCATCCTGCTTGATTTATCCCCATAGGATACGGGCTAATGGTCATCATGCTGTGACAGGGATTGAGTCAGTGACAGGGATTGACCCTCAGTCAGTGACAGGGATTGACCCTCAGTCAGTGACAGGGATTGAACCCTCAGTCAGTGACAGGGATTGAGACAGTGACAGGCATTGACCCTCAGTCAGTGACAGGGATTGATCCTCAGTCAGTGACAGGGATTGATCCTCAGTCAGTGACAGGGATTGAACCCTCAGTCAGTGACAGGGATTGAGCCTCAGTCAGTGACAGGGATTGATCCTCAGTCAGTGACAGGGATTGAATCTCAGTCAGTGACAGGGATTGATCCTCAGTCAGTGACAGGGATTGAACCCTCAGTCAGTGACAGGGATTGAGCCTCAGTCAGTGACAGGGATTGACCCTCAGTCAGTGACAGGGATTGAACCCTCAGTCAGTGACAGGGATTGAGCCTCAGTCAGTGACAGGGATTGACCCTCAGTCAGTGAAAGGGATTGAACCCTCAGTCAGTGACAGGGATTGAGCCTCAGTCAGTGACAGGGATTGACCCTCAGTCAGTGACAGGGATTGACCCTCAGTCAGTGACAGGGATTGAACCCTCAGTCAGTGACAGAGATTGAGCCTCAGTCAGTGACAGGGATTGAACCCTCAGTCAGTGACAGGGATTGAGCCTCAGTCAGTGACAGGGATTGACCCTCAGTCAGTGACAGGGATTGACCCTCAGTCAGTGACAGGGATTGAACCCTCAGTCAGTGACAGGGATTGAGACAGTGACAGGGATTGACCCTCAGTCAGTGACAGGGATTGATCCTCAGTCAGTGACAGGGATTGACCCTCAGTCTATGACAGGGATTGAGCCTCAGTCAGTGACAGGGATTGAATCTCAGTCAGTGACAGGGTTTGACCCTCAGTCTGTGACAGGGATTGAATCTCAGTCAGTGACAGGGATTGACCCTCAGTCTGTGACAGGGATTGAATCTCAGTCTGTGACAGGGATTGACCCTCAGTCAGTGACAGGGATTGAATCTCAGTCAGTGACAGGGATTGAGCCTCAGTCAGTGACAGGGATTGAGCCTCAGTCAGTGACAGGGATTGAATCTCAGTCAGTGACAGGGATAGAGCCTCAGTCAGTGACAGGGATTGACCCTCAGTCAGTGACAGGGATTGACCCTCAGTCAGTGACAGGGATTGAACCTCAGTCAGTGACAGGGATTGATCCTCAGTCAGTGACAGGGATTGAATCTCAGTCAGTGACAGGGATTGCATCTCAGTCAGTGACAGGGATTGACCCTCAGTCTGTGACAGGGATTAACCCTCAGTCTGTGACAGAGATTGAATCTCAGTCAGTGACAGGGATTGAACCTCAGTCAGTGACAGGGATTGAATCTCAGTCAGTGACAGGGATTGACCCTCAGTCAGTGACAGGGATTAACCCTCAGTCTGTGACAGAGATTGAATCTCAGTCAGTGACAGGGATTGAATCTCAGTCAGTGACAGGGATTGAATCTCAGACTGTGACAGTGATTGACCCTCAGTCAGTGACAGGGATTGACCATCAGTCAGTGACAGGGATTGATCCTCAGTCAGTGACAGGGATTGACCATCAGTCAGTGACAGGGATTGACCCTCAGTCAGTGACAGGGATTGATCCTCAGTCAGTGACAGGGATTGACCCTCAGTCTGTGACAGGGATTCAATCTCAGTCAGTGACAGGGATTGAATCTCAGTCAGTGACAGGGATTGACCCTCAGTCAGTGACAGGGATTGATCCTCAGTCAGTGACAGGGATTGACCCTCAGTCTGTGACAGGGATTGAATCTCAGTCAGTGACAGGGATTGACCCTCAGTCAGTGACAGGGATTGACCCTCAGTCTGTGACAGGGATTGAATCTCAGTCAGTGACAGGGATTGACCCTCAGTCAGTGACAGAGACTAAAACTGAGTCAGTGGGGTTGTGGTGTTAGCCCCTGGCAGGTAAAACCGTGAGAACAATTTGACTGGATGGAGGGTAACCACCATCGGGACTGTTACCCCCTTGAGAAATGCGCAGGTATCAAACATAGCCGATAGTTTGAAAAATGTATTCCAAGAATGTTTCATTTTCACAAGTGGAATCCTTCTTAGCTGTAATAGAATAGGCCATTCTGAGTGAGACCACAGGTTGGCATTTACTCAGTCTGGGAAGAAAGTTTCAGTTTAATGTTTTTTTTAACCAAAGTCAATATCAAAATGAAGGGAGATTTCATCACCTTCTTCATCTCTTCCCTGAATTTGGGTTTGGGTAGCTGCATAATTACACGTGTTTGTGCAGAAACTCAAATACATTAGAATGTCCCCAGTATCAATGGCGGTGTATGTTGGAGCTGTATAAGCACCTCGGTAATGTACTGTCACTGTCTTTTTACTGGTTAAAAAGTTAATGATGGCTGTAAGCCACAAAAGGACAAAACTGCCTGATAGACTGAACAGTAAAACTATGGATTTCCTTCTGAGTTTCATCTCTGTGTCGGTGCTGTTCTCATTGCTGAGACCCCACAATCCCCTGCAGACTCTGCTGTCCACTAAAATACACCAGGTTGTTAAAGAGTTAAACAGTAATCTCAAACAAAAAGGCAGCCATGCAACTGAAATCCTTTTCACCCAGGAGGCTGCCTCACCTGTAGTTGATGTGTAAAAGGTCACATTGGAGCGACAGCCCCAGGCAACGTTGGAAATTATTCAGCCAGGGTCATATGGAAACCAGCAGGATGTGTTCTGTAAAGCAATCAGGGCAGGGAACGCTGTCATCATCAGAGCAGCAGTTCACACTGTGCAATAGTCTGCTTTAAATATCTGACAACAGATAATTACAAAACGGTCATTTGTAAAGAAGACAGTCAACAAGACTGACATATCCAATGTGGCAGGAATAAAACACAGGATGACTTTACAAGCTACAGCTTAGGACAGAAATGAATCTGGAACGTGATATCTCAAAACATGATACAACACCGAAAAACAGGACCAGGAAATCTGCAGTTGCCATGGAGAAAGCGTACACCGAGATACATTTGGAATGGCCACACTTTCCATTGGAGAGAATGATGATAGTCAGCAGGTTTGTTGTAAGAGGGAGAGAGAAGAGATAGCAAGGAGGACCTTCATATAAAATAAAATCACTGAAATGTTTGGGGTGTATTGTGAAGTGATATTCCATAGAGTTCACCACAGATTTGTTTTCACACGACAGATCAATGCTCCTGACAATTTGTCTGAGGAAAAGAAATCTTTGAAGATTAAATATATTTGTCCTTTCAACAAACTTTACTTCCTATATATTAGATATAACTTCTTGATAATTGCTGAATATGTGTCGATTCCCGTAAAATGTTCAGTTTCATCACAAACATTACATTAAAGTCTTCAGACTTGATTTTCTTTGCTGATCCCCATCCTGAGGGAGCTGCTCAGTAAATGTGGAGCACCGAGTCCGTATTCCCCAATTCCTTCTGGTGGATAAGGAACTCTGCAATGAGGACTATTCCCGAAATCTGTTCCATGAACACTGTGACATTCACTGCCCATGAAGAAAATGCATTGCCTTACCGGGAACGCCAAAGGCTGCAATAACAGGGGAATGAATGTTCTTTATCCAGAGAAGTGTTCCCCCTGTTCTTTTATGAAGAATGAGCAAATTCCATCAAGTTTTCTGGTTCCAAGTGAAAATATCTGAGATCCTTAATTTCACCTCCTTTATAGATCCGGCCATGTCCCTGAGAGGAAATAAGGGGTTGGAAGGTGACATCACCAGAACAGCTCAAGATGGAGTCACAGGGAGAATGGAATGGAATCCTTACAGGAGTCAGGATGTGAGGAAGTGTATTCCAGGTAACTACGGGAGTCCGTGTGTTTGGAATGGATATTGAAGTACAGCCTTTCCCCAGAAATGGAAACAGAGAGGCCAAGGAAGGGAAAAGTCAGAAATGTGGCCTTGAGGGAGAGATAGAAATTGGAAACAAATTAATATGTTTTTTTCTCTAATTCTGGCGAGAGCGGGAATAGCAGCAATTGTGTCACCAACAGGTTGGAGAAAGAGCTAAATAGGACTGCGCCAAGAACTATTCCACCTTCCCCACAAAGACACAGATACACTGAGACCCGTGCAGGTAGCCAGAAGCAGCCCTTTGAGTTGGAGAAAGTGAGGCCAGTGAAAGGGAAACGGTTCCAAATGAGCTGAGCCTGGTGGATGGGAACCCTGGGGGCTGGGGACTGTTCAAGTCTCTTTCTGAGGCAGAAGCAGAGAACCTTCAGACCATCCTGATGGGAGATGGATGGGCAGAGGGATCATACACCGCTCTCCCACTGCCTACCCCCATGGTGAACAGGAGGCAGCTCGGGCCAAAGGGAAACAAACCCAGGAATTGGCAAACTCACTTCAAGCCCCAGCACTATTGGATATGTAAGTGCTACTTCAAGCCTCATCACTATCGGATATGTAAGTGTTGCTTCAAGCCCCAACACTATTGGATATGTAAGTGTTGCTTCAAGCCCCAGCACTATTGGATATGTAAGTGTTGCTTCAAGCCCCAGCACTATTGGATATGTAAGTGTTGCTTCAAGCCCCAGCACTATTGGATATGTAAGTGCTGCTTCAAGTCCCAGCACTATTGGATATGTAAGTGCTGCTTCAAGCCCCAACACTATCGGATATTTAAGTGCTACTTCAAGCCCCAGCACTATTGGATATGTGGATCATCGGGGTATGTTTTGCAGTAAGGATACATGGTACAAGAGGGGTTGCATCTTAATAGGTGGGGGACCAGTATTCTAGCAGGCAGGTTTGCCACTACAACCCAGTAGTGGGGGTGGTGGGGGTAGGGGGGGGGGTGGGAGAGGGGACAAACTGGAAATTCAAGAAGGAAGTTAAAGGGAAAGTGAGAATAACAGAAGTTAAGAAAGACAACAGAATCAACGGAGTAGAAGACTCAAGAAGGGATCATACAGTATGGTCAAGTGAAATAGGGGTTGATAGGAAGGGTGAGGGGAGTAACAAATTAAAACTATTACATATGAATGCACGAAGCATAAGAAATAGGGTGGAAGAATTTAAGGCTCAGTTGGAAATTGGCAGGTACGAGGTTGTGGGGATAGTTGTGGGGATGTGCTATCGAGTGGTCAGACTAATGGGCAGAGGGGGTGGAGTGGCCCCATTGGTGAGGAATGATATTCAGCCCCTTGCGAGGGGGGGTATAGAATAAAGAGTTGTAGAGTCAGTCTGGATAGAGCTGAGAAATTGTCAGGGTAGAAAGACTCTAATGGGAGTTAGCTGCAGGCCCCCAAACAGTAGCCTGGATGTAGGGTGTAAGTTGAATAAGGAGTTGAAATTGGCCTGTTATGTGGGGGATTTCGACATGCCGGTAGTCTGGGAGAATCAGGATGATACTGGACACCAAGAAAGGGAGCTTGTGGAGTGCCTCCAAGGTAGAATCTTAAAACAGCTTGTATTGGAGCCTACCAGGGAGAAGGCAATTCTGGATCTGGTGTTGTGCAACAAACTGGATTTGATCAGGGACCTCAAAGTAAAGGAGCCATTGGGAGATAGTGACCATAATATGATAAGTTTTAATCTGCAATTTGAAAGGGAGAAGGGAGAATCAGAAGTGTCAGTATTGCAGTTGAACAAAGGGAACTATGGAGCTCTTAGGGAGGAGTTCAATGGTTCAATACCCGACCAGGGATGGCAGTGGAACAACAATGGCAGGTATTTCTGGATATAATGCGGGAGGTCCAGGATCATTTCATTCCAAAGAGGAAGAAAGATCCTGACAGGAGGCAGGGGCAGCCGTGGCTGATGAGGGAAGTTAAGGACTGGAAAAAAGAAAGAAAAGAAATGTAGCACAGCAAAGATGAATGGGAAGCTGCAGGACCGGGAAACTTTTAAAGAGCCACAGAGGATAACTAAAAAGGCAATAGGCAGACAAAAAAATGAGGTCCAATGGCAAACTGGCCAAAAATATAAAGGAGAATAGTAAAAGCTTTTTTAGGTATGTGAAAAGAAAAAGAAGGTTAAAACTAAAATTGGGCCCTTGAAGACAGAAACAGGTGAATTTATTATGGGGAACAAGGAAATAGCAGAAGAGTTGAATAGGTACTTTGGATCTGTCTTCACTGGGAAGACACAAGCAATCTCCCAGATGTAATAGTGGCTGAAGGACCTGGGGTAGTGGATGAACTGAAGGGAATTTATATTCGACAGGAAATGGTGTTGGATAGACTGTTAGGTCTGAAGTCTGTTCAGTCCCTGGGACCTGATGGTCTTAAGCAGATGGCTCTAGAAATCATGGATGCATTGGTAACCATTTTCTAATGTTCTATAGATTCAGGATCAGTTCCTGCGAATTGGATGGTGGCTAATGTCCCACTTTTCAATAAAAGGAGGGAAAGAGAAAACAGGGAATTATAGACCTGCTAGCCTGACATCAAGGGTGGGAAAGATGCTGGAGTCACTTATAAAAGATGAAATTATGACTCATTTGGATAGCAGTAAGAGGAGAGGTCAGAGTCAGCATGGATTTACAAAGGGGAAATCATGCTTGACTAATCTTCTGGAATATTTTGAGGATGTAACAATGAAGATTGACTGGTACAATAAGTCATAGTTTGAAGATATTAGGAGGAAGGTATAAAGGAAACATCAGAGGTAGGTTCTTTACACAGAGAGTTGTGAATGCATGGAGTGCGTTGCCAGCTGTGGTGGTGGAAGCAGAGTCATTGGGGACATTTAATTGACTGCTGGGCATGCACATGGATAGCAGTGAGTTGAGGGGTGCATAGGTTAAGGTACTATATTTGACATTAGGATTAAATCTTGGCACAACATCATGGGCGAAAGGGCCTGTTCTATGCTGTGCTTTCCTATATTCTATGTTCTTAAATGGACAAGGGAGAGCCAGTAGATGTCATGTACCTGGGCTTTCAGAAATCTTTGATAATGTCCCACATAGGAGATTAGTGAGCAAAATTAGGGCACATGGTATTGGGGGCAAAATACTGACTTGGACTGAAAATTGGCTGACTGACAGGAAGCAAAGAGTAGTGATAAACAGGTCCCTTTTCGAATGGCAGGCGGTGAGGTGACCAGTGGGGTACCATAAGGTTCAGTGCTGGGACCGCAGCTGTTTACAACAAACATTAATGATATAGATGAAGGTATTAAATGTAATATTAGCAAATTTGCTGATGACACAAAACTAGGTGTCAAGGTGAGTTGTGAGGAGGATGTTATGAGAATACAGGGTGACTTGGACAGGTGGGTGGATGCTTGGCAGATGCAGTTTAATGTGGATAAATGTGTGGTTATTCACTTTGGTGGCAAGAACAGGAAGACAGATTACTATCTAAATGGAGCCAAGTTAGGTAAAGAGGATGTAAAATGAGATCTAGAGTTCTAGCATCAGGAGAAAATGAGGACTGCAGATGCTGGAGATCAGAGCTTAAAAATGTGTTGCGAGAAAAGCACAGCAGGACAGGCAGAATGAAGGGCTTTTGCCCGAAACGTCGATTCTCCTGTTCCTTTGATGCTGCCTGACCTGCTTTTCCAGCAACACATTTTTCAGTTTAGATTAGATTACTTACAGTGTGGAAACAGGCCCTTTGGCCCAACAAGTCCACACCGCCCCGCTGAAGCGCGACCCACCCATACCCCTATATTTACCCCTTACCTAACACTATGGGCAATTTAGCATGACTAATTCACCTGACCTGCACATCTTTGGACTGTGGGAGGAAACCAGAGCACCTGGAGGAAACCCACGCAGACACGGGGAAAACATGCAAACTCCACACAGTTAGTTGCCTGAGGCGGGAATTGAACCCGGGTCTCTGGTGCTGTGAGGTAGCAGTGCTAACCACTGTGCCACCGTGCCGCCCACAAGTTCTTGTGCATCAGTCAATGAAAGCAAGCATGCAGGTACAGCAAGCAGTGAAGAAAGCGAATAGCACACTGGCCTTCATAACAAGAGGAATTGAGTATTGGAGCAAAGAAGTCCTTCTGCAGCTGTACAGGGCCCTGGTGAGACCACACCTGGAATATTGTGTGCAGTTTTGGTCTCCAAGTTTGAGGAAGGACATTCTGGCTATTGAGGGAGTGCAGTGTAGGTTCACGAGGTCAATTCCTGGAATGGCAGGACTATCATATGTTGAAAAATTGGAGACACTGGGCTTTTATACATGAGTTGAGACAGTTGAGAAGGGATCTGATTGAGAAGTATAAGATTATTAAAGGATTGGACACTCTGGAGGCAGGAAGCAAGTTTCTGCTGATGGGTGTGTACAGATCCAGAGGACACAGTTTAAAAATAAAGAGTAGGCCATTGAGAACAGAGTTGAGGAGAAACTTCTTCACCCAGAGAGTGGTGGATATATGGAATGTTCTGCCCCAGAAGGCAGTGGAGGCCAAGTCGCTGGATACTTTCAAGAAAGAGATGGATAGAGCTCTTAAAGACAGTGGAATCAAGGGTCATGGGGATAAGGCAGGAACAGGATACTGACTGTGGATGATCAGCCATGATCATAATGAATGGTGGTGCTGACTCGAAGGGCAAAATGGCCTACTCCCGCACCTATTGTCTATTGTCTATTGTCTTTTGCAAGTGCGGCTTCCAATTGCTTTCCATTTCAATAAACCACAGTGCTCCCTTGTAATCATTACCCCACAACACTGTGAGCCTTTACCTCCTGCCATGACAGTTGCTGGGTCATTTTATGGGACAAAAGCTAAGCTAAGGGCAGTCCCCTTTATCAATGACACATGTTACATCCTCAAAGAAATTCAATGGACACACACAACAATGTCGACTCTGCCAGATTATCTTCAACTGATCAATGTGACCTGCTGTATGTGGTTGAATAATACCTTCCAGCAGTTTCCCTGTGATATGTTAAGCTAACCGGCCTGTGCTTCGTGCTTTCTGTCTCCCTTTTTTAATGCAGGGCTTCCACCCGCTACCTTCCAATACACTGGGGCTGAACCATGAAGCACCAGGAACAGCAACAGTTTCAAAATGGGATAGTAAAGCTCTCTCTTGCTGGTTCACCCCATTCTCCATCAGAGTGGATGATTTCCTCCGGGGCTGACAGATTCTGACTGGTGTATGGCCAAGGTAATGGCAGTGAATCTATCTTGTTGCAGATGGTGGTGGAGAATGTGCACTTTTCACTGCCCTCATGTATTCCTATACGTGAACACACGTGACAATAGAATTTAATTCTAGTTCTAAACTCAAACCCCAGGGAATCAATTCGGTTAACTGAATAGTTAGAACATCGAACAATACAGTGCAGAACAGGCCCTTCGGCCCTCGATGTTGCACAGACCTGTGAACTATTCTCAGCTCGTCCCCCTACACTATCCCATCATCATCCATGTGCTTATCCAAGGATTGTTTAAATCTCCCTAATATGGCTGAGTTAACTCCATTGGCAGGCAGGACATTCCACACCCTTACCACTCTCTGAATCAAGAACCTGCCTCTGACACCTGTCTTAAATCTATCACCCCTCAATTTGCAGTTATGCCCCCTCATACAGCTGATGTCACCATCCTAGGAAAAAGACTTTCACTGTCTACCCTATCTAATCCTCTCATCATCTTGAATGTCTCTATCGAATCCCCTCTTAGCCTTCTTCTTTCCAATGAGAATAGACTCAAGTATCTCTGCCTTTCCTCATAAGACCATCCCTCCAGACCAGACCAGGCAACATAAATCGCCTCTGCATCTTTTCCAATGCTTCCACATCCTTTCTGAAATATGGTGACAAGAACTCTATGCAATACACACACAAACACACACACAATCCGAAATAAACTGTCTGAATTTTCTGGCAGCCAAAAGCTTGTCTGTCAACATGTTTTGTTCAGATGTGTTTCAGAATTAATCAAGGGGACTTTGACACCAATGGCTGGGTCAGAATTTACTGCCCTTGAGATTATGGTGGTAGCTGCTTTCTTGTGCCACTACAGTCCTGATGATGTGGGAACTATTGGTCAGTGGTGTGGAGAGAATGGGGGGAGAAGGATGTTCCAGGATTGTGACAGAGGGACACGAAGGAATTGCCCTATTCAAATGGTTATTCTGTCTTGGAGAGAGGTAGACAGACAACTGATGGTGAGTTTAACCAAAGTACCACTTCGCCTCTCTACATCTCACACCAGCCATCCAGCCACCTGTGCTAACTTAACCCCTGCGACAGAGGGGGCTGGACGGCTGGTTTGTGATGGAGAGTGACACCAACATCCTATATTGGATTTGGTGCATGGCAACGAACCAGATCAGGTGTCAGATCTCTCGGTGGGAGAGCACTTAGGTGAGAGTGATCACAACGCCCCCAGCTTGACAATACTCATGGAGAGGGATGGGAGCAGATGGTATAAGAGAGCATTTAATTGGGGGAGCCTTCTCGTGTCCCCTCCTGGCTCTTCTTACCTTTCTCTTTAGATATTTCTTGGCTAATTTGTAAATCTCAAGCACCCCAACTGAACCTTCACATCTCATTTTAAGCGTTCTTCTTGTTCTGGACAAGAGACACAACTTCTTTTGTAAACCACGGTTCCCTTCCCTCCCTGCCTGACACGTACATATTTATCAAGGACATACAGTAGCTATTCCTTGAACAAGCTCCACATTTCAATTGTGCCCATTCCCTACAGTTTCCTTCCTATCCTATGCATCTTAACTCTTACTGAATCGCATCATAATTGCCTTTCCCCCAACTATATCTCTTGCCCTGCAGGATATACTTTTCCATTTCCATCACTGAAGAGAATGTAACCGAATTGTGGTCACTATCACCAAAGTCTGGATTAGTGGTGCTGGAAGAGCACAGCAGTTCAGGCAGCATCCAAGAAGCAGTAAAATCGACGTTTCAGGCAAAAGCCCTTCATCAGGAATACAGGCAGAGAGCCTGAAGGGTGGAGAGATAAGTGAGAGGAGGGTGGGGGTGGGGAGAAAGTAGCAGAGGGTACAATAGGTGATTTGGGGAGGGGATGAAGGTGATAGGTCGGGGGGGAGAGGGTGGAGTGGATAGGTGGAAAAGAAGATAGGCAGGTAGGACAAGTGATGGGGACAGTGCTGAGCTGGAAGTTTGGAACTGGGGTAAGGTAGGGGAAGAGGAAATGAGGAAATTGTTGAAGTCCACATTGATGCCCTGGGGTTGAAGTGTTCTGAGGTGGAAGATGAGGTGTTCTTCCTCCAGGCGTCTGGTGGTGAGGGAGCGGCGGTGAAGGAGGCCCAGGACCTCCATGTCCTCGGCAGAGTGGGAGGGAGAGTTGAAATGTTGGGCCACCGGGCGGTGTGGTTGATTGGTGCGGGTGTCCCGGAGATGTTCCCTAAAGCACTCTGCTAGGAGGCGTCCAGTCTCCCCAATGTAGAGGAGACCCCATCCGGAGCAACGGATACAATAAATGGTATTGGTGGATGTGCTGGCACCTTTGATGGATGTGGAAGGCTCCTTTAGGGCCTTGGATGGAGGTGTGGGAGGAGGTGTGGGCGCAGGTTTTGCAATTCCTGCGGGGGCAGGGGAAGGTGTCAGGATGGGAGGGTGGGTTGAAGCGGGGCATGGACCTGACCAGATAGTCACGGAGGGAACAGTCTTTGCGGAAGGTGGAAAGGGGTGGGGAGGGAAATATATCCCTGGTGGTGGGGTCTGTTTGGAGGTGGCGGAAATGATTTGATTTATGTGGAGGTTGGTCGGGTGGAAGGTGAGCACCAGGGGCGTTCTATCCTTGTTACAGTTGGAGGGGTGGGGTCTGAGGGTGGAGGTGCGGGATGTGGACGAGATGCGTTGGAGGGCATCTTTAACCACGTGGGAAGGGAAATTGCGGCCTCTAAAGAAGGAGGCCATCTGGTGTGTTCTGTGGTGGAACTGGTCCTCCTGGTAGCAGATACGGCGGAGGCAGAGGAATTGGGAATATGGGATGTCATTTTTGCAAGAGGTAGGGTGGGAAGAGGTGTAATCCAGGTCGCTGTGGGAGTTGGTGGGTTTGTAAAAAATGTCGGTATCAAGTTGGTCATCATTAATGGAGATGGAGAGGTCCAGGAGGGGGAGGGAGGTGTAGAGATGGTCCAGGTAAATTTAAGGTCAGGGTGGAATGTGTTGGTGAAGTTGATGAATTGCTCAACTTCCTCGCGAGAGCATGAGGTGGCGCCAATGCAGTCATCAATGTAGCGGAAGAAGAGGTGGGGAGTGGTGCCGGTGTAATTACGGAAGATCAACGGTTCTACGTAGCCAACAAAGAGACAGGCATAGCTGGGGCGCATACATGTGCCCATGGCTACGCCTTTGGTCTGGAGGAAGTGGGAGGATTCAAAGGAGAAATTGTTAAGGGTGAGGACTAGTTCAGCCAAACGAATGAGAGTGTCGGTGGAAGGGTAGTGTTAGGGAAGATGAGGCGTTGGGGGCCGGCGAAACGGAAGTCTTGGAGGAGGTGGAGGGTGTAGGTGTGTCTTGAATGTATGTGGGGAGTTCCTGGACTAGGGGGGATAGGACAGTGTCGAGGTAAGTAGAAATGAGTTCAGTGGGGCAGGAGCATGCGAGACAATGGGTCGGCCAGGGTGGTCAGGCTTGTGGATCTTGGGAAGGAGGTAGAACCGGGCAGTGCGGGGTTCCCGGACTATGAGGTTGGAAACTGTGGGTGGGAGATCTCTTGAGGTGATGAGGTTCTGTATGGGCTGGGAGATGGTGGTTTGGTGATGGGGGGGTGGGGTCATGGTCGAGGGGGCAGGAGGAGGACGTGTCTTCAAGTTGGCTTCAGCGGTGTAGAGGTCAATGAGCCAGACTACCACTTCACCCCCTTTATCCGCTGGCTTGATGGTGAGGTTGGGATTGGAGCAGAGGGAGTGGAGGGCAGCACTTTGTGAGGGTGAGAGGTTGGAGGCTCAGTGACTTCTGCCCCCCCCCCACCACTGCCATGGTCACCACCACTTCCACCCCCACCAACACCACTCACCTGCATTCTGCTGACACGCCCTGCCCCCACAGATCCTACTGTCACCATCCCCACCCCCCAGAACCCCGAGGGGAACACCACCCCTGCTCATGACTCTACCCCCATTACCCCCAACACCACACCCACTCCAGTTACAGGTTCCGCCCCCACTCCCAGCTCCACATCGACACCAGATCCCAGCTCCCAGACCTGCCGAGTTTTCACCATCCTTCCAGACCTCCCTTCACTGAGGACAAGCGATCAGTCCTCAGCAAAGGACTCACCTTCATCTCCCTCCACACACGCGTCAATGAATTTAATACACGCCGTGACATCGAACAATTCTTCTGCCGCCTCCGCCTCTGAGCTTACTTTTACAATCAGGACTCCCGCCCACCTTCTGAGGACCCCTTCACCCACCTCCAACACACTGCATCCACCTGGACACCCCGAGCTGGCCTATTACCCGCACTCGATCTCTTCATTTCCGACTGGCATCGAGACATTAACCGCCTCAACCTGTCTACCCCCCTCCCCCACTCCAACCTCTCACCCTCACCAAGCGCCAACTTGAGGACCTTTTGAGCCAATACTGTATCCAAGTGGCTGGTTTTCCCTGAATTCCACGAGATCTAACCTTGCTAACCATTCCACCATGAGGAACCTTGTTGAACACCTTACTGAAGTTCATGTAGATCACACCCACTACTCTGCCCTCATCAATCTTCTTCATAAGCACAAAGTCATGCTGACTATCCCTATACAATCCTTGTCTTTTCAAATATATTCCCTCCAACAACCTGCCCACCATCGATGTCAGGCTCACGGGTCTATAGTTCCCTGGCTTTTCCTTACCATCTTTCTTAAATAGTGCCACTACATTAGCCAACCCTCAGTCTTCCAGCACTTCACCTGTGACTATCAATGACACAAATATCTCAGCACGGGGCCCAGCATCACTTCCCAGGTTTCCCACAGAGTTCTAGGGTACACCTGATCACGTCCTGGGCATTTATCCACTTTTATGCATTTTAAGTCCAGCTCCTCCTCCTCTGTAATATGAGCATTTTTAAGATGTCACTATTTCTTTCCCCACGTTGTATTATCTTTATGTCCTTCTCCACAGTAAACATTGATGCAAAATCTTCATTTAGTACCTCCCCAATCTCCTGTGGTTTTAAACATAGGCTGCCTTGAGTGATCTTTGAGGGGCCCTTTTCTCTCCCCAGTTACCCTTTTGTCCTTAATGTATTTATAAAATCCCTTTGGATTCTCCCTAACCTTATTTGCCAGTGTTACCTCATGTCCCCTTTCGGCCCTCCTGATTTCCCTTTTAAGTCTCCTCCTACTGCATTTATGCTCTTCTCATGGTTCACTCGCTCTCTGCTGTCTGTAACTGGCATATGCTTCCTTTGTTTCCTTAACCAAAGCCTCAATTTCTCCCGTCATCCAGCATTCCCTACACCTACCAGCCTTGCCTTTCAGCCTAAAAGGAATACATTCTCTCTGGACTATCAATATCTCATTTTTGAAGGCTTCACATTGTCCAGCCCTGTGTAGCTTTGAGTGTGAGTTTAGAGATACAGACTCGATGGAGTGAAGGGCCATCTCTGTCCTGGATGATGCCATCATTCTATGGTTTTGAACTGAAGGGTCTGAGTATTTTTGTCTTTGTTTTGAGAAAATGTAACCAAGTTGGAAGTTCCAGCTGTTGCTGTATCAGCTTCAGGTTCTGTATTAGAGTGCTCATTCACGGAGAGAATTTTCTGAAATCAGTTGTACAACAAGGAAAGCAGTGGAATAACAGTGAGCAGTACAACAGCTCTCAATAAGCTGTATAACGAATGACTGAATAACCTCAGCAGAATGAAGGTCATCACTGAAAAGAAAATCAAAAGGTATTTAGATATTTATGGGATTGATAGAGAGTGAAATATTGCAAGTATTGTTGCTTGAAATCAAATGGAAATGAATGTTTGAGACCTAACAGGATCCAATTAATCCAGTCTTTGGGGAATTCAAATACAGACATAAATCTCAATGCTATCACATCATTAAAATGAACCTGCTGTCATAATTTGTATGTTCAAAATGATATTAAAACGTTTGAAGATGTAATCATGGTTTCCCAGTGGAGATACCACACAATATAAAACAAAGTCTCTGGAACTGTGTCAGCTCCATCTCCGAGAGAATTCTCCCATTCCAACAGATTGCCAGCAGCAGGAAGGGAAAGGTTGTGTCACAAACAACGAAATGCATCTTCTCAGGGAAAGGATTGAGAGAGTGTACGAGACCATTCTGGCTGTTGTTGGTGTTCCTGGTAAGTTTTGTAACAACTTAACTTATATAAACCTCTGCATTGAATCATCCCCATTTCTCCCGACAGCTAATAGGTATTATAAACCCATTTAGCAAAGCAAATACTGAAGCCAGTTGATAGTGTCCTCACTTACTGAGTTAAAGTGAATAGTTTGTAGTTTGGAGGCTCCTCGGTAATATTTGTTTCCCTATACTGTGCAGAGTGGGTTTACATTAAGGCCACAGTGTTTAAAGACTGTTTAAGAAGACTTTAACAAGACTACCTCTCTCTGTGGTAGTTCACAGCCTGATATGGGTTTTGTAACAACCCACCTTTCAGTGACACCTGGTGTTTCCCATTCCTTGATGGAAAAGGAATTGTGTCAGTGGATCTTGCTCAGGAAGCTCGCTCCAAATGGGAGCCCAGATACAACAGGGCAATGGGTGGGTTCAGCAGGTCATTAGGGATAAGGAGACAATGGTGTTTGCAGATAGAGTGCTGTGCTAGAAAAGGCACAGCAGGACAGGCAGCATCCAAGGAGCAGTAGGAATCAATTGCCGTCGAGCCATATACGACACCTTGGGTATATGACCATGTTTCTATGAGTAATCTGCTGCTCATGTTCTTCCCTATGTTCTTTAAAAGAGTAAATGATTCGTTGAGAGAGATTTTTAAACTTCATATAACATGGAACAACAATTATCTTTGTGTCATTACTTACAATCTGGGCTCAGGCACAGAGAATGTTTCATTAATAACTTCAAATCTATTTTTCCTTTTCTCTTACAGTTAGTTTCGTGGTGATTGTAATCTTAGCTTGGGGCAAATGTGGTCTTTCTACATGCAGCACTCGCTACCTGGTGGCCATGACAACTTCAGATCTACTGTTCATCGTTTTTTATATCATTCTTCACCAATTTCGACAGTATTATTATCCACTGTGTTTCCTACAATCACTCCTGTTTGTGGTGTTATCTATGCCCTCAACCGCTTGAGCATTGATTGTTCTGTGTGGTTCACTGTTGCTTTTTCCTTTGATCGATTTGTTGCCATTTGTTTACATGAGATGAAAACTAAGTATTGCACAGGGAAAACTGCAACAATCTGCATCTTCTTTTGGTTAAAAAACATTGCTAACTCCTTTGTGTATTACCCTGGAAAGATGATCAACAATGTTCCATGATACTGTTATATCAGGTCTGGTTATTATAATGACCCTCAGTGGATAGGTTTTAGATAATTTGAGACTTTTTTAACACCAATGTTCCCAATCACTTTTATTCTCTTTCTCAACATTTTGACTGTCAGACATATCTTCGAGGCCATTAATGTGCGGAAGGAACTGAGAGGTCAGAGTAAAACAGAGAATGATCCAGAGGTAGAGAGCAGGAAGAATTCTGTGATTTTACTCTTTGCCATATCTGCCAGCTTCATACTTCTCTGGTTGTTGCATATTTTATATTTCTTTAATGCCGGTTATTCCTTGGATTCTGTTTCTTTTGGTCTCTTTGTTCTGATTGGATACATGCTGAGGAACTTCAGTTGCTGCACAAATGCCCTTATTTATGTGGTGACACAGAAACATTTCAGAGACCAGTTAAAGTACACCATGACATATCCAGTGAGAACAATAATTCAATTGGTGAATCAATCCAAGTAACTGAGAGTCAACATTAGGTGCAGCAGAGAACGGAACGAGGAGTCCACGTGAGGAATGGACTGAAAGGAGAAGGAGGAGCAGCAACATGATAACACTCCTTTCCTCATGGGCAAGGAATGGCTCCATCTGAGGAGCAAAATGAAAGAGCCTGGAGGTGGAAAGTCAGTGTAAAGTGCTGTTAGTAATCAGCAACAATTAGTAGGAAGTGGAGGAACAAAAGCAAAACCAAATATATAAAAAAGCTACATTTATTCCAAGTAATCCGTCCTCAGTGAGTGAAGTGGGTAGAAAAATAAATGATGTGGAGGAAGGTGTAATCGCTCCCTGCAGGCCAGAGAGGGAAATGCAACGACAGGCTCCTGTCCACTCTTCCTCACTGAATTCTCTGAGCCACACGTATGGACAATTTTTTTAAAAAACGAGAAGTTTCCTGTTGAAAAAGGAAATAAAATATTGTAAAGATTCTGTGTCTTTATTTGCACCTTTAATTTCAACAATAATGTACTTTGTTTCCATTCAATTCCTCGTGTTGGTTCCTGGAAATCGCATTTTGAGATTTTCTCATTGATCAACAGGAAAACTCAAAGAGCAAAGGAATTTGATCAGTTTGTGAATACATGTGGCTTTCATTCTAAAAGAATAAAATGCAAAGCAGGAGGAGACAAGGCAATCTGGACTGAACCAGTTCTCCGACATCATCCCGTTTCTTTATTTGTTCCTTTCCATGAACCAGCTGATGCATTGCCGGGGAATCCAAGCCCAACCAGAGGGATTTCTGGACTCCCTCTCTGCACCCACCCAATGACCCAACTCCCTCTCCGATTTCAGATGCTCCTTCAAATCTACCTCTTCATATAAGCTATCGTCACCTGACTGAATATCACTTTCAGTGAATCAACATGAACTCTGTTTAATTTGTCATGATAAAGGTCTTTTTAACTATGTTTGGGGACTGTGTTGTGTTAAAGTGCACAGTAATGGTGCTATCGTGGTTAGTGTCGCTGTCTTCCAAACAGGTGACCTGGGTTAGATTCCTGACAATTGCAAGTTGAGATTTGTCACATTGATCAATAGGAAATCACAAAGACAAAAGGAATTGGATCATTTTGAAAATACATTTGTTTTTTATTCCAAGACAATAAAATGCAAAGCAGGAGGAGACAAAGGCAGACTGGATGAAACTGTTTACCTGCTGCATTCTCTCACACCTCCTCGTTCCCTCCCTCCCTCCCCCCTCTAATCCCACTGAGATGACTCTGGCTATGCTCCATCCCTGGGGGAGGTATGCCCTGGGTAGAGAGAGCTGGGAGCTGACTGGATGAGCTGGGACTTGGGCAGAGAGGGTGCTTTCAGTGAGAGACTTGGGGATATTTCAAACAGGTTCTGGCAGCCATTTTCCCTTCAAAGAACAAAGAACAAAAACATTTACAACCCAGGAACAGGCCCTTCGGCCCTCCAAGCTTGAACCAATCCAAAGCCTCTGTCTAAACCTGTCGCCCATTTCCTAAGCATCTCTCTCCCTCTACTCCCCACCTACTCATGTATCTGTCCAGACGCATCTTCAATGAATCTACCGTGCCTGCCTCTACTCCCTCTGTGTTCCAGACACCCACCACTCTCTGTGTGAAGTCCTTGCTGCGTGTATCCCCATTTAACTTTTCACCTCTCACCTTGAAAGCGTGACTTCTCGTTATTGAATCCTTCATTCTGGGAAAAAAGCTTATCTCTGTCTACCCTGTCTGGACCCTTCATAATTTTGTAGACCTCAATCAGGTCCCCACTCAATCTCCTTTTTTCTAATGAAAACTATCCTAACCTACTCACCTTTCACTGTGTGCACTGAGCAGGGGGTGAGTATTTGTGGGTTTCTGTCTGTCACTGTGTGTGAGAGTGTGGGGAATGGTTGAATCTCAAAAACAAGCCCCTGGAGCAGAGTTTGTCTTAAATGGGAGAGAAAGAGTGTGAGAAACCATCGCGAGAGCTGAGACCAACAGGAATGGTGAATATCAATTGTTAAATCTCACCATATCTTTCCTTAGTACGTGCTTATATCGGTCTGAGTTTTCCTCTTTTCTCTCCCTATATCTCTCTTTACCTCTGCCTCTCACCCTCTGTCTGTATCACACGACATCTCTCTCTCTCTCTCTCTCAACCTTTCTGTCTCTCTCTCTTACTGATAGCCTTTTCTTTTGTAGTTTTCTCTCCTGCCTGTTATTCCCACCTTTATCTGTGTTCGTTACCATTCTCTTGCTCTTTCTTCTTCTCTCATTTTTCTCTCTCTTTCCTTCTTTTCCATTCCTTCCCTATTTCTGTTGTTCAATCCTGAGATGGAATCTGCATCCCCCCTTCAATACTGGACAACCTCCCACCCACTGCAAATTTAGCCCCTGTCCCCCTCCATGTCCCCTGTCTAATTGCCCTCCCTTGTGCAGCTTCATTAATCCTGATCTGTCCCTTTGTAGTTCCTCCATTAAGCAGTCGCTGCATATAAAAGCTCCTTGGTATCTCCATCCATCAACAATACCCTTCCCCGTGCTGTGTCCCAGCCCATGAGCTGGAGAGCAAAGTGAGCATGTGCAGAGACTAACGTGTCTTTTGACTGCGTACCATAATGTCATAGAGTCATAGAGTCATACAGCACCGAGACAGACCCTTCGGACCAACCAGACCACACCGACCATGTTCCAAAACTAAACTATTCCCACCTGCCTGCACTGGGCCCATATCCCTCTAAAACTTTCCTATTCATGAACTTGTCCAAATGTATTTTAAACATTGTAACTGTACCTGCATCCACCACTTCCTCTGATAGTTTATTCCACATCCAAAATTCGAAAAACATTGCCCCTCATGTCCTTTTTCAATCTTTCTCCTCTCACCTTAAAAATATACCTCCAGGTTTGAACTCTCCACGTGAGGGAAAAGACCCTTATCATTCATCTTATCTGTGCCCCATATAATTGTTTAAACATCAATAAAGTCACACCTCACCCTCCAATGCAACAGCCCATTTTTATATCTCAAACCCTTTATTCCAGGCACATCTCGGTAAATCTTTCCTGAACACTCTTCACTTTAATAATATCCTTCCTATAACAGGGCGATGAGAATTGCACACATTAATCCAGAAGAGGCCTCATCACTGTCTTGTACAAGTTTAATATGATGTCAGAACTCCTATACTCAAAGGCCTGAGCAATGAAGGCAAGCATGCTAAACAACTTCTTAAGTACCCTGTCTAACTGGGAGGCAAATTTCAAAGGATTATGTCCCTGAACCCTGAGGTCTCTCTCTGCTCTCCAACACTACCCAGGGCCCTACCGTTAACTCCTGACCTTGTTTGTATTACCACAATGCAATATCTCATGTTTATCCAAATTAAACTCCATCTGCCACTCCTCAGCCCATTGACCCAATTGATCAAGATCTCTTTGTAATCTTGGGTCACATTCTTCACTGTCTATTTACCATTTTGGTGTCATCCACAAACTTACTAACCATACCTCCTACATTCTCATCCAAATCCTTTGTATAAATGACAAACAGAAGTAGAGCCAGTCCCGATCCCTGTGGGACACCGCTGGTCACAGGCCTCCAGTCTGAAAAACAATGATCCATCATCTGCCATAAAGCCAATTATGTATTCAGTTGGCAAGCCCACCCTGAATCCTATGTGATCTAACTTTACCCAATTAGTCGATCATGCAGAGCCTCATCAAAGGCTTTACTAAAGGCCAAGCAAACAACATCTACCACTCTGTCCTCATCAATCATTTTGGTTCCTTCCAAAACCAAACCCAATCAAAGGTGAGATATGATTTTGCTCCCACTAAATCAGACTGACCATCTCTAATCAATCCTTTCCTCTCCAACCTCTGTAAATTCTATCTTTCAGAATCATCTCTAAAAACCTACCCACCACCGAGGACAGACTCACAGGTTGATTGTTCCCAGACTTCTCACATCCCTTCTTAAATGATCACTGGTCCAAAAGTGTTCCCTGACTAACACTTCAGTCACTTGCCCTGCCTTATTTCCCAAGAGAAGGTCAAGTTTTGATCCGTCTCTCGGAGGAAGATTTAGATATTTATAGCTAAATTTTTCTTGCAATTGAACAAGTTCTTCACCATCAAAAACTTTCACACCATGGCAGTCTGAGTCAATGTTTGGAAAATTAAAATCCCCTACTATTACAAACTTATTATTCTTCAATATATTTGAGAGATCTCTACGTATTTGCTTCTCAATTGCCCCCTGACTATTAGGGAGCCGATTAGGGAGCCCACCAAGGTGATCGTCCCTTTCTTATTTCTAACTTCCACCTATATGTTTTCACTAAATGATCCCTCAGAAATATCTTCTCTAATTACAGGAGTAATATTTTCCTTAATCAAAAATGCCAGCCCTTCCCCTGCCTTGCCTCTTTCTATCCCTTCTGTACCATCTCAAACCCAGAACACTGAGCTGCCAGTCTTTTCCATTCGGCAGAAATAGGTACTGCAGATGCTGGAGATTAGAGTCAAAATCAGAGTGGTGCTAGAAAAGAACAGCAGGTTAGGCACAACCAAGGAGCAGGAAAATCGATTTTGCTGCTCCTCAGCTGCTGCCTGACCTGCTGTGCTTTTCCAGCACCACTCTCGTCTTTTCCAGTCCTCAGCCATGTTTCTGTAATAGCAATGACATCCCAGGCCCATGTTCCCTTACATGCCCTGAGTTCATCAGCCTTATCCATGAGACCTCTTGCATTGAAATAAATGTAGTTTAAGTGTTCGGTGTCCCTTTGTTCTCTGACTTGTTCTTGTCTGTTTTCTGATTCAGAATCATTGTCATCTTTCTTTCTATTTTCACTGTTGTTTAGAATGCCCCCGCCCCACCCCTCTCAAATCTTACAATCTCCTGAAATAGAACGAGCAAATCTCCCCACCAGGATATTGGTCTAGTTCAGGTGAAACCCATCCTTTTAAACAGGTCTTTTCTGTCCCAGAAGAGATCCCAATGCTCCAAGAAAGTGACTCCCTGCACAGTGCAGCACCTCGTCAACCATTGAGTTATCTGGGTAAAAACAATGACTGCAGATGCTGGAAACCAAATACTGGGTTAGTGGTGCTGGAAGAGTACAGCAGTTCAGGCAGCATTCAACGAGTAGCGAAATCGATGTTTCGGGCAAAAGCCCTTCATCAGGAATAAAGGCAGTGAGCCTGAAGCGTGGAGAGATAAGCTAGAGGAGGGTGGGGGCGGGGAGAAAGTAGCACAGAGTACAATGGGTGAGTGGGGGAGGAGATAAAGGTGATAGGTCAGGGAGGAGAGGGTGGAGTGGATAGGTGGAAAAGGAGATAGGCAGGTAGGACAAGTCCGGACAGGTCAAGAGGACAGTGCTGAGCTGGAAGTTTGAAACTAGGATGAGGTGGGGGAAGGGGAAATGAGGAAGCTGTTGAAGTCCACATTAATGCCCTGGGGTTGAAGTGTTCCGAGGCGGAAGATGAGGCGTTCTTCCTCCAGGCGTCTGGTGGTGAAGGAGGCCCAGGACCTCCATGTCCTCAGCAGAGTGGGAGGGGGAGTTGAAATGTTGGGCCACGGGGCGGTTTGGTTGGTTGGTGCGGGTGTCTCGGAGATGTTCCCTAAAGCGCTCTGCTAGGAGGCGCCCAGTCTCCCCAATGTAGAGGAGACCACATCGGGAGCAACGGATACAATAAATGATATTAGTGGATATGCAGGTAAAACTTTGATGGATGTGGAAGGCTCCTTTAAGGCCTTGGATACAGGTGAGGGAGGAGGTGTGGGCACAGGTTTTACAGTTCATGCGGTGGCAGGGGAAAGTGCCAGAACGGGAGGGTGGGTCATAGGGGGGTGTGGACCTGACCAGGTAGTCACGGAGGGAACGGTCTTTGCGGAAGGCGGAAAGGGGTGGGGAGGGAAATATATCCCTGGTGGTGGGGTCTTTTTGGAGGTGGCAGAAATGTCGTTGGATGATTTGGTTTATGCGAAGGTTTGTAGGGTGGAAGGTGAGCACCAGGGGCGTTCTGTCCTTATTACGGTTGGAGGGGTGGGGTCTGAGGGCGGAGGTGCGGGATGTGGATGAGATGCGTTGGAGGGCATCTTGAACCACGTGGGAAGGGAAATCTCTGATTAGAACTTGGCACCAGAAGTCAACCAGAGATTACTACTTTTCACATTCTCTACCGAACCTATTACATGCACTTTGTAAAGCTTTAACCTTTTCTCTAACTATGTCATTCCTATCAATCTGTACAATAATTTCCGGCTTCTCACTCTCCCCTTTGACAATCTGCTTCAAACATTTTGAGACGTCCTTCACCCTGGCACCAGAAAAGCAACGTACTCTCCTCGATTCACACTCACTACCACAGAATCTCCTGCCTGTGCCCCGACAGGAGAGTTCCCAAAAATAATTATTTGTTTAAATCCTAACAAATCCGTTGAACATAAAATTCATTGTTAGTGCCCAAGATCTGATGACCACTTACCCAAATTGGAGCATCTGTTTAAAAGAGGAATAGCCACAGGAGACTTCGAAACCACCTTCAAACCTTTTCCGACAGACAGTTATCGATCTGAATGACCTTGCTGTGTAATCACTTCAGTAAATCTATTTGTCATCGCACTTAATATCTCTTGCAGGCCATCAGTAACATTCATCCTACAAAGAAGAAACTTTCAATAGCACATTATATATTAAATTAAACAATCAGATTTATTATGAAGCATGCAAAAAAATTTAACATAGATATTAAAAAGAAACCAAACACCTAACTGAACAAATGATAAAATAACAACTCCACCTCAAATGATCCAACATTCAGTTTTCACTGTCCAGATACAAAACCCTCTCCTGAGCCGTCCCTATACAGACCTCTCCACAAGCTCCATATACAAACGATCGGTCCTTCTTCATCTACTTTTTCAATTTAATATTGTTTTCTCAAAACTCACCCACCACTGACCGCAGACTCACCAGTCTATAGTTCCCTGGCTTTTCCTTACCACCTGTTTTAAATAATGGCACCGTGTCAGGAAGGGACCTTTCCCCTTTCTCCTTCCTTTCTCCTCCTCTCTATCTCCATTTCTGGTGACAGGGTCAACATGGGCATCTACTTCATACTGACTGACTCCCACAGTTACCTGGTCTACACCTCTTCCAACCTCCCACTCCTGTAAAAATGCCTTCCCTTATTCCCAATTCCTCTGCCTCTGCCACATCTGCTCCCAGGAGGACCAATTCCACCATCGAACATCCCAGATGGCCTCCTCTTCAAGGACTGCATGGTTCCCCTGCCACATGGTCGGTGATACCCTCCAGTGCATCTCCTCCACTTCCCGCACCTCCGCCCTTGAAGCCCACCTCTCCAATCGCAGCAAGGAGAGAACACCCCAGTCCTCACCTCCAACTCCACCACCGTTCGGATAAAACAAGTCATCCTCTGCCATTTCTGCCCCCTACAAACAGACCCCACTACCAGGGATATATTTCCCTCCCCATCCCTATCAGTGTTCTGCAGAGACCATTCCCTCTGCGAATCCCTTGTTAGGGCCACACCCACCCACCAAGCCACCCTCCACTCCTGGCACCTTCCCCTGCCATCACAAGAGGTGCAAACCTGTCCCCACACTACCCCCTCACTTCCATCCAAGGCCCCAAAGGATCCTTGCACATCTGGCAGAGATTTACCTGTGCTTCCACACACACCATCTACTCTGTCCGTTGCTCTCGGTGTGGTCTCCTCTACATTGGGGACAAGACACCTATTTGCGGAATGTTGCAGAGAACATTTTTAGATTAGATTACTGACAGTGTGAAAACAGGCCTTTCGGCCCAACAAGTCCACACCAACCCTCCAAAGTGTAACCCACCCAGACCCCTTTTCTTCAAAGACTCTGTTTGTCTTCAGTTTCCTTCTGGGACACAGTCACTAAACAGCCCCACCACTCTGTGGCCGAACACTTTAACTCTCCCTCCCATTCCACCAAGGACATTCAAGTCCTGGGCCTCCTCCACCGCCAAACTCTAACCACCTGATGCCTGGAGGAAGAATGCCTCATTATCCACATTGGACCCTCCAACCACACGGGATCGATGTGGATTTCACCAGTTTCCTCATTTCCCTTCCCCCCACTGATCTCAGATCCAACCATCCAACTCAGCACAGCCCTCTTGAACTGCCCTACCTGTCCATCTTCCTTCCCACCTGTTTGCTTCACCCTCCTTTCTGACCTATCATCATCACTGCCACCTCCATCGACCTATTACATTCCCAGCTACCTTCCCCCCAGGCCCAGCCCCCTCCCATTTATCTCTCAGCCCCCTTGGGCCCTCCCCCATTCCTGATGAAAAGCTTATGCTTGAAACATCGACTGTCCAGCCCCTCGGATGCTGCCTGACTGGCTGTGCTTTTCCAGCACCATGACTTTCAACTCTGATCTCCAGCATCTGCAATCCTCACTTTCTCCAAGAGCATGACCCTGCCCAGCAGCATGTCCAAATGGAAACATCATCACCACCATCGACAAGTGGAAGGGGGAAGGAGAGCACTGGGTCTCTGTCACTGACCCAGGGGAGAGCAGACTGACCACACTGTGTCTCTGTCACTGACCCAGGGGAGAGCAGACTGACCCCACTGTGTCTCTGTCACTGACCCAGGGGAGAGCAGACTGACCCCACTGTGTCTCTGTCACTGACCCAGGGGAGAGCAGACTGACCACACTGTGTCTCTGTCACTGACCCAGCGGAGAGCAGATTGACCCCACTGTGTCTCTGTCACTGACCCAGGGGAGAGCAGACTGACCTCACTGTGTTATGTCCAGTGCACATGTAGGAGACACGTCACGTGCACAAAGATTGCTCGTCATTGACAGACTCTTTGTTTCATGCAAAGTTGTCAGGATCTGAGAGGAAAGGTCCATCACACCAACAGCCAGAGGACATTTCCCTGTGTCTTCCCACTGAAACTGAGTTGGAACAGAATTTCTGTAAATCCAATGAATTGGTTGCTTGACTCCAGGCCTGTTTGCTGAAACAAGGTCCTTTAAAACTGAGAGTAACTGGCAATGCGAGAGTTAATGATGAGAAAACAGACAGAATTCATTCAGAATCTGAGAGTAAATGTACATCCTGTAAACAGTGAAGGGGGACATGACAGAGTACCTCACTTTCTTACCTCTGTCACCATTTTCTTTTGTTTTGTTTGTTTTTAGATGACAGTTAGTGAGGATCATTTACACCCCAATCTTTTGTTTCTTCTCTTCTCCCATTCTCCCGCCTCGCCTCCACCCTGTTCCTTGCACCATTTTGGTCAATATTGTTACTCTGTCATTTCAGCCTGTCCTGCCCTCCCGCCCATCACAGCCTTTCCCTTCTGCTCTTCTTCCCACTTTCCAGCTGAGAGACAAGTAACAATGCAGGTAGTTCCCTCTCACACACACTCACATTATCACTGACAGAGATACAGAGACACAGAAGGGTCATCACTCCCACAGGCTCAGACAGAGACACTGTTCAGTCCCACTCTGATCTCACCTTCCAGTGACATTTTTATTCGAACACTCAAACAGAACAAGAGAGAAAGAAATGATTTATATTTCTCTCCAAACTCGTCTATAAACAAATCCCAGTCTCTAAATGACATTGACTATCAGATTGCAAAAGACTGTGTTAATCTCTCAATAGTAACCCACAGCAATCAACTGAATAGTACGTTATGGAGATTTATAATTTGAATATCTGTATACTCCAGATACTGTGAACATTAAATAAAAACAGAGACTGCTGGAAATATTCAGTCACTTTCTCTGATGAAAGGTCATTGACCAGAAACGCTCATTCTGTTTCTCTCTCTACAAATGCTCTCTGACCTACAGAGTATTTGCAGTACTTTCTGTTTTACATCATGTAGGTTCACTCCATGTTCAGAAGGCACACAAGTTATTTAACTCAAATGGATACTCCCGTTAGAGTTCAGGTTCTTTATAATTGATATACCACATCGAAAATTATTTGTACACTGCAATATTAGAGATACAATTACAATCACAAATAGGGATAAGCATTAAATATATGAACATAATCCATCAGGCTTGTAAAGAATAACAGAGACCTGAATGCAGAGTGAATCTCACTCTCATTTACAATATCAAAGACTCAGAAAAAGATTCTACACATCACACTTACAGATTGTAATGTCCAAAGACCCCGCTGTCAGCTCCAGACACTTTAACTTGTCGACCAGTCTATCCTTTTCCATAGCTATTTTAAAACTAATCGAATAACAGTTAGTGCTCCCCCATTAATACCTCAGTCACTTGCCCTGCCTTATTTTCTGAGAGAAGATTGGGTTTTGCCCCTTGTCATGGAGGGCCATCTTCATATTAATTGAGAAAGTTTTCCTGAATATACCTAGTAAGTTCTCCAATCCATTCCCAGTCTATATTTGGAAGGTTAAAATCCCCTTTTCTTGTAACCCTATCATTCTTACAGCCTTTGGCGAGCTCCCTACATATTTTCCCCCCAATTTCCTGCTGATTATTGGGGGATGCAGAGCGTGGCGGGAGTATAATCCCAACAATGTGATCACATCCTTCATTTTTCTCAGTTCCATCCATGCAACTTCACTGGATGATCCATCAGGAATATCCTCTCTAAGTGCTGCCATGACGTTTTCCCTTATCAAAAACACCACTTCCCTCTTCTCTTGCCTCTACTTCCTATAAACACACCTTCAGTGCAGGTTTGCATTTAAACACAGACCTTGTGGTTCAGAGGTAGGGACACTGCCACTGCCACTGCACCACAAAAGCCCTCACAAATCAGAATTAAACTACAGAGAACCTTCATACCACCTGACATCGATGTTCGAGTGTCTGTATAATGGCGATCACTGGACCAGAATGTAACATCTTCCATCACAAAGTGCAGGGAGCAACTCTCACCCAGATTTACAAAGCTTCAATAGTTTGAATCACTTATCAGGAATACTAACTTGGCAAGAATCATTTTGAATAATTTATTGATAATTCCAAATGTTTTCAGCATTGAGGTAATCTGTGTTTTCATGCTGCAGTCAATCTCTCTCCATCAAACACTGATGTCCCCCATTTCCCAGCCCTTTAACCGATACCATGGAGGGTCCCCAGGGGATTGTGAGGTGCCCCCACGCTTCACATTAGTGTTTCATTCAAATGTGAACAAACAGATCATGACAAGACGCATTAAGTGCTCACATAAATCTACATGTATTTCTAAAATTAAGTTTTAAAGACTGGACAATTCTGATCAGATTAATTAATGAAATGAGAACTTTCATTCTGTGAGCAATATTGTTTTCCAATCAAACACTCCCATCTCTAAATCTCATTGTGTTCCAAAGGTATCCTTCTCTCAAGAATGCCCACTCAGTAACTCGTTCCCTCAGTGAGCTGGATAGCTGGTTTACAATGGAGAGGCACACCAACTGCATTGGCCCTATTCCCACATTAGCTGATGTTACCATGAAGGACTCTTCTTCTTACCCTGGCCTGAGCCATGGTGACCCCGAGGTTACACTCAGCACCAGTTGCCCCTCTCCGATGAGGGAGTGGTGTGTGACCATGGCCTTGGAGAAAAAGAGATGATACCAGAGAGTGGTGTGAGTATGACTGGGCTTAATGTTAAAGCTGTGTTTGACTGAGTGTGACATCAAGGAGCCTGAGCAAATCTGGAGCCAATGGAAATTGAGGAAAACTCTCTGCTGGTTGGAGTTGGACCTGGCACAAAGGAAGAAGGTTGTGATTGTTGGTGGTCAGTCATCACAACGAAAGAACATTTCTGTTGGAGTTCCTCAGGAGAATGTCCTCAGCCCAACAATCTTCAATAGTTTATAAATGTACATCCCTCCATCTTAAGGATGTTAGCCAATGTTTACACAATGTTCAACAGCATGTGTGACTACTCAGATACTGAAGCAGCCCTTGGCAAGTGCAGTAAAACCTGGATAATATCCAGGACTAGGAAGAAAAGTGACAAAGAATATTCGTGCCACATAAATTCCAGACACTGATCATCTCCAACAACAGAGAATCAAACCACCATCCTTTGATATTCAATGGGGTTACCGTTGCTGAATCCTCTCCTGTCAACATCTTGGGGTTACCATTGACCAGAAGCTGAATTGTACCAGTGATATCAATACAGTAACAACAGAGCAGGTCAGAGGCTCGGAATACTGCAGTGAATGACTCACCTCCTGATCCCCCACAGACCGTCCTCCATCTACAATACACCAGTCAGGATTATGATGGAATACTCCCCACAGGCCTGGACGGGGGCAGCTCCAACAGTATTTCAGAAGCTTGGCACCAACCGTGATAAAAGACCCCACTTGATTGCCACGACATCCACAAACATCCATGTTATTTTCCCCACTGACCCACAGGAGCAGCAATGTGCACCAGCTACAAGGTGCCCTGCAGAAATTCACAAAAGCTCCTTAGACAGCACTTTCCAAACCCACAGCACATTCTCAACAACCACTAGGGATGAGCAATAATTGCCGGCCCAACCAGCGATGCCCAGGAATGGATTAGAGTTCATTTAAAATGTTACCCAATCACTACCAATGGTGGGCACTGGGTTTGAGGTTTTGTGAGTGTAAGCTGGTTGGGTCCAGGCAGTAACCTGTTTGTTGTGAAGACCTGAAGAGAAATGCTGTCTGGAACAATCTGTCAGTCTTTCAGAGGCATGGCCTACATACATAGTATCACACAGACACTGACATTCATATACCAGATTACTCACACGGGAGAGAGGTGGAAGCAATTTAAAATATATTTGTATATGGACTGAAGAATATTTGGAAACACAATTAAAAATATTATCATGAAAATAATTTGGTCAGGAAGTTATTTCCAAATTGGATATTTTCAAAGTGCTTGAACTTCATGATAATTTGATCTGGGTGTGATAACCAGGCACGTTTGTGCACTTTGTGTTCAACACATTTCAGTCTGAAAATTAAACCAAACAAATGGGTGGACCTGTGTTTATTGGACAATTAAGTTGGCCACCGTTAGTATTGAAGAACAATCACTGGACACGAAAGGTTAACTCTGATTTCTCTTCACAGATGCTGCTGAGCTTTTCCAGCAAGTATTGCTTTTGTTTCTGTTTTAAAGCATCTGCAGTTTTTTTTGGATATGGTCAAAAGATTTATGACTTTCAATAATTAGATTTTGCTGTTGAAGGTCAGGACAATCTTGAAATCATTGACATTCTGACTTGAGTCACACACAACGATGTTGGCTGGGATTAGGCCGGATATCAATGTCGATGCACAATTCTGTTTGATTTGGAGATGCCGGTGTTGGACTGGGGTGTACAAAGTTAAAAATCACACAACACCAGGTTATAGTCCAACAGGTTTAATTGGAAGCACACTAGCTTTCGGAGTGATGCTCCTTCATCAGGTGATTGTGGAGGGCTCGATCGTAACACAGAATTTATAGCAAAAATTTGCAGTGTGATGTAACTGAAATTATACATTGAAAAATTGATTGTCTGTTAAGCCTTTCATCTGTTAGAATACAGTGAACTATCACTAGTGTGCTAGTGTGCTTCCAATTAAACCTGTTGGACTATAACCTGGTGTTGTGTGATTTTTAACTCAATTCTGTTTGGTCACTGCAATTGTGGAGCTGACATACACTGGATATGGTTAATGAGGGATTCAATGTAAGCCCCATGTGCTGCAGGATTCCATCACCTTTGTTATACCTTCATTAAGGAGCTGGTCCAGGGGGCAGAATTACAAAGGCTTTATTGGTCAGTACATTGAGTGTAGGAGTGTGGCTGTACATGACATTAGTTAGACCACTTTGGGAATACTATATTCAATTCTGGTCTCCCTGCTATAGGAAAGATGTTGTTAAATTTGAAATGTTGCGGATGAAATGTATAAGAATGTCACTGGGGCTCAAAGGTTTGAGCTATTGGAGGTTGAGAAGTGACCTGTTGCTGAACAAAGAGACCTTGGAGTGCAGGTTCATCACCCTCTGAAAGTGGAGTCCACAGGTAGATAGGATAGTGAGGAAAGCTTTCCTTTATTGGTCAGAGTGTTGAGTACATGAGTTGGGAGGTCAATTTGCAGCTGTACAGGACATTGGTGAGGCCACTGTTGGAATACTATGTGCAGTTCTGGTCTCCTTCCTATCGGAAAGATGTTGTGAAACTTGAAAGGGTTCAGAAAAAATTTACAAGGATATTGCCAGCTTTGGAAGATTGGAGCTATAGGGAAAGGCTGAACAGGCTGGGGCTGTTTTCCCTGGAGTATTGGAGGCTGAGGTGTGAGCTTCTAGAGACTTATAAAATCATGAGAGGCATGGATAGGATAAATAGACAAAGTTTTTTCCCTGAGGTGGGGGAGTCCAGAACTAGAGGTTATAGGTTTAGGGTGAGAGGGGAAAGATATAAAAGAGACCGAAGGGGCAATGTTTTCATGCAGAGCTGGATTGAGCTGCCAGGGAAAATGGTGGAGGCTGGTACAATTGCAACTTTTAAGAGGCATCTGGATGGGTACATGTATGTGAAGGGTTTTGAAGGATATGGGCTGGGTGCTGGCAGGTGGGTCTAGATTGGGTTGGGATATCTGGTCGGCATGGACAAGTTGGACCGAAGGGTCTGTTTCCGTGCTGTACAGCTTTATGACTCTCTGACTCTATGACCTCAGAGAGGTTTGCTAAATCATGAAGAGCATGGATAGGGTGAAGAGCCAAGATCTTTTCTACGGGGAAGAGGTGTTCATACTGGTGCACATAGGGTTAAGTTGAGATGGGAAAATTTAAGATGGACCCAAGGGGCAACTTTTCTCAAATAGAAGTCAGTGCATGCATGGAGTGAGCTGCCAGAGGAAGTGGTGGAAGCTGGTACAATGACAGCATTTGAAAGGCATCCAGATGGTTATATGAATAGGAAGGGTTCAGAGGGATTGGGGCCATGTGCTGGCAAATGGGAATGGATCTGTTCAGGGTGAATGGGTCTAACGGAGCGGTTTGTGTCCGTGCTATGACAATTTAACTCTCAGTCACCAGCATAGAGAAAACTGTGAGACATGGTTGTTGGTAGATCATTTGTCTAAATGTTGAAAAGTGTTTAGATCAACCCTGTGCCAATGCTTGGACAGTCTGCACCATGCACATCCTACCTTTAATAGAGTCATAGCATCATAGAGATGGACAACACAGAAACAGACCATTGGTTCAACCCTTCCATGTTGGCCAGATACCCAAAATTAATCTAATCCCATTCACCAGCACTTGCCCCACATCCCTCTGAACTCTTCCTATTATTTATATGTTGTAAGTGTACCAGTCTCCACCACTTCCTCTGGCAGTTCATTCCATACACACATCAATCTCTGCAAGAAATAAACTTCCCTAAGCTCCCTTTTAAGTCTTTCCCCTCTCACCTTGTACCCACAACTTCTAGTCTTGGAAATGGATATTTCCCCTATCCATGTCCCTCATGGTTTTATAAGTCTCTGCAAGGTCACCCCTCAACCTCCAACGTTCCAGAGAAAATAGCCCCAGCCTATTCAGTCTCTTCCTATAGCTCAAATCCTTCAATCCAACAACATCATTGTAAAGCTCTTCTGAACCCTTTCAAGTTTTATAACCTTCATCCTATAGCAGGAAGTGAATACAGTATGTCACTAGTGACCTAACCAATGTCCTTGACAGCCACAACATGATCTCCTATATTCAATGCACTGATTAAAAATCAAGCAACCCCGGCATTGCAAAGTAGAGAGAGTGGAAACCGGCAGTGTGAGGGAGAGAGAGAGTGGGATCAGGCAGTGTGAGGGAGAGAGAGAGTGGGATCAGGCAGTGTGAGGGAGAGAGAGAGTGGGATCAGGCAGTGTGAGGGAGAGAGAGTGGGAGCGGGCAGTGTGAGGGAGAGAGAGAGTGGGATCAGGCAGTGTGAGGGAGAGAGAGAGGGGGCGGGCAGTGTGAGGGAGAGAGAGAGTGGGATCAGGCAGTGTGAGGGAGAGAGAGGGTGGGAGCGGGCAGTGTGAGGGAGAGAGAGTGGGAGCGGGCAGTGTGAGGGAGAGAGAGGGTGGGAGCGGGCAGTGTGAGGGAGAGAGAGTGGGAGCGGGCAGTGTGAGGGAGAGAGAGGGTGGGAGCGGGCAGTGTGAGGGAGAGAGAGTGGGAGCGGGCAGTGTGAGGGAGAGAGAGTGGGAGCAGGCAGTGTGAGGGAGAGAGAGTGGGAGCAGGCAGTGTGAGGGAGAGAGAGTGGGAGCGGGCAGTGTGAGGAGAGAGAGTGGGAGCGGGCAGTGTGAGGGAGAGAGAGAGAGTGGGAGCGGGCAGTGTTAGGGGGAGAGAAAGTGGGAGCAGGCAGTGTGTGTGAGAGAGAGAGGGAGTCGGCAGTGTGAGGGGGAGATTGAGCAAGACTGTGGAACAGGCACATTCGGCCCATCTGGTCCAGGTTGGCCATATTCCTTTCCTTCTCTCTCCTTCTAGTTTATATTTTCCTTCCCTTCTGGAGTTCTGTCGAGAGGCAGCAGTGGTGATGCATTGTGGGAAGTGTGCTGTCGGATGGCCATTTGGGGCGTGGATGTGGGCCCGAGCCTAACATAGTCAGAGCAAGCCCGAAGTGTCAATGAGGGAGCTACATAAATGATGAGGAGAGGTGGACCAAGCACCAATCAACGTGTCACACCGCTGGTCACAGGTCTCACAGGTTTCCATCACCACCCTCTGTCTCCAACCTTCTGTATCCAAATGGCTAGTATTCTACTTGCATTCCACGTGACCTCATGTTTCTAAACAACGACCATGCAGAGCTTTGTTTTATGCCTTACTGAAGTCCACATAGATCACATTCACCACTCTGCCTTCATCAATCCTCTTCATTACATCTTTAAAAAACTCAATTCAGTTAATGAGACATGATTTCCCACCATGTTGACAAACTCTAATCCATCCTTGCCTTTCCAAATTTATGTAAATCCTCAGGATCCCTCAGGATCTCCCCTCAACATATTGCCCACCACCAATGTCAGGCTCACCGATCTGTAGTTCCCTGGCTTCTCCTTCCCACATTTCCTAAACAATAGCACCACGTTCCCCAACCTCCAGCCTTCTGGCACCTTATCAGTGACTATTGATGATATAAATATCTCAGTAAGGGGCCCAATAATCATTCCCCAAGTTTCTCACAGAGTTCTCGGGTACACATGGACAGGTCCTGGGGATATATCAACCTTTATGTGTTTAAAGATGTCCAGCACCTCTTCCTCTGTAATATGGACATTTCGAAGATGTCCTTATTACAAATATTTACTTCCCCAAGTTCTCTAGCTTCCATATCCTTCTTCACAATAAACACCATTGCAAGATGCGCGTTTAGTATCTCCCACATCTGCTGCAGTTCCACAGGTGGGCTTGTTGATCTTTCAGGGGCCATATTCTCTCCATAATTACCCTTTTGTCTTTAATGTATTTATAAAAATTCCTTTGGATTCCCCTTAGCCCTATTTGCCAAAGCCATCTCATGTCCAATTTTTACCGTCCTGATTTCCCTCTTATGTATACTTCTCCTGACTTTATACTCTTCTTGAGATTCTCCCAATCCCTGCTGTCTATACCTGACATATGCTTCCTTCTTCTTCTTGAACAAAGCCCCATTTTCTCTGGTCATCTATCATTCCCTACACCTACCAGCCTTGCCCTTCACCCTAACAGGAACATACTGTCTCTGGATTCTCATTATCTCATTGTTGAAGGCTTCCAACTTTCCAGCCATCCTTTACCTGTGAATACCCACCTCCAATCAACTTTTGAAAGTTCTTGCCTAATATCATCAAAATTGGCCTTCCAATAAATTAAAATCTTTAACTTTTAGACCTGCTCTGTCCTTTTCAATCACTATTTTAAATCTAATAGGATTAGGGTCACTAGCCCTGGAGCGCTGCCCCACTGATATCTCACGAGGTAAAAACAATGACTGCAGATGTTGGAAACCAGATTCTGGATTAGTGGTGCTGGAAGAGTACAACAGTTCCGGCAGCATCCAAGGGGCTTCAAAATCAATGTTTCGGGCAAAAGCCCTTCTTCAGTAATAAAGGCAGTGAGCCTGAAGCGTGGAGAGATAAGCTAGAGGAGGGTGGGGGTGGGGAGAAAGTAGCATAGAGTACAATGGGTGAGTGGGGGGGGGATGAAGGTGATCGGTCAGGGAGGAGAGGGTGCAGTGGATAGGTGGAAAAGGAGATAGGCGGGTAGGACAAGTCCAGACAAGTCATGGGGACAGTGCTGAGCTGGAAGTTTAGAACTAGGGTGAGGTGGGGGAAGGGGAAATGAGGAAACTGTTGAAGTCCACATTGATGCCCTGGGGTTGAAGTGTTCCGAGGCGAAAGATGAGGCGTTCTTCCTCCAGGCGTCTGGTGGTGAGGGAGCGGCGGTGAAGGAGGCCCAGGACCTCCATGTCCTCGGCAGAGTGGGAAGGGGAGTTGAAATGTTGGGCCACGGGGCGGTTTGGTTGATTGGTGCGGGTGTCTCGGAGATGTTCCCTAAAGCGCTCTGCTAGGAGGTGCCCAGTCTCCCCAATGTAGAGGAGACTGCATCGGGAGCAATGGATACAATAAACGATATTGGTGGATGTGCAGGTAAAACTTTGATTGATGTGGAAGGCTCCTTTAGGGCCTTGGATAGAGGTGAGGGAGGAGGTGTGGGCGCAGGTTTTACAGTTCCTGCGGTGGCAGGGGAAAGTGCCAGGATGGATGGGTGGGTTGTAGGGGGGCGTGGACCTGACCAGGTAGTCACGGAGGGAACGGTTGATGTGGTCTCCTCTAAACTGGGGAGACTGGGCACCTCCTCGCAGAGCGCTTTCGGGAACATCTCTGGGACACCCGCACCAATCAACCACACCGCCCCATGGCTCAACATTTCAACTCCCCCTCCCACTCTGCCGAGGACATGAAGGTCCTGGGCCTCCTTCACCACCGCTCCCTCACCACCAGACGCCTGGAGGAAGAGCGCCTCATCTTCCGCCTCGGAACACTTCAACCCCAGGGCATTAATGTGGACTTCAACAGTTTCCTCATTTCCCCTTCCCCCACCTCACCCTAGTTCCAAACTTCCAGCTCAGCACTGTCCCCTTAACTTGTCCGGACTTGTCCTACCTGCCTATCTCCTTTTCCACCTATCCACTCCACCCTCTCCTCCCTGACCTATCATCTTCATCCCCTCCCCCATTCACCCATTGTACTCTATGCTACTTTCTCCCCACCCCCACCCTCCTCTAGCTTATCTAGAACATAGAACATAGAAAAATACAGCGCAGTACAGGCCCTTCAGCCCTTGATGTTGCGCCGACCGAAGCCTACCTAACCTATACTAGCCCACTATCCTCCATATGCTTGTCCAATGCCCGCTTAAATTACCATAAAGAGGGAGAGTCCACCACTGCTACTGGCAGGGCATTCCATGAACTCACAACCCGCTGAGTAAAAAATCTACTCCTTTTCGCAGCAGAGAGCGGCGGGAGCTGGGCGGAAGTTCAGACGGAGCGCAAGGGAAGGTAAGTGATTGTTATTAGAGTGGGTGTGTTCTAAACCCCAGGTCCTACAAAGTAGGGTCTCCCTCCCTCCCTCCTCCTCTAACCTTAATTAAGAGTCCACAGACTTGCCATAGGAAGAGGGTCTAAGGGAGTTTAGATCGAAGAGTGAGGCTTCAGCTCAGGAATCTTGATAAGGAGGTTGAGTAAAGAGATCACGCCACAGTTGAAGAGGGTGAAGACATGACTGCTCAGCTGGTTCAGTGCGCTACGTGTTTGATGTGGCAAGTCAACGACTCTGGTGTGTCTGGCTCGTATATGTGTGGAAAGTGTGCGCACATTCAGCAATTGACCGAGCATATTGCAGCACTGACGAAAGAACTCGAAGACCTTAGGCTCATCCGAGAGAACGAGATCTTTCTGGACAAGACCTTCAGTGATGTTATTACACCAATCATGCCAGAAGAGAGCAGAAGAGTGCAGACGATGAGGAAGACGGAGAGGAGACAGGTGCAAGAGACGCCGGGAGAAGTACCTGTCAGGAACAAGTTGAAGCTTTTGGAAACAGTAGAGTCTGATGACACTGCCAGTTCGCAAGGCGGCCATGTTTGTCAATCAAAAGTTGCCGCAGAAGCAGAGCGGAAGAGTCGGACATCGCACAGAGCCGTGGTAATAGGGGACTCCATCGTGAGAGGAACTGACTGGGGGTTTTGTGGCAGCAGACGGGATTTAAGGATGGTGTGTTGCCTTCCTGGTGCTAGAGTGAAAGGCATCGCGGACAGAGTGCAGGACATCCTCAAGGACGAGGGTGAAGAGTCCGAGGTGGTGGTACACGTTGGCACAAATGATGTCGGGAAGAAGAGGAGGAACATACTACAGCGAGACTTCGGAGAACTAGGAAGAAGGCTAAAAAGCAGGACGTCCAAGGTGGTTATCTCCAGTTTGCTTCCAGTTCCTCGGGCTAGTGTGGCCAGAAACCGGGAGATAATGGACTTGAACGTGTGGTTGGGGAACTGGTGCAGGAAGCAAGGTTTCAAGTTCTTGGATCACTGGGGTATATTTTATGGTAACCATAAATTCTACAAGAGAGACGGCTTGCACCTTAATAGATCAGGGATCAGCATTCTGGCAGGCAGGTTTTCTGCTGCAACACCGCTACATTTAAACTAAGTAGCGGGGGGAGGGGACAAGCTGGATGTTTAAAAAGGAAATTGAAGGGGTAGTTAGAACAAGAGAAGTCAAAAAAGACAACTGTATCAAGGAGGCAGAAAACTGGAAAAGGCATCATGCTGTAAAGTTGAGTGAAATAAGGGTTGAGGGGAAGGGTGAGAGCAGTAACAAATTAAAAATTCTATATATGAATGCACGAAGCATTAGATATAAGATGGATGAGCTTAAGGCTCTTTTGGAAATTGGCAGATACGATATTGTGGGGATAACTGAGACGTGGCTTCAAGTGGACAGGGCCTGGGAAATGAATATTCAAGGCTACACGTGCTATCGTAAGGATAGATTGACGGGCAGAGGGGGTGGGGTGGCCTTGTTGGTAAGGGAGATAATTCAGTCCCTTGCGCGGGGGGACCTAGAGTCAGGGGATGTAGAGTCAGTGTGGATAGAGCTTCGAAACACTAAGGGTAAAAAGACCCTCATGGGAGTCATCTACAGGCCCCCAAACAGTAGTCTGGATGTCGGATGTAAGTTGAATCAGGAGCTGAAATTGGCTTGTCGCAAAGATGTTACTACAGTTGTTATGGGGGATTTTAACATGCAGGTAGACTGGGAGAATCAGGATGGTATCGGGCCTCAAGAAAGAGACTTTGTGGAGTGCCTCAGAGATGGATTTTTAGAGCAGCTGGTGCTGGAGCTGACCAGGGATAAGGCGATTCTAGATCTGGTATTGTGTAACGAACCAGAATTGGTCAGTGACCTCGAAGTGAAGGAGCCATTGGGAAGTAGTGACCATAATACAATAAGCTTCAATCTGCACTTTGAGAGGGAATGGGTACAATCGGAAGTGACAATATTTCAGTTGAATAAAGGGAAATATGGAGCTATGAGGGAGCAACTGGCCAAAGTTCAATGGTGCAATACCTTAACAGGGAAGACCGTGGAGGAACAATGGCGGATATTTCTGTGTATAATGCAGAAGTTGCAGGATCAGTTCATTCCTAAAAGGAAGAAAGATCCCAGGAGGAGACATGGGCGGCCGTGGCTGACGAGGGAAGTAAAGAAACATATAAAGTTAAAAGAGAAAAAGTATAACTTAGCGAAGATAAGTGGGAAAACTGAGAACTGGGAAGCTTTTAAAGAACAACAGAGGATTAGTAAGAAGGAAATACGCAGAGAAAAAATGAGGTACGAAGGTAAACTGACCAAGAATATAAAGGAGGATAGTAAAAGCTTTTTTAGGTATGTCCAAGGCAATAAAATGGTTAGGACAAAAATTGGGCCCTTGAAGACAGAAACAGGGGAATATATTACTGGGAACAAAGAAATGGCAGAGGAATTAAATGGGTACTTCAGATCTGTGTTCACTGGGGAAGACACAAGCAATCTCCCTGAGGTAACAGTGGCTGAAGGACCTGAACTTAAGGGAATTTATATTTGCCAGGATTTGGTGTTGGAGAGACTGTTAGGTCTGAAGGTTGATAAGTCTCCGGGACCTGATGGCCTGCATCCCAGGGTACTGAAGGAGGTGGCTCGGGAAATCGTGGATGCGCTGGTGATTATTTTCCAGAGTTCAATAGAATCGGGGTCGGTTCCTGAGGATTGGAGGGCGGCTAATGTTGTGCCACTTTTTAAGAAGGGTGGGCGGGAGAAAGCAGGAAATTATAGACCAGTTAGTCTGACCTCAGTGGTGGGAAAGATGCTGGAGTCTATTATAAAGGATGAAATTACGGCACATCTGGATAATAGTAACAGGATAGGACAGAGTCAGCATAGATTTATGAAGGGGAAATCATGCTTGACTAATCTTCTTGAATTTTTTGAGGATGTAACTCAGAAGATGGACGAGGGAGATCCAGTGGATGTAGTGTACCTGGACTTTCAGAAAGCTTTTGATAAAGTCCCACACAAGAGGTTAGTGAGTAAAATTAGGGCGCACGGTATTGGGGGCAAAGTACTAGATTGGATAGAGAATTGGTTGGCTAATAGGAAACAAAGGGTAGTGATTAATGGCTCCATTTCGGAATGGCAGGCAGTGACCAGTGGGGTACCACAGGGATCCGTGCTGGGACCGCAGCTTTTTACAATATATGTAAATGATATAGAAGATGGTATTAGGTAATAATAGAGGTTCATTAAATGGTGAAAGGCATAGATAGGGTGAATAGCAAGGGTATTTTCCCAGGGGTGGGTGAGTTCAAAACTAGGGGGCATACTTTAAAGGTGAGAAGAGAAAAATTTGAAAAGGACGAGGGGCAACCTTTTTGTGGGCGGCACGGTGGCACAGTGGTTAGCACTGCTGCCTCACAGCGCTGGAGACCCGGGTTCAATTCCCGCCTCAGGCGACTGACTGCGTGGAGTTTGCACGTTCTCCCCGTGTCTGCGTGGGTTTCCTCCGGGTGCTCCGGTTTCCTCCCACAGTCCAAAGATGTGCAGGTCAGGTGAATTGGCCATGCTAAATTGCCCGTAGTGTTAGGTAAGTGGTCGATGTAGATGTAGGGGTATGGGTGGGTACGCTTCGGCGGGGCGGTGTGGACTTGTTGGGCCGAAGGGCCTGTTTCCACACTGTAAGTAATCTAATCTAATCTAATCTAATTAGTAAATTTGCTGATGATACAAAGCTGGGTGGTAGGGCGAAATGTGATGAGGATGTTAGGAGATTACAGGATGACCTGGACAAGTTAGGTGAGTGGGCAGATGCATGGCAGATGCAGTTTAATGTGGATAAATGTCTGGTTATCCACTTTGGTGGCAAGACCAGGAAGGCAGATTACTACCTCAATGGTATCAAATTAGGTAAAGGGGCTGTTCAGAGAGATCTGGGTGTTCTTGTCCACCAGTCAATGAAGGCAAGCATGCAGGTACAGCAGGTCGTGAAGAAGGCTAATAGCATGCTGGCCTTCATAACAAGAGGAATTGAGTATAGAAGCAAAGAGGTGCTTCTGCAGCTGTACAGGGCCCTGGTGAGACCACACCTGGAGTACTGTGTACAGTTCTGGTCTCCAAATTTGAGGAAAAACATTCTGGCTATTGAGGGAGTGCAGCGTAGGTTCACGAGGTCAATTCCTGGAATGGCAGGATTGCCTTACACGGAAAGACTGAAGCAACTGGGCTTGTATACCCTTGAGTTTAGAAGACTGAGAGGGGATCTGATTGAAACGTATAGGATTATGAAAGGACTGGACACTCTGGCAGGAGGAAACATATTTCCGCTGATGGGGGAGTGCCGAACCAGGGGACACAACTTAAAAATACGGGGTAGACCATTTAGGGCAGAGATGAGGAGAAACTACTTCACCCAGAGAGTGGTGGCTGTGTGGAATGCTCTGCCCCAGAGGGCAGTGGAAGCCCAGTCTCTGGATTCATTTAAGAAAGAATTGGATAGAGCTCTTAAAGATAGTGGAGTCAAGGGTTATGGAGATAAGGCTGGAACAGGATACTGGTTGGGAATGATCAGCCATGATCATATTGAATGGCGGTGCAGGCTCGAAGGGCTGAATGGCCTACTCCTGCATCTATTGTCTATTGTCTATTGTCTAACATCTGTCCTATACCTACTACCCCTTAATTTAAAGCTGTGTCCCCTAGTAACAGCTGACTCCATACGTGGAAAAAGGTTCTCACTGTCAATCCTATCTAAACCCCTAATCATCTTGTACACCTCTATCAAGTCACCCCTAAACCTTCTTTTCTCCAATGAAAACAACCCCAAGTGCCTCAGCCTTTCCTCATACGATCTTCCTACCATACCAGGCAACATCCTGGTAAACCTCCTCTGCACTCGTTCCAATGCCTTCACATCCTTCCTATAGTTTGGCGACCAAAACTGCACACAATACTCCAGATGAGGCCGCACCAGAATCTTATACAACTGCAACATGACCTCAGGACTCCGGAACTCAATTCCTCTACCAATAAAGCCCAGTACACCATATGCCTTCTTCACAGCACTATTTACCTGGGTGGCAACTTTCAAAGATCTGTGTACATGGACACCAAGATCCCTCTGCTCATCCACACTACCAAGTAGTCTACCTTTAGCCCAGTAATCCATCTTCTTGTTACTCCTACCAAAGTGAATGACTTCACACTTAGCTACATTGAATTCCATTTGCCACCTTACTGCCCAGCTCTGCAACTTATCTATATCCCGCTGTAACCTGCCACATCCTTCTTCGCTATCCACAACTCCACCGACTTTCGTGTCATCCGCAAACTTGCTCACCCAGCCTTCAAGCCCCTCCTCCAGGTCATTTATAAAAATGACAAACAGCAATGGTCCCAAAACAGATCCTTGTGGAATACTGCTAGTAACTGCGCTCCAAGATGAACCTATACCATCAACTACTACCCTCTGTCTCCTTCCAGCCAGCCAATTCCTAATCCAAACCTCTAATGCACCCTCAATGCCATACCTCCGTAGTTTTTGCATTAGCCTGCCATGGGGTACCTTATCGAACGCCTTGCTAAAATCCATATACACCACATCTACTGCTTTACCCTCGTCCACTTCCTTGGTCACCTTCTCAAAGAATTCAATAAGGTTTGTGAGGCACGACCTGCCCTTCACAAAACCATGCTAACTATCCTTGATCATATTATTCCTATCCAGATGTTCATAAATCCTATCCCTTACAATTCTCTCTAAGACTTTGTCCACAACAGAAGTGAGACTCACCGGCCTATAGTTACTCGGGCTATCCCTGCTCCCCTTCTTGAACAAGGGACCACATTCACTATCCTCCAGTCTTCTGGCACTATTCCCGTAGACAACGACGACATAAAAATCAAGGCCAATGGCTCCGCTATCTCCTCCCTAGCTTCCCAGAGGATCCTAGGATAAATGCCATCAGGCCCAGGGGACTTATCTATTTTCATCCTTTCCAGTATTCCCCAAACCTCTTCCCTACGTACCTCAAGGTCATCCATTCTAATCACTTGTGACTCAATATTCACATCAGCAACAGTGTCCTGTTCCTGAGTGAATACTGACTAAAAGTATTGATTTAGTGTCTCACCAATCTCCTCCGCCTCCACACACAACTTCCCACTACTATCCTTAACTGGACCGATACCTACCCTAGTCATCTCTCCACGCTTCAGGCTCACTGCCTTTATTCCTGATTGAGGGCTTTTGCCCGAAACGTTGATTTCGAAGCTCCTTGGATGCTGCCTGAACTGTTATGCTCTTCCAGCACCACTAACCCAGAATCCACTGATATCTCAGTCACCTGTCCTGCTTTATTTCCCAAGGGTAGGTCAAGTTTTGCTCCTTCTTTCGTAAGTGCATCCACACACTGAATCAGAACATTTGCTTGTGCACAGTGGTGGGCGGCACGGTGGCACAGCTGCCTCACAGCACCAGAGACTCGCGTTCAATTCCCACCTCAGGCGACTGACTGTGGAGTTTGAACGTTCTCCCCGTGTCTGCGTGGGTTTCCTCCGGGTGCTCCGGTTTCCTCCCACAGTCCAAAGATGGGCAGGTCAGGTGAATTGGTCACGTTAAATTGCCGATAGTGTTAGGTAAGAGGTAAATGTAGGGGTAGGGGTATGGGTGGGTTACGCTTCGGCGGGTCGGTGTGGACTTGTTGGGCCGAAGGGCCTGTTTTCACACTGTAAGTAATCTAACTTCACAAATTCTTCTCCATCCAAACCATTAACACTATGGCAGTCCCAAGTCTCTGCTTTGGAAGAGATTCCAATGAGCCAAAAATATGAATCCTTTTCCCCTCCACCAGCTCCTCAGCGACACATTCATCTGCTCCACCCTCCTGTTCCTACTCCCACTGGGACACGGCACCGGGAGTTATCCAGATATTACTGCTGTAGGAGTGACCGCTGTCTCTGAGGCAAGAAGACTCTGAAGGCCTGGGCAATTCAGCAGGAACAGCAGTTTATTCCAGCGGGAATCGATTACAGCCAGGAGAGGAACTCAAGACCGTCACACAGGACAATCGAGCTCTCTCTGTCAGACACCCGCACAATACCAATCTTACACTTTCTGACATCAAAGTTATGTCAGTCTACAAATTAACTGTTCGTGTGAAGTTGGTCATATCAAGTCCACAAGTCAACCAAATGGGCGATGATTCCATCAGGTCTGTAAATCAGTTGGGGAGGAAGTTAATTCCATCAGGTCTGTAAATCAGTTGGGGAGGAAGTTAATTCCATCAGGTCTGTAAATTCATTACATCAAATTTACAATCCAATTAACTCGGCATTTTGATTACATCAGGTCATTGTGAGTTACATATCTCCCAGTCAGATTCAAACACACGGGGCCTGTTCGCTGATGTGGTCACTTGTTTATCTTGTAACCTTTGTCCCTGAATACCCTGTGATCTGCTGAGGTTCTGCCCTGCTCACCGATATCAGTTAATCATTACCAATGTCTCCCTGGGCTCGCTGGCGTGTCTTTACTGATGCAGAAAGTCAATCACCTTCAAACATCTTATTCTATGGGTTTGTGAGATATTGTACGATATGTTTCTTTATTTTTATATTAAGGCCCTTTATTTGCCAACCCACTCACAATCGCTCGGTATTTCCTCCTTCCGCATTTCATCAAACTGTGGTCTCCCCACTCCCCAGCGCACTATCTCACCCGAAACTATGAAAAGATGAGAATACTAATCCCCCTCAGAACCATCTACCGGGACTTGAACAGCTTGCAGGACATCAAACAAGTTGTCTCCATCAGCACGGACCTGTTAGATACAGATTGAATGGGGTCCCTGAAGCCTTTAAGAAAGTTACTGTCAAATCGCGCTTCCGTGAAATGGAATGAATGAGGGAATAAACCAGCAATAGGGAGTGAAATCTCAAAACCCAGCCGCGGGAATCCGTTTACTAAACCCTCTGCTTTTATTAAGTACCTATATAATTTCTGATTTGGTTAAATCATATAACCCTGATATTCTTTCCCGTACTCTCTACCCTAAAAGGACTCACTCCCTCATCCCCCTCCTACAACTACCCTCCGGGATCGACTTTTTAAGTTCCTGCCTAAATTCCTATTTTCTCCCCTCAGAACCTCGTCCTTTTCCCATCCTGTATCATGGGTTCCAATGTGTACAGCAACATCCTGCTGGTCCCTCTCCCCTTTGGGAATATTCTGCACCCTCTCTGAGATAGTTCTGAATTGTCTGTAGTGAGGGGGTATTTGAATAATTGTCTGGATCCAGTTTGGAAGCTCTCTGGACAGATTTCAGATCCCATCATTGACTCACTCTTTACTGGAGGGACAGTGAGGTGCAGCAGCACTATATTTGAATTCAGGCCTTTCCGAAGCTGTTTTCAATGTATTAGGTCGGGCAGTATGTAGGGAGATGACTCAGTTGGTGACTTCTGTTACTGAATTGAGAAATAATCGGGTGTGTACTCTGATTATTGAGGCAAACGAGAACTAAATTTAGTTCCGCATGATTTTAAAATTGAAAGAAATCAAGAGGTGTTAACTCTTTCTTGTATAACACTTAAAACTGCCCTGCAGTATATTCCTCACAGACTAATCCAGCAACAATTGAACATGGTCACACTCACAGAATCCCACTTTACAGACAATGTCCCAGACAACACAATGACCATCTCAGGGCAGGTCCTGTCCCACTGGCAGGACAGAGCCAGCAGAGGGAACAGCTTCCTGGGATACAGTCAAGAGGGCTGTGCTCTGGAAGGGCTCAGCATTAATGTCAGACCCCATGAAGCCTCATGACATCAGGTTAAACACGGACACGGAAACATTGTGTGTGTTTTAAAAAGTATTAAGGTAAATAAGTCCCTGGGTCCTGATGGGATCGGTCCCAGAATATTGAGGGAGACAAGAGAACAAATTGCTGCAGCATTGACAGACATCTTTGTATTCTCTCTGGTCACAGGTGAGGTCCCAGAGGACTGGAGAATAGCTGATGTTGTCCCATTGTTTAAGAAGGGTAGCAGGGATAATCCTGGGAATTACAGACCTGTGAGCCTTATGTCAGTGTAGGGAAATGATTGGAAAAGATTCAGACGGACAAGATCTATATGGATTTAGAAGAAAGTGGATTTATTCGTGACAGACAGCATGGTTTTGTGCGGGAGAGGTCGTGCCTTCCTAACTTGACCATGTTTTTTAAGGAGATGATGAAGATGATTGATGAGGGAAAACCAGTTGATGTTGTCTACATGGACTTCAGTAAAACCTTTGACAAGGCCCCTCATGGCAGACTGGTACAAAAGGTGAAGTCACATGGTATTGGGGTGAGCTGGCAAGATGGATTTTCCTATTTAGAACTGACTCAATCATAGGAGAGAGAGGGGAGTGGTGGAGGATGCTTTTCAGAATGGAGGGCTGTGACTAATGGTGTTCCACAAGGATCAGAGCTGGGACCTCTACTGTTCATGGTCTTTATCAATAATTTGGAGGAATACGTGGCTGGTTTAAGTTTACAGACAATAAAATGATTGGGATGATACAAAGATTGATGGAGTTGTAGATATTGAGGAGGATTGTCAGAGGATACAACAGTATGTAGATCAGTTGGAGGCATGGGCAGAAAAATGGCAGATGGAGCTTAATCCAGACAAATGTGAGGTGATACATTTGGGAAGGTCAAGTACAGTTGGAAATTATACAGTGAATGGCAGAACCCTTCGGAGCATTAACATGCAGAGGGATCTGGGTGTGCAGGTCCACAGATCACTGAAGGTGCCAGTGCTGGTAGATAAGGGGGTAAAAAAAGCCTATGACAAGTTTGCCTTTATTGGAAGGGGCATTGAGTATATGGATAGTACAAAGGTGTGCAGGTTAGGTGACATGGCCAAGCTAAATTGCCCATGGTGTTCAGGGATGTGTAGGTAAGGTGCATTAGTCAGGGGAAATATAGAGTAATAGGGGAGGGGAGTGGGTCAGGGTGGGATACTCTTCACAGGATCGGTGTGGACTTGTTGGGCCAAATGGCCTGTTTCCACACTGTAGGCATTCTATGATTTCTATGTCAGGAAAGTTATGCTACGGATTTATAGAACTTTAGTTAGACTGCACTTAGAATATTGTGTCCAATTCTGATCACCACACTACTAGAAGGATGTTGATGCTTTGGAGGGGGTACAGAATAGGTTTCCCAGGGTGTTACATTGGTAGAGGGGATTTTAAAGTAAGGTTAGATAGACTGGATTTGTTTTCACTGGAACGCAGGGCATTGAGGGCTGACCCAGTAGAAGTTTATAAGATTGTGAATGGCATCGGGTGAAATGGAAATATGAGGCTTTTTCCCAGGGTGGAGGGGTCAGTTACGAGGGACACAGGTTCAAACCACATGGAGGGAAGTTTAAAAGAGATGTTCAAGGCACATTTTTCACACAAAGGGTGGTGAGTGCCTGGAATGTCCTGCCAGAGGAGGTGGTGGATTCAGACACATTAGCAGCATTCAAGGGAATACCTGGACAAATACACAAATAGGAAGGGAATAGACGGATACGGATCCTGGAAATGAAGACTGTTTTAGTATGGAAGGGTAACATGTGTCAGCACAGGCTTGGAGGGCCGAAGGGCCTGTTCCTCTGCTCTGTTGTTTTTTGTTCTTCTTTGTTCAGTGAGCCCTTCCTGCATTTAAAACACTGCAACAGGGATGCTTTGAAAAGGCAGTAACCAGGAAACAACTCCAGGTCACTGAGATACAGACCCACCTTGGAGGGTACAGTCCCAGATGTGGCTTTCCCAGACTAGTGCACATGAAAGTTTGAGTATTGAGTTTACTTTTAAAAAGTCCCCTCCCCTGGATACTATTGAGAATAAAATGTCTATGCAATCACATCTTCAGAATTCCAGTGTCTTTCCAGTCAGATCACTACTCCAAACCTCTTGATTAGATTCCAGTCTGTAACTCACTCCAGGATATTTACTCTTCCATATAGAAACTTGTTGGAAAACACAAGAAAGAAATCACTGGAGAAACGCAGCAGGTCAGGCAGCATCTATGGAGGGATAAGAGAGTCAACGTTTCTAATCCAGTGTCACTGGGTATTTGAAACAAGGATCCCTTCCTCCGAGGAAGTGAGACTTCTCTGAACTGCTTCCAATACAAGTATATGCTTTTATTAAAGGAAACCAAAACTGAACTCAATACTCAATGTGTGGTCTGAACAGTGACTGTGCGGTTGTAAGACCTCCCTCCTTTTATACATTACTCCCTTACATTAAAATTCAATATTCCATCTGACTACCGAATTCTTTGATGTACCTGTATACTACTCTTTTAGATTCTTGTACAAGAACAGGCTGATCCTCCCCCCCCTACAGAATTCTGTAGTCTGTCTCCTTTTAAATAATGTTCTGCTCTCTGTTATTCCTGTCAATCAAACAACCCCATGCCACAGCCACATTATACTCCAGGTTCCTTTTCCTTCCCAATTACTCAACCCAGTAGTTTAATGGGATTATAAATAGTTGAGGTCACAGCATTGATCCCTGTGACCCTCCATTAGTTACCAGTGTGAAACTGAAACATTTATTCTGATTCTCTGTTTCCTGGTAATCAGGCTTTCATCTTCTACCCTGCTTATATATCATCACTGGCAAAATGCAACAATATCTTATGCAGCATCTTTTACACAGCTTCTTGTACAGAGCTTTATAAAATCACGAGGGGCCAGAGACAAGATGAATAGCCAAGGTCTTTTCCCCAGGGCAGGGGAGTCCAAAACCAGATGGCACAGGTTTAAGGTGAGAGGGGAAAGATTTAAAAGGGACCTGAGGGGCAACATTTTCATGAGGAGGGGGTGTGTATATGGAATGGGCTGCCAGTGAAAGTGGTCCAGGCAGGTATAATTACAACATTTCGGAGACATTTGGACAGGGACATGAATAGGAAAGATTTAAAGGGATAAATAAATATTGTCCTGTTTCCAGAACACTGAAAGGAAATGTAATCTTGAACAACGCCATAACAATCCTTGTCCTGAATTGCATGTGAGACAATCTATTTTACTGAATTTGCCTGTGCCAAGGATGTGTTTATGGGATGTTACGCTATTGGAGCAGTTGCTGTTTATGAGTTAAATAACCCATTATCCTGCTAAGTTTTCCAATAGTTATTCCAACTCTTCTTTCTTTTGTCTGTAATTTGATTTTGATTTTATTGTCAGATGTACTCAGTACAAAGGGACAGGAACACAGTGAGAATTGTATAATGTCACCACACAATGCACTACCTTAGGGACAGATACCTCGGCACAGAATCTTACGAAGAAGGTAGAAAGAAAAGAAAGAACAAACTTAAAAATTAATTTTTTTTTGCAGTAATAATAGTACTGCATAAAATATATGATGTCAGGAGTGTGATGGAATCCTTCCCACTTGCCTGGATGGGTGCAGCTCCAACAACACTCAAGAAGCTTGACACCATCCAGGACCAAGCAACCCGCTTGATTGGCACCACATCTACAAATACTCAATCCCTCCACCACCGGTGCTCAGGAGCAGCAGTGTATCTATCTACAAGATGCACTGCAGAAATTCACCGAAGATCTTTCGACAGCACCTTCCAAACCCACGATTGCTTCCATCTGGAAGGACAAGGGCAGCAAGTACCTGGGAACATCACCAGCAAGTTCCCCTCCAAGCCACTCACCATCCTGACTTGGAAATATATCGCCATTCCTTCAGAGTCATTGGGTCAGAATCCTGGAATTCCCTCCCTCCCAGCATTGTGGGTCAACCCACAGCATGTGGACTGCAGCGATTCAAGAAGGCAGCTCACCACCACCTTCTCAAGGGACAAATAGGGATGGGCTATCAATGCTGGACAGCCAGTGATGCTCAAGTCCCACAAAATAAATTTTTAAAAAGTGAAGTGAGTTTAAAAGCTACATGTTGCAGACCCTCTAAGTTTTAAAAGGAAAATAAATAATTAAGTGCAAGTTCAAACATTACAGCCTTTCTTAAGTGCTTAGCCTCAGTGAGATCAGAGGCCCACGCTAAGGCCACAGCTGGCCAAGAGACTGCACATGCTGGGCCGAGAGATCACCACACCGAGCTGAGAGATCATCGTACCGGGCTGAGAGATCATCGTGCCAGGCTGGGAGATCATTGCGCCAGGCTGGGAGATCATTGCGGTGGTAACAACAATGACTGCAGATGCTGAAAACCAAATACTAGATTAGTGGTGCTGGAAGAGCACAGCAGTTCAGGCAGCATCCAACGAGCAGCGAAATCGACGTTTCGGGCAAAAGCCCTTCATCAGGAATAAAGGCAGTGAGCCTGAAGCGTGGAGAGATAAGCTAGAGGAGGGTGGGGGTGGGGAGAGAGTAGCATAGAGTACAATGGGTGAGTGGGGGAGGAGGTGAAGGTGATAGGTCAAGGAGGAGAGGGTGGAGTGGATAGGTGGAAAAGGAGATAGGCAGGTCGGACAAGTCAAGGAGACAGTAACTGAGCTGGAAGTTTGAAACTAGGATGAGGTGGGGGAAGGGGAAATGAGGAAGCTGTTGAAGTCCACATTGATGCCCTGGGGTTGAAGTGTTCGCTGCTTGTTGCTCGTTGGATGATGCCTGATCTGCTGTTCTCTTCCAGCACCACTAATCCAGTACTTGGGAGATCATTGCACCAGGCTGAGAGATCACCACACCAGGCTGAGAGATCACCACACCAGGCTGAGAGATCACCACACCAGGCTGAGAGATCACCTCGCCAGGCTGAGAGATCACCACACCAGGCTGAGAGATCACCTCGCCAGGCTGAGAGATCACCACACCAGGCTGAGAGATCACCACACCAGGCTGAGAGATCACCTCGCCAGGCTGAGAGATATACACCAGGCTGAGAGATCACCACACAAGGCTGAGAGATCACCACACCAGGCTGAGAGATCACCACACCAGGCTGAGAGATCACCACACCAGGCTGAGAGATATACACCAGGCTGAGAGATCACCACACCAGGCTGAGAGATCACCACACCAGGCTGAGAGATATACACCAGGCTGAGAGATCACCTCGCCAGGCTGAGAGATCACCACACCAGGCTGAGAGATCACCACACCAGGCTGAGAGATCACCACACCAGGCTGAGAGATCACCTCGCCAGGCTGAGAGATCACCACACCAGGCTGAGAGATCACCATGCCAGGCTGAGAGATCACCACACCAGGCTGAGAGATGGCTATGCCAGACTGAGAGATCATGTGCTGAGCTAAGAGATCCCTAGGCTGGGCTAACAGATCACCTCACTGGGCTGAGAGATCACCGCACTGGACTGAGAGATTTCCACGCCAGCCTGAAAGAGCACCACGCAGAGAGATTGCCATGCCCAGGCTGAGTGATGCCACGGCAGGACGAGAGATTATAATGTCAGGCCGAGAGATCGCCGTACCAGTCTGAGAGATCCCCATGCTGGGCTGACAGATTACCACACTGGGCTGAGAGATCACCGTTCTGGGCTGAGAGATCATCATGCCAGTCTGAGGGATGTCCATGCTGGGTTGAGTGATTACCACGCCGGGTTGTGAGAACTCCGTGCTGGGTTGAGAGATGGGTGGGCGGCACGGTGGCACAGTGGTTAGCACTGCTGCCTCACAGTGCCAGAGACCCAGGTTCGATTCCGATCTCAGGTGATTGCGTGGAGTTTGCACATTCTCTCCATGTCTGCGTGGGTATCCTCTCGGTGTTCCGGTTTCCTCCCACAGTCCAAAAATGTGCAGGTTAGGTGACTTAGCCAAGCTAAATTGCCCGTAGTGTTAGTTGTTGGGGAATGGGTCTGGGTGGGTTGCACTTCGACAAGTTGGTGTGGACTTGTTGGGCCGAACGGCCTGTTTCAACACTGTAAGTAATCTTAAAAAAATGCCGGGCTGAGATGTCGCCACACTTGAATAGTTAAAAAAATGCAGCATGTTGCTGTGCATAGGGATCTGGGTGTCCTTGTGCATGAATCACAGAAGATTCATCTGCAGGCGGAACATGTTATTAATAAGGCAAATGGAATTTTGTCCTTCATTGCTAAAGGGATTGAGTTTAAAAGCAGTGAGATTCTATTGCAGCTGTATAGAATGCTGGTGAGGGCACAGTTGGCGTACTGTGTGTAGTTATGGTCTCCTTGTGAAAGGATGGACTGGCACTGGAGGAGGTGCAGAGGAGGTTCATTCGGTTGAAATCAGAGTTGAGGGGTTTGGCTTCTGAGGAGAGACTGAGTAGACTGGGATTATATTCACTGGCCCCATAACGTCTTCTCTCACCTCTTGCAGTGCTCTTGGATATATTGGTCAGGATCAGGAGATTTATCCACCATACATTCTAACACCCAACACCTCCTCTACTGTGAAACAGACTATCCCAAAGATATCACCACTAACGTCCCCAAGTTCCCAATCTTCATGTCTTTCTCCACGGTAAACACAGAGGAGAAATATTCATTGAGAACCTCACCCATCTCCTGTTGTTCTGCACATACATGTCTCCAGTTATTGAGCATCATGTCCCATTCTTATGAGCGCATCCTTGAATTCAGGTTTGAACAAGACTTCTCTACCTAGGACCTCCAACCAACACTATACAGCAGGTATATTGCCGACATTTCCTTCCACTGCCCCCATGGTGAAGAGTCACTGAAACAATTACACTGTGATATCAATGATTTCATCCCATTATCAAACTCACCACAGACTACTCTTTAGTATCTGTCTCATTCTTGGACACAGGATCTCCATCAAGGATAGACACCTCAGCACCTCACTGAACTGCAAACCCATGGATAACCTCCAAATGCTACATTTCGCCAGCTTCCACCCGAAACATGTTAAAACAGCCATCCCCTCTGGAGAAACCCTACATGCACACACAGGATCTGTTCAGATGAGGAGGAATGTGACAGACACTTGGAAGTACTCAAGGATGCCCTCATAAAAGGATACGAAGCTCTACTCATCGAACACCAGTTCCGACGTGCCACAGTGAGAAACTGTAATGATCTCCTCAGGAGACAGACATGAGCTATAACCGACAGGGTCCCCTTCATTGTCCAGTACTTCGCAGGAGCTGAAAGACTACACCATGTTCTTCACAGCCTGTAACACATTATCAATGGGGATGAGCACCTCATCAAGACCTTCCCTTCACCTCCACTTCTCACCTTTAAACAACCATCAAACCTCAAACAAATCATTGTTTGCAGCAAACTGCCCGACTTTCAGGACAACACCATACAATCTTGTCACAGTGAACGCTGTAAGACGTATCAGAGTGTTGAAACGGATACCACCATTACCTGTGGGACACCACCCACCAGGTACATGGCAGGTAATCATGTGACTCGGCCAACGTGGTCTATCTCCTCCGCTGCAGGCAAAGATGCCCCGAGGCATGGTACATTGGCAAGACCGAGCAGAGGCTATAGCAATGGATGAATAGACACCACACAACAATCAACAGACAGGAGTGTTCCTTCCTTCCCAGTCGGAGAACACTTCAGCGGTCCAGGACATTTGACCCTCAGACCTTTGGGTGACCATCCTCCAAGTTGGACTTCGGGACAGGCTACAACACAAAGTGGGTGAGCAGAGGCTGGTAGCCAAGTTTGGTACTCATGGGGATGGCCTCAGCTGAGACTTTGGGGTCATGTCACACTCCAGGTGACCCCACTGCACTCCACACACTCTCTCACAAACACACACACTCCTATAGACCCATACACTCACGCAGACCCTCTCTCACACACAAGCTCTCTCTCATATGCTCATACATACAACCCACACTCACACACACACGCACCCTCTCATAGACTTACACAGCTTTAACACTCACACTCACACATACGCGCACACTCTCTCACAGACACTCAAACACCCCCTCCCTCCCACCACGCACACACATACATGTGTATACACACACACCCACACACACACACACACACACAAGTTTGTCGGGGCAATTTGTACTTGCAGAATTACATTTTATTTTGCTCAAAATCCATGTGAGATTCTGAAAATCCTTTTTTTTCAGAAAAAGAATCAGTCTGAGCATCGGGGCACAGACAGCCTCCCACAGGGTACCTCACACCTTCAATACATTACCTGAGCTGACATGACATCTACTGATAAAGTTCACTTGAGAATGTAACTTTAAAAAAAAGTGCTGGGGGGATTTTCATATGAAACAAGTGAAAACAACATGGTCATTCTAAAAGATGAGAAACATAACAAACAATCCAGGTCTTTTTCAATATATAATTTCAGTTGCATCACACTGTAAACTTTTGCAATAAATTCTGTGTCTTATGGTCTTATATTCCATAACCACCTGATGAAGGAGCAGCGCTCCAAAAGCGAGTGCTTCCAAATAAACCTGTTGGACTATCACCTGGTGCTGTGTGATTTTTAACGTTGTTCACCCCAGTCCAACACCGGCATCTCCAAATCAGGATTGATGAAGGCAGTGTGGTGAAAGTGATCGATATGTACTTCAGTAAGGCATTCAATAAAGTTCGACATGATAGATTGGTGAGCAAGATGAGGTCACATGGACCACAAGGAGAACGAGCCATTTGGAGATAGAAGGAAGGAGGCAGAGGGTGGAGATGGAGGTTGCTTTCCAGACTGGAGACCTGTGACCAACAGTGGGACACGGTGATCGATGCTGGGTCATCGCTTTTTGTCATTCATATAAACAATTTGAACGTGAACATTGGAGGTCGAGTCAGTAGTTTTGCAGACGACACCAAAATTGGATATGTAGTGGACAGCAAAAATTCCCACAGAGTACCACGGGACCTTAGATGGGTTACTGGGCTGAGGAATGGTAGATGGAGTTTAATTTAGATAAATGTGAGGTGCTGCATTTTGGAAAGGCAACTTAGGGTGGGACATATGCACTTAACGGTAAGGTCCTGGGGAGTGTTACTAAACAAAGAGACCTTGGAGTGCTGGTTCATAGATGTTTCATAGTGGAGTTAAAGGTAGACAGGGGAGTGAAGAAGGTGTTTGGTATTTATATTCAGATGTAAACTTTATTATTACATGCTCTCAAGTGCAAGAGTACAGTGATATGTGTACAATGTCATCAAACATGGTACACGTAGTAGCACAAAGTCTAAGTTAGAGGGAAAGCATGACTGTGTTTCTTATTAGAAGTAGAAAAATCAAGAAATAAAGTTAAATGTTATTTAACTTTAAATGAAATAAAGTCCTTCGTCATGTTAAGTGGAACAATAAAGTAATAACAGTAAAGGTTGCCTAGGGTTTCTGAAGTGCACTCCCCGTGAAGGCTCGATCCCCTTTGCTTGGGCCCGCTGTTTGGGAAACCTTCATCTCCCTGCTCTCGATGCTGCAGATGCTGGAGGTAGGGGTGGGGGTATCTCCCCCATCGACACTTTGGGCTTGCTCTGACCATGTTAGGCTCGGGACCACATCTACACCCCAGATGGTCATCCGACAACACTCAGGACCCATGGCCACTGGCACACTTCCCACAATGCATCACCACTGCTGCCTCTCGACAGAACTCCAGAAGGGAAGGAAAACATATACTAGAAGGAGAGAGAAGGAAAAGGGATATGGCCAACCTGGACCAGATGGGCCGAATGTGCCTGTTCCACAATCTTGGAAAACTTGCTCACTCTCTCCCTCACACTGCTGGCCCCCACTCTCTCTCTCTCTCCCTCACACTGCCGGTCCCCACTCTCTCTCTCTCTCACTCTGCCCACTCCCTCTCTCTCTCTCCCTCACACGGCCCGCTCCCTCTCTCTCTCCCTCACACTGCCCGCTCCTACTCTCTCTCTCTCCCTCACACTGCCGGTCCCATTCTCCCTCTCCCTCACGCTGCCCTCTCCCACTCTCTCTCTCCCTCACACTGCCTGCTCCCACTCTCTCTCTCCCTCACACTGCCTGCTCCCACTCTCTCTCTCTCCCTCACATTACTGAGTCCCACTCTCTCTCTCCCTCACACTGCCTGCTCCCACTCTCTCTCTCCCTCACACTGCCTGCTCCCACTCTCTCTCTCTCCCTCACACTGCCTGCTCCCACTCTCTCTCTCTCCCTCACACTGCCTGCTCCCACTCTCTCTCTCCCTCACACTGCCTGCTCCCACTCTCTCTCTCTCCCTCACACTGCCTGCTCCCACTCTCTCTCTCCCTCACACTGCCTGCTCCCACTCTCTCTCTCTCCCTCACATTACTGAGTCCCACTCTCTCTCTCCCTGACACTCCCACTTCTTTTCTCTCTCTCCTCTGCACAACTGGGTCTCACTCTCTTGCTTTTCTTGGTCAGTGCATTGAGTATAGGAGTTGGGAGGCCATGTTGTTTCTGTGAAAGACATTGGTTAGCCCACTATTGGAAGACTGCATTCAATTCTGCTCTCCCCCCTATCGGAAGGACGTTGTGAAACTTGAAAGGGTTCAGAAAAGGTTTTCAAGAATGTTGCCAGGGTTGAAGGGACTGAGCTATTGGGAGAGGCTGAATAGGCTGGACCTATTTTCCCTGGAGTGTTGGAGGCTGTGGGGTGACCGGATAGAGATTTATAAAATTATGAGGGGCAGGGATAGGGTAAGTAGCCAATGTCTATTTCCCAGGCGAGAGGAGTCAAAAGGTAGAGGTCAGAGGTTAAGTTTGGAGGGGAAAGATTTAAAAGGGGCCGAAGGGGCAGTTTTCTTCTTGCAGAGAGTGATGTGTGTATGGAATGAGCTTCCAGAGTAAGTGGTAAAAGCGGGCACAATTATAACATTGAAAAGGCATCTCGATGGGTATATTAATAGGAAGGGTTGAGAGGGATGTGGGCTAAGTGCTGGAGAATGGGACTAGATTAATTGCGGATATCTGGTCAGTATGGATGGGTTGATCCGAAGGGTCTGTTTCCGTGCTGTACATCTCCATGACACTATGTCTCTATTAAAGCTCGGAAGTGCATGGAGCAGGTGAACGAAGCATTGGCACAGAGCTGATCGAAACACTGTTCAACATTTAGACCAATGATCTGCTAAAACCAGGTCTCCCGGTTTTCTCTGTGCTGATGACATAGGGTTAAATTGTCATAGACTTGTACAGCACAGAAACTGACCCTTTCATTCAACCCATTCACTGTGAACAGATTTAGTCCTATTTGCCAGCATTTGGCCCATGTCCCTCTAAACCCTTCCTATTCCTAGACCCATCCAGATACCTTTGCAAATGCTGTCATTGTACCAGCCTCCACCACTTCCTCTGGCAGCTCATCCCATGCACGCACCAACTTCTGTACAAGAAAAGTTGCTACTTACGACCTCTTAAATTTTCCCCTCTCAACTGAAACTGATGTGCTCTAGTTTTGAACTCCTCTTCCCTGGAGAAAAGACCTTGGCTATTCACCCTCTCCATGCCCTTGATGATCTTACAAACCTCTATGAGGTCACCCCTCAGCCTCCGATACCTTAAACCCTTGAGCCTCAGTAACATCCTTATAAGTCTTTTCTGCAACATTTTAACTTTAACAACATCTTTCCTATAGCAGGGAGACCAGAACTGAATGTAGTATTTCAAAAGTGGTTTAATCAATGTCATGTACAGCCACACTCCGACACTCAATGCACTGACCAAGTCAGGCTCTGTCATTCTGCCCCATGGACCAGATCCTTAATTTGGGGGTTTGTACATTAGGTTTACCTGACGTGAGGATCAATGGTCGGCACAACATGGTGGGCTGAAGGGCCTGTTCTGTGCTGTACTGTTCTATGTTCTATGTTCTATGTTCTATGTTCTATGTTCTATGAAGGTGTTACAAAGGTGATGGAATACTGCAGCACGTGGGGTCTCACATTGAATCCCTCATTAACCATATCCATCACATGTCAGCAGATGTTTTAAATCAGAAACAAAAGCAATACTTGCTGGAAAAGCTCAGCAGCATCTGTGAAGAGAAATCAGAGTTAACCTTTCGTGTCCAATGATTGTTCTTCAATACTAACGGTGTCCACTTTAATTGTCCAATAAACACAAGTCCACCCATTTGTTTGGTTTAACTTTCAGACTGAAATCTGTTGAACACAAAGTGCACAAACGTGCCTGGTTATCACACCCAGATCAAATTATCATGAAGTTCAAGCACTTTGAAAATATCCAATTTGGATACTAACTTCCTTACCAAATTATTTTCATGATAATATTTTTAACTGTGTTTCCAAATATTCTTCAGTCCAGATACAAATATATTTTAAATTGCTTCCACCTCTCTCCCGTGTGAGTAATCTGGTATATGAATGTCAGTGTCTGTGTGGTACTATGTATGTAGGCCATGCCTCTGAAAGACTGACAGATTGTTCCAGACAGCATTTCTCTTCAGGTCTTCACAACAAACAGGTTACTGCCTGGACCCAACCAGCTTACACTCACAAAACCTAAAACCCAGTGCCCACCATTGGTTGTGATTGGGTAACATTTTAAATGAACTCTAATCCATTCCTGGGCATCGCTGGTTGGGCCGGCAATTATTGCTCATCCCTAGTGGTTGTTGAGAATGTACTGTGGGTTTGGAAAGTGCTGTCTAAGGAGCTTCTGTGAATTTCTGCAGGGCACCTTGTCGCTGGTGCACATTGCTGCTCCTGTGGGTCAGTGGGGAAAATAACATGGATGTTTGTGGATGTCGTGGCAATCAAGTGGGGTCTTTTATCACGGCTGGTGCCAAGCTTCTGAAATACTGTTGGAGCTGCCCCCGTCCAGGCCTGTGGGGAGTATTCCATCATAATCCTGACTGGTGTATTGTAGATGGTGGACGGTCTGTGGGGGATCAGGAGGTGAGTCATTCACTGCAGTATTCCGAGCCTCTGACCTGCTCTGTTGTTACTGTATTTATATCACTGGTACAATTCAGTTTCTGGTCTAATGGTAACCCTAAGATGTTGACAGTAGAGGATTCAGCAATGGTAACCCCATTGAACATCAAAGGATGATGGTTTGATTCTCTGTTGTTGGAGATGATCTGGGAGAAGGTGGGGGAGGGCAAATGAAGAAACTGGTAAAATGTACATTGATCGATGTGGTTGGAGGGTCCCAAGGTGGAAGATGAGGCGTTCTTCCTCCAGGTATAATTTGGCTCTAGTTTCACAGCGGAGCAGGCCCATGGCTTGCATATCCTTGGCAGAGTGGGAGGGGAGTTAAAGTGTTCAGCCACAGAGTGGGGGCACTGTTTAGTGCATGTATCCCAGAGGTGTTCTCTGCAATATTCCACAACTAGGTGCCCTGTCTCCCTAATATAGAGGAGACCACACCGAGAGCAATGGACACAATGGATGATGTGTGTGGAAGTACAGGTAAATCTCGGCTGGATTTGGAAGGATCCTTGGGGGCCGAGGACGTAGGTGAGGGGGGAAGTGTGAGTGCAGGTTTTGCACTTCTTGCAGTGGCCAGGGAAGGTGCCAGAAGGGGAGGGTATGTTGGTGGGGGGTGTGGATCTGACAAGGGAGTCACGGAGGGAATGGTCTCTGCGGAACGAAGATAGGGGTGGGGAGGGAAATATATCCCTGGTAGTGGGGTCTGTTTGTAGGAGGCAGTAATGGCAGAGGATGATGCGTTGTACACGGAGGATGTTGGAGTAGAAGGTGAGAACATGGGGGTTCTGTCCTTGGTGTGATTGCAGAGATGGGGTTCAAGGGCAGAGGTGCAGGAAGTGGAGGAGATGCATTGGAGGGCATTGTCAACCACTTGGGAGGGGAAACTGTGGTCATTGAAGAAGGAGGCCACCTGGGATGCTCAATGGTGGAATTGGTCCACCTGGGAGCAAATGCGGCAGAGGCGGAGGAACTGGGGAGCAGGGAAGTGGGGGTGGGAGGAGGTGTAATCCAGGTAGCTTTGGGAGTCTGTGGGTTTGAGGTAGATGTCCGTGTTAAGTCTGTCGCCGGAAATGGAGATAGAGAGGCCCAGGAAGGAGAAAGGGGAAAGATCCCTTCCGAACATGGTGCCATTATTTAAGAAGGTGGTAAGGAAAAGCCAGGGAACTATAGACTGGTGAACCTGCGGTGAGTGATAGGTGAGTTTTGAGAAAAAATAATCAAGTTAAAAAAGTACATGAAGAAGGACAGATTGTTTATACACGGAGCTTGTAGAGAGGCCTGTGAAGGGACGGCTCGGGAGAGGATTTTGTATCCGGACAGTGAAAGCTGAATGTTGGATTATTTGAGCAGGAATTGTTTTCTCTTTTTTTTCAGTTAAGTGTTTGATTTCTTTTTAATATTTATATTGCTAATTTTTCTTTCTATGCTTCATATTAAATCTGTGGGTAAGGAAAAGTAGTTTAATTTAACAATTAATGTGCTATTGAGAGTTTCTTCTTTTTCGGATTAATGTTACTGATGGCCTGTAAGAAATATTGAGTGTGATGACAAATAGACTTAGTGAAGTGATTACACAGCAAGATCATTCAGATAGATAACATCAGGAAGGGTTTGAAGGTGGTTTCGAAGTCTCCTGTGGCTATTCCTCTCTCAGACAGATATTCCATTTTGAATATTGTTGAATGAGAAAAATAGAAATGGTCATCAGATCTTGGGCACCATATTCAATTTGTTTGTCAAGATTTAAAAGAATAATTGTTTTCAGGAATTCTCCTGTGAGGGGCACAGGCAGGAGATTCTGCGGGAGTGAGTGTAAATCCTGGATAGTACATTGCTTTCCCACTGCCAGGGTGAAGGATGTCTCAAAATGTTTGAAGCAGATTGTCAAGTGGATGAGTGAGAAACCGGAAGTTGTTGTACACATTGATAGGAATGACATAGTTCGAGATAGAGTTAAGGGGTTACAGAGTGGCATGGGGGCAGCACGGTGGCTCAGGGGTTAGCACTGCTGCCTCACAGCACCAGGGTACCAGGTTTGATTCCAGCTTCGGGTGACTGACTGTGTGGAGTTTGCACGTTCTCCCTGTGTCTGCGTGGGTTTCCTCCGGATGCTCCGGTCTCCTCCCACAGTCCAAAGATGTGCAGGTCAGGTAAATTGGCCATGCTAAATTGCCCATAATGTTAGGTGCATTAGTCAGAGCAAAATGGGTCTGGGTGGGTTACTCTTTGGAGGGTCAGTATGGACTTGTTGGGCCGAAGGGCCTGTTTCCACTCTGGAGGGAATCTAATCTAATCAGTGAGTATAACTGGTTTGGTAGAAGGTTAAAAAAAAATTTAAAAAGTATTCTCTGGTTTACTTCTGGTGCCAAGTTCGAATGAGGGAAGGAATAAAAGGACAGGGCAGATAACTCAATGGTTGACGAGGTGCTGCACTGTGCAGGGAGTCACTTTCTTGGAGCATTGGGATCTCTTCTGGGACAGAAAAGACCTGTTTAAAAGGATGGGTTTCACCTGAACTAGACCAATATCCTGGTGGGGAGATTTGCTCGTTCTATTTCAGGAGATTGTAAGATTTGAGAGGGGTGGGGCAGGGCATTCTAAACAACAGTGAAAATAGAAAGAAAGATGACAATGATTCTGAATCAGAAAACAGCATGTTCTTTAGAAATGGCAGTCAAGAACAAGTCAGAGAACAAAGGGACACTGAACACTTAAACTGCATTTATTTCAATGCAAGAGGTCTCATGGATAAGGCTGATGAACTCAGGGCATGTAAGGGAACATGGGCCTGAGATGTCATTGCTATTACAGAAACATGGCTGAGGAATGGAAAAGACTGGCAGCTCAGTGTTCTGGGTTTTAGATGGTACAGGAAGGACAGAAAGAGGCAAGGTGGGAGAAGGGCTGGCATTTTTGATTCAGGAAAATATTACTCCTGTAATTAGAGAAGGTATTTCTGAGGGATCATTTAGTGAAAATATATGGGTTCAAATTAGAAATAAGAAAGAGATGATCACCTTGATGGGATTTCGCTATCAATGCCCCAATAGTCAGAGGGCAATTGAGAAGCAAATATGTCGAGAGATCTCAAATGTATGTAACAATAATAAGGTTGCAATAACAGGGGATTTTAATTTTCCAAACATTAACTCAGACTGCCATGGTGTTAAAGGATTTGATGGTGAAGAATTTGTTCAATTGCAAGAAAATTTTCTTTATCAGTATATAAATGTTCCCACTAGAGACAGATCAAAACTTGAACTTCTCTTGGGAAATAAGGCAGGGCAAGTGACTGATGTGTTAGTCAGGGAAGATTAGAGTGGTGCTGGAAAAGCACAGCAGATCAGGCAGCATCCGAGGAGCAGGAAAATCAATGCTTCGGGCAAAAGCTCTTCATCAGGAATTTCGGGCAAAAGCCCTTCTGATGAAGAGCTTTTGCCCGAAATTCCTAATGAAGGATTTTGCCTGAAGCATTGATTTTCCTGCTCCTCGGATGCTGCCTGATCTGCTGTGCTTTTCCAGCACCACTTTAATCTTGACTCTAATCTCCAGCATCTATAGTACCCTCTTCCACCTGTTAGTCAGGGAATACTTCTGGACCAATGATCATAATGTGAATAATTTTAAAATAGTTATGTAAAAGGATAAGTCTTCCATAAAAGTTAAAGTTCCGAATTGGAATACGCAAATTTTCAGGATATGAAACAAGATCTTTCAAACGTTGATTGGAGTAGACTAATCGCTGGGAAAAGGATGACTGACAAGTGGGAGGTCTTCCAAAGTGTGACAACAAGAGTTCAAAAACATTCTGTTCCTGTTAGGGTGAAAGGCAAGGCTGGTAAGATTAGAGAACAATGGATGAATAAAGATGTTGAAGTTCAAGTCAAGAATAAAAAATGATCATCTATTAGAGAAACAATTGGGATCAACTGAATGTCTTGAAGAGTATAAAGAGTGTAGGGATATTCTCAGAAGGAAATGAGGAAGGCAACGAGGGGACAGGGGTTAGTCTTGGTAGGTAAGGTAAAGATAATCCAAAGATTCTGTGACTATATTAAGAGTGAGAGAACAACTGGAGAGAGAATAAGATCCCTTAAAGACCAACGAGGTTGTCTTTGTGTTGAATCTCAAGAGATGGGAGTGATCTCAATGAGTATTTCGAATCAGTTTTGACTGTTGAGAAAGAACTGGAGGCTGGAGAAATCAGGGATATAAATATTAATGTTTTGAGAATAGTTCACAGAAAATAGAAGAGGAAGTGCTGAAGATCCTAAAAAACATAAAGATATATAAACCTCCAGGACCTGATCAAGTGTGTCCCAGGACGTTGTGGGAAGTTAGAGAGAAGATTGCAGGGGCCTGACCAGAAATATTTGTATCATCTAAAAACACATATGAAGAACTGGAGGACTGGGGTGTGGTTAGTATGTTTAAGAAGGGCTGTGAGGAGAAGGCTGGGAACTATTGACCTGTGAGTCTGACTTCGGTGGTGGATACGTTTTTAGAGATGATCCTGAAAGGCAGGATTTACACAGTGTGGAGAGGAAAGGATTGATTAGAGATAGTCAGTATAGTTTAGTGGGAGGAAAGTCATGTCTCACATACTTGATTGGTTAAAAATCACACAACACCAGGTTATAGTCCAACAGGTTTAATTGGAAGCACACTAGCTTTCGGAGCGATGCTCCTTCATCAGGTGATTGTCTCCTGATGAAGGAGGTCACTCCGAAAGCTAGTGTGCTTCCAATTAAACCTGTTGGACTATAACCTGGTGTGGTGTGATTTTTAACTTTGTACATCCCAGTCCAACACCGGCTTCTCCAAATCATGAATACTTGATTGGGTTTGTTTTTAGAAGTAACCAAAATGATTGATGAGGACAGAGTGGGAGGTGTTGTTTGCTTGGCCTTTAATAAAGCCTTTGACAAGGTTCTGCGTGGGAGACAGGTTAGTAAAGTTAGATCACATGGGATTCAGGGTGGGCTTGCCAATTGGATGTAATTGGCTTGGTGGTAGAAGACAGCAGGTGATGAAGGATCATTGTTTTTCAGACTGAAGGCCTGTGACCAACGGTGTCCCACAGGGAGCGGGACTGGCTCCACTTCTGGTAGTCATTTATACAAAGGATTTAGGTGAGAATGTAGGAGACATGTTTAGTAAGTTTGTGGATGACATCAAAATAGACAGTGAAGAATGTGACCCAAGATTACAAAGAGATCTTGATCAATTGGGTCAATGGGCTGAGGAGTGGCAGATGGAGTTTAATTTGGATAAACGTGAGGTATTGCATTGTGGTAATACAAACAAGGTCAGGACTTAACGGTAGGGCCCTGGGTAGTGTTGGAGAGCAGAAAGAGACCTCAGGGTTCAGGGACATAATCCTTTGAAATTTGCCTCAGTTAGACAGGGTAGTTAAGAAGGTGTTTAGCATGCTTGCCTTCATTGCTCAGACCTTTGAGTATAGGAGTTCTGACATCATATTGAACTTGTACAGGACAGTGATGAGGCCTCTTCTGGATTAATGTGTGCAATTCTCATCACCCTGTTATAGGAAGGATATTATTAAACTGGAGAGGGTTCAGTAAAGATTTACCAAGATGTTGCCATGAATGGAGGGTTAGATTCCCTCTATTAGACTCCCTACAGTATGGAAACAGGCCCTTCGGCCCAGCAAGTCCATACTGACCCTCTGAAGAGTAACACACCCAGACCCATTTCTGACTAATGTACCGAACACTATGGACAATTTAACATGGCCAATTCCCCAGAGCTGCACATCAGTTTGAGATATCACAATGGGCTGTTGCATTGGAGGGTGAGGGGTGAACTTATTGAAGTTTATAAAATTCTGAGGGGCAGAGATAAGGTGAATGACAGGGGTCTTTTCCCTCGGGTGAGGGAATTCAAACCTGCGGGGTATATTTTTAAGGTGAGAGGAGAAAGATTGAAAAAGGACATGAGGGGCAGCATTTTTAGTAGTTCGTGTGTGGAATGCACTACCAGAGGGAGTGGTGGATGCAAGTACAGTTATAGTGTTTAAAATACATTTGGATAAGTTCATGAATAGGAAAGGTTTGGAGGGATATGGGCCAAGTGCAGGCAGGTGGGAATAGTTTAGTTTTGGAACATGGTCGGTGTGGCCTGGTTGGTCCGAAGGGTCTGTCTCCGTGCTGCATGAGTGTATGATTCCATGACATTATGGTATGCAGTCAAAAGACACGTTAGTCTCTTCACACGCTCACTTTGTCTTCCAGACCAGGACCTGGGACACAGCAGGGGGGAAGGGTATTGTTGATGGATGGAGATACTGAGGGGCTTTTATATGCAGTAGGTGTGAAACAGAGAAACTACAGAGGGGCAATTCAGGGGAGATGAAGCAGCACAGGGAAGGGCAAATGGACAGGGGTCATAGAGGGGGACAGGGGCTAAATGTGCTGTAGGAGGGGGAGAGTGTCCAAAATTGAAGGGAAGGGTGCTGTTTCAGGATTGAAAGACAGAAATAGGGAAGAAAAGGAAGAGAAGGAAAGATAGAGGGAAAATGAGAGAAGAAGAAAGAGCAAAAGAGTGAGAAAGAACATAGATAAAGGTAGAAAGAAGAGGCAGGAGAGAAAAATACAAAGTAAGAGGCTGTCAGTAAGAGAAAGAGAGAGAAAGAAAGATAGTGTGAGAGAGAAAGGTTGAGAAGGAGAGAGAGACGCAGAGTGATACAGAGAGTGAGAGATAGAGACAAAATGAAAGACTAAGAGAGAGAAAAGAGGAAAAATCAGAGAGATACAAACAGGTGATAAGGAAAGATATGGCCACATTAAAGAGGTGATATTTACCAGATCAGTTGGTCCGAGCTCAGATGGAGTCATTCCTTGTCCATAAGGAAAGGAGTGTTATCATGTTGCTGCTCCTCCTTCTCCTTTCAGTCCATTCCTCACGTGGACTCCTCGTTCCATTCTCTGCTGCACCTAATGTTGACTCTCAGTTACTTGGATTGATTCACCAATTGAATTATTGTTCTCACTGGATATGTCATGGCATACTTTAACTGGTCTCTGAAATGTTTCTGTGTCACCACATAAATAAGGGCATTTGTGCAGCAACTGAAGTTCCTCAGCATATATCCAATCAGAACAAAGAGACCAAAAGCAACAGAATCCAAGGAATAACCAACATTAAAGAAATATAAAATATGCAACAACCAGAGAAGTATGAAGCTGGCAGATATGGCAAAGAGTAAAATCACAGAATGCTTCCTGCTCTCTACCTCTGGATCATTCTCTGTTTTTCTCTGACCTCACAGTTCCTTCCGCACCTTAACGGCCTCGAAGATATGTCTGACAGTCAGAATGTTGAAAAAGAGAATAAAAGTGATTGGGAACATTGGTGTTAAAAAAGTCTCAAATTATCTAAAACCTATCCACCGAGGGTCATTATAATAACCAGACCTGATATAACAGTACCATGGAACATTGTTGATCATCTTTCCAGCGTAATACACAAAGGAGTTAGGAATGTTTTTTAACCAAAAGAAGGTGCAGATTGTTGCTAGAACCCTGGTTGCAGTTTTCCCTGTGCAATACTTAGTTTTCATCTCATGTAAACAAATGTCAACAAATCAATCAAAGGTAAAAGCAATGGTGAACCACGCAGAACAATCAATGCTCAAGCGGTTGAGGGCATAGATAACACCACAAACAGGAGTCATTTACAGGAAACTCAGTGGATAATAATACTGTCGAAATCGGTGAAGCATGATGTAAAAAACAGTAAACAGTAGATCTGACGTTGTCATGGCCACAAGATAGCGAGTGCTGCACGTAGAAAGACCAAATTTGCCCCAAGCTAAGATTACAATCACCACAAAACTAACTGTAAGAGAAAGGAAAAATAGATTTGAAGTTATTAATGAAACATTCTCTGTGCCTGAGCCCAGATTGTAAGTAATGACACAAAGGTAATTGTTGTTCCATGTTATATGAAGTTTAAAGAATCTCTCTCAACGAATCATTTGCTCTTTTAAAGGACATAGGGAAGAACATGAGCAGCAGATTACTCATAGAAACATGGTCATATACCCAAGGTGTCGTATATGGCTCGACGGCAGTTGATTCCTACTGCTCCTCGGATGCTGCCTGTCCTGCTGTGCCTTTTCTAGCACAGCACTCTATCTGCAAACACCATTGTTTCCTAATCCCCAATGACCTGCTGAACCCACCCATTGCCCTGCTGTATCTGGGCTCCCATTTGAAGTGAGCTGCCTGAGCAAGATCCACCGACACAATCCCTTTTCCATCAAAGAATGGGAAACACCAGGTGTTACTGAGAGGTGGGTTGTTACAAAACCCATATCAGGCTGTGAACTACCACAGAGAGAGGTAGTCTTGTTAAAGTCTTCTTAAACACTGTGGCCTTAATGTAAACCCACTCTGCACAGTATGGGGAAACAAACATTACCGAGGAGCCTCCGAACTACAAACTATTCACTTTAACTCAGTAAGTGAGGACTCTATCAACTGGCTTCAGTATTTGCTTTGCTAAATGGGAATATACCTATTAGCTGTCGGGAGAAATGGGGATGATTCAATGCAGAGGTTTATATAAGTTAAGTTGTTACAAAACTTACCAGGAACACCAACAACAGCCAGAATGGTCTCGTACACTCTCTCGATCCTTTCCCTGAGAAGATGCATTTCGTTGTTTGTGACACAACCTTTCCCTTCCTGCTGCTGGCAATCTGTCGGAATTGGAGAATTCTCTCGGAGATGGAGCTGACACAGTTCCAGAGACTTTGTTTTATATTGTGTGGTATCTCCACTGGGAAACAGTGATTACATCTTCAAACTTTTTAATATCATTTTGAATAAACAAGTTACAACAGCAGGTTTATTTTAATGATGTGATAGCATTGAGATTTGCGTCTCGATTTGAATAACCCAAAGACTGGATTAATCGGATCCTGTTAGGTCTCAAACATTCATTTCCATTTGATTTCAAGCAACAATACTTGCAATATTTCACTCTCTATCAATCCCATAAATATCGAAATACCTTTTGATTTTCTTTTCAGTGATGACTGTCATTGTGCTGAGGTTATTCATTCATTCGTTATACAGCTTTTTGAGAGCGGTTGTACTGCTCACTGTTATCCCACTGCTTTCCTTGTTGTACAACTGATTTCAGAAAATTCTCTCTGTGAATGAGCACTCTAATACAGAACCTGAAGCTGATTCACCAACAGCTGGAACTTCCACTCTGTTACATTTTCTCAAAACAAAGACAAAAATACTCAGACCCTTCAGTTCAAAACCATAGAATGATGGCATCATCCAGGACAGAGATGGCCCTTCACTCCATCGAGTCTGTATCTCTAAACTCACACTCAAAGCTACACAGGGCTGGACAATGTGAAGCCTTCAAACATGAGATATTGATAGTCCAGAGAGAATGTGTTCCTTTTAGGCTGAAAGGCAAGGCTGGTAGGTGTAGGGAATGCTGGATGACGGGAGAAATTGAGGTTTTGATTAAGGAAAAGAAGGAAGCATATGCCAGTTACAGACAGCAGAGAGCGAGTGAACCATGAGAAGAGCATAGATGCAGTAGGAGTAGACTTAAAAGGGAAATCAGGAGGGCCGAAAGGGGACATGAGGTAACACTGGCAAATAAGGTTAGGGAGAATCCAAAGGGATTTTATAAATACATTAAGGACAAAAGGGTAACTGGGGAGAGAAAAGGGCCCCTCAAAGATCAACAAGGCAGCCTATGTTTAAAACCACAGGAGATTGGGGAGGTACTAAATGAAGATTTTGCATCAATGTTTACTGTGGAGGAGGACGTAAAGGTAATACAACGTGGGGAAAGAAATAGTGACATCTTAAAAATGCTCGTATTACAGAGGAGGAGGAGCTGGACTTAAAATGCATAAAAGTGGATAAATGCCCAGGACGTGATCAGGTGTACCCTAGAACTCTGTGGGAAACCTGGGAAGTGATGCTGGGCCCCGTGCTGAGATATTTGTGTCATTGATAGTCACAGGTGAAGTGCTGGAAGACTGAGGGTTGGCTATGTAGTGGCACTATTTAAGAAAGACGGTAAGGAAAAGCCAGGGAACTATAGACCGGTGAGCCTGACATCGATGGTGGGCAGGTTGTTGGAGGGAATATATTTGAAAAGACAAGGATTGTATAGGGATAGTCAGCATGACTTTGTGCTTATGAAGAAGATTGATGAGGGCAGAGTAGTGGGTGTGATCTACATGAACTTCAGTAAGGCGTTCAACAAGGTTCCTCATGGTGGACTGGTTAGCAAGGTTAGATTTCATGGAATTCTAGGAAAACCAGCCACTTGGATACATTATTGGCTCAAAAGGTCCTCAAGTTGGCGTTTGGCTTCAGTGGTGTTGAGGTCAGTGCGCCAGGCTACCACTGCACCCCCTTTATCCGCTGGCTTGATGGTGAGGTTGGGATTGGAGCAGAGGGAGTGGAGGGCAGCATTTTGTGAGGGTGAGAGGTTGGAGGCTCAGTGACTTCCACCCCCTCCACCCCCCCCCCCCACTGCCATGGTCACCACCACTTCCACCCCCACCAACACCACTCACCTGCATTCTGCTGACACGCCCTGCCCCCACAGATCCTACTGTCACCATCCCCACCCCCCAGAACCCCGAGGGGAACACCACCCCTGCTCATGACTCTACCGCCATTACCCCCAACACCACACCCACTCCAGTTACAGGATCCGCCCCCACTCCCAGCTCTACACCCACACCAGATCCCAGCTCCCAGACCTGCCGAGTTTTCACCATCCCCCCAGACCTCCCCCTCACTGAGGAAGAACGATCAGTCCTCAGCAAAGGACTCACCTTCATCTCCCTCCACAGACACGTCAATGAATTTAATACACGCCGTGACGTCGAACACTTCTTCCGCGGCCTCCACCTCTGAGCTTACTTTTACAGTCGGACTCCTGCCCACCTTCCGACGACCCCTTCGCCCACCTCCAACACACTGCATCCACCCGGACACCCTGCGCTGGCCTATTACCCACCCTCGACCTATTCATTTCCGACTGGCGTCGAGACATTAACCGCCTCAACCTGTCTACCCTCCTCCCCCACTCCAACCTCTCACCCTCACAACGCGCAGCCCTCCACTCCCTCCGCTCTGATCCCGACCTCACCATTCAGCCAGAGGATAAAGGGGGTGCAGTGGTAGTCTGGCTCATTGACCTCTACACCGCTGAAGCCAACTTGAAGACACCTCCTCCTCCTGCCCCCCCGACCATGACCCCACCCCCCATCACCAAACCATCATCTCCCAGACCATACAGAACCTCATCACCTCAGGAGATCTCACACCCACAGCTTCCAACCTCATAGTCCGGGAACCCCGCACTGCCTGGTTCTACCTCCTTCCCAAGATCCACAAGCCTGACCACCCTGGCTGAACCATTGTCTCAGCATGCTCCTGCCCCAATGAACTCATTTCTACTTACCTCGACACTGTCCTATCCCCCCTAGTCCAGGAACTCCCCACATACGTTCAAGACACCACCCACACCCTCCACCTCCTCCAAGACTTCCATTTCCCTGGCCCCCAACGCCTCATCTTCACCATGGATATCCAATCCCTCTACACCTCCATCCGCCATGACCAGGGCCTCCAAGCCCTCTGTTTCTTCCTCTCCTGACGTCCCCAACACTACCATTCCACTGACACTCTCATTCGTTTGGCTGAACTGGTCCTCACCCTTAACAATTTCTCCTTTGAATACTCCCACTTCCTCCAGACCAAAGGCGTAGCCATGGGTACACGTATGGGCCCCAGCTATGCCTGTCTCTTTGTTGGCTATGTAGAACAGTTGATCTTCCGTAATTACACCGGCACCACTCCCCACTTCTTCCTCCGCTACATTGATGACTGCATTGGCACCACCTCGTGCTCTCGCGAGGAAGTTGAGCAATTCATCAACTTCACCAACACATTCCACCCTGACCTTAAATTTACCTGGACCATCTCTACACCTCCCTGCCCCTCCTGGACCTCTCTGTCTCCATTAATGACGACCGACTTGATACCGACATTTTTTACAAACCCACCAACTCCCACAGCTACCTGGATTACACCTCTTCCCACCCTACCTCTTGCAAAAATGCCATCCCATATTCCCAATTCCTCCGCCTCCGCCGTATCTGCTCCCAGGAGGACCAGTTCCACCACAGAACACACCAGATGGCCTCCTCTTTAGAGACCGCAATTTCCCTTTCCACGTGGTTAAAGATGCCCTCCAATGCATCTCGTCCACATCCCGCACCTCCACCCTCAGACCCCACCCCTCCAACTGTAACAAGGATAGAACGTCCCTGGTGGTCACCTTCCACCCTACAAACCTTCGCATAAACCAAATCATCCGCCAACATTTCCGCCACCTCCAAAAAGACCACACCACCAGGGATATATTTCCCTCCCCACCCCTTTCCACTTTCTGCAAAGATTGTTCCCTCCGTGACTGTCTGTTCAGGTCCACATCCCGCTTCAACCCACCCTCCCATCCTGGCACCTTCTCCTGCCACCGCAGGAATTGCAAAACCTGCACCTACACCTCCTCCCACACCTCCATCCAAGACCCTAAAGGAGCCTTCCACATCCATCAAAGGTGCCTGCACATCCACCAATATCATTTATTGTATCCGTTGCTCCCGATGCGGTCTCCTCTACATTGGAGAGACTGGACGCCTCCTGGCAGAGCGCTTTAGGGAACATCTCCGGGACACCCACACCAATCAACCACACCGTCCTGTGGCCCAACATTTCAACTCCCCCTCCCACTCTGCCGAGGACATGGAGGTCCTGGGCCTCCTTCACCGCCGCTCCCTCACCACGAGACGCCTGGAGGAAGAACACCTCATCTTCCACCTCAGAACACTTCAACCCAAGGGCATCAATGTGGACTTCAACAATTTCCTCATTTCCCCTTCCCCTACCTTACCCCAGTTCCAAACTTCCAGCTCAGCAATGTCCCCATCACTTGTCCTGCCTGCCTATCTTCTTTTCCACCTATCCACTCCACCCTCTCCCCCCCGACCTATCACCTTCATCCCCTCCCCAAATCACCTATTGTACCCTCTGCTACTTTCTCCCCACCCCCACCCTCCTCTCACTTATCTCTCCACCCTTCAGGCTCTCTGCCTGTATTCCTGATGAAGGGCTTTTGCCTGAAACGTCGATTTTACTGCTCCTTGGATGCTGCCTGAACTGCTGTGCTCTTCCAGCACCACTAATCCAGACTTTGGTGATAGTGACCACAATTCGGTTACATTCTCTTCAGTGATGGAAATGGAAAAGTATATCCTGCAGGGCTAGAGATATAGTTGGGGGAAAGGCAATTATGATGCGATTAGGCAAGAGTTAAGATGCATAGGATGGGAAGGAAACTGCAGGGAATGGGCACAATTGAAATGTGGAGCTTGTTCAAGGAATAGCTACTGTATGTCCTTGATAAGTAAGTACCTGTCAGGCAGGGAGGGAAGGGAACCGTGGTTTACTAAAGAAGTTGTGTCTCTTGTCCAGAACAAGAAGAACGCTTAAAATGAGATGTGAAGGTTCAGTTGGGGTGCTTGAGATTTACAAATTAGCCAATAAATATCTAAAGAGAAAGCTAAGAAGAGCCAGGAGGGGACACGAGAAGGCTCCCCCAATTAAATGCTCTCTTATACCATCTGCTCCCATCCCTCTCCATGAGTATTGTCAAGCTGGGGGAGTTGTGATCACTCTCACCTAAATGCTCTCCCACCGAGAGATCTGACACCTGATCTGGTTCGTTGCCATGCACCAAATCCAATATAGGATGTTGGTGTCACTCTCCATCACAAACCAGCCGTCCAGCCCCCTCTGTCGCAGGGGTTAAGTTAGCACAGGTGGCTGGATGGCTGGTGTGAGATGTAGAGAGGCGAAGTGGTACTTTGGTTAAATTCACCATCAGTTGTCTCTCTACCTCTCTCCAAGATAGAATAACCATTTGAATAGGGCAATTCCTTCGGTGTCCCTCTGTCACAATCCTGGAACATCCCTCTCCCCCCATTCCCTCCACACCACTGACCAATTGTTCCCACATCATCAGGACTGTAGTGGCACAAGAAAGCAGCTACTGCCATAATCTCAAGGGCAGTAAATTCTGACCCAGCCATTGGTGTCAAAGTCCCCTTGATTAATTCTGAAACACATCTGAACAAAACATGTTGACAGACAAGCTTTTGGCTGCCAGAAAGTTCAGACAGTTTATTTCGGATTGTGTGTGTGTTTGTGTGTGTATTGCATAGAGTTCTGGTCGCCATATTTCAGAAAGGATGTGGAAGCATTGGAAAAGATGCAGAGGCGATTTACCAGGATGTTGCCTGGTCTGGAGGGATGGTCTTATGAGGAAAGGCAGAGAGACTTGAGTCTATTCTCATTGGAAAGAAGAAGGCTAAGAGGGGATTTGAAAGAGACATTCAAGATGATGAGAGGATTAGATAGGGTAGACAGTGAAAGTCTTTTTCCTAGGATGGTGTCATCAGCTTGTATGAGGGGGCATAACTACAAATTGAGGGGTGATAGATTTAAGACAGGTGTCAGAGGCAGGTTCTTGATTCAGAGAGTAGTAAGGGTGTGGAATGTCCTGCCTGCCAATGGAGTTAACTCAGCCATATTAGGGAGATTTAAACAATCCTTGGATAAGCACATGGATGATGATGGGATAGTGTAGGGGACGAGCTGAGAATAGTTCACAGGTCTGTGCAACATCGAGGGCCGAAGGGCCTGTTCTGCGCTGTATTGTTCGATGTTCTAACTATTTAGTTAACTGAATTGATTCCCTGGGGTTTGAGTTTAGAACTAGAACTAAATTCTATTGTCACGTGTGTTCACGTATAGGAATACATGAGGACAGTGAAAAGTGCACAGAGAGACCATTCTCCACCACCATCTGCAACAAGATAGATTCCCTTCCGTTACCTTGGCCATACACCAGTCAGAATCTGTCAGCTCCTAAAGAAATCATCCACTCTGATGGAGAATGGGGTGAACCAGCAAGAGAGAGCTTTACTATCCCATTCTTGAAACTGTTGCTGTTCCTGGTGATTCATGGTTCAGACCCAGTGTATTGGAAGGTAGCGGGTGGAAGCCCTGCATTAAAAAAGGGAGACAGAAAACAGGAAGCACAGGCCGGTTAGCTTAATATATCACAGGGAAACTTCTGGAAGGTATTATTCAACCACATACAGCAGGTCACATTGATCAGTTGAAGTTCATCTGGCAGAGTCGACATTGTTGTGTGTGTCCATTGAATTTCTTTGAGGATGTAACATGTGTCATTGATAAAGGGGACTGCCCTGAGCTTAGCTTTTGTCCCATAAAATGACCCAGCAACTGTCATGGCAGGGGGTAAAGGCTCACAGTGTTGTGGGGTAATGATTACAAGGGAGCACTGTGGTTTATTGAAATGGAAAGCAATTGGAAGCCGCACTTACAAAAGACAATAGACAATAGACAATAGACAATAGACAATAGGTGCAGGAGTAGGCCATTCGGTCCTTCGAGCCAGCACCACCATTCATTATGATCATGGCTGATCATCCACAGTCAGTATCCTGTTCCTGCCTTATCCCCATGACCCTTGATTCCACTGTCTTTAAGAGCTCTATCCATCTCTTTCTTGAAAGTATCCAGGGACTTGGCCTCCACTGCCTTCTGGGGCAGAACATTCCATATATCCACCACTCTCTGGGTGAAAAAGTTTCTCCTCAACTCTGTTCTCAATGGCCTACTCTTTATTTTTAAACTGTGTCCTCTGGATCTGTACACACCCATCAGCAGAAACTTGCTTCCTGCCTCCAGAGTGTCCAATCCTTTAATAATCTTATACTTCTCAATCAGATCCCTTCTCAACTGTCTCAACTCATGTATAAAAGCCCAGTGTCTCCAATTTTTCAACATATGATAGTCCCGCCATTCCACAAATTGACCTCGTGAACCTACACTGCACTCCCTCAATAGCCAGAATGTCCTTCCTCAAACTTGGAGACCAAAACTGCACACAATATTCCAGGTGTGGTCTCACCAGGGCCCTGTACAGCTGCAGAAGGACTTCTTTGCTCCAATACTCAATTCCTCTTGTTATGAAGACCAGTATGCTATTCGCTTTCTTCACTGCTTGCTGTACCTGCATGCTTGCTTTCATTGACTAATGTACAAGAACTTGTGGGCGGCACGGTGGCACAGTGGTTAGCACTGCTGCCTCACAGCGCCAGAGACCCGGGTTCAATTCCCGCCTCAGGCGACTGACTGTGTGGAGTTTGACTGTGGTTTCCTCCAGGTGCTCTGGTTTCCTCCCACAGTCCAAAGATGTGCAGGTCAGGTGAATTGGCCATGCTAAATTGCCCATAGTGTTAGGTAAGGGGTAGATGTAGATGTAGGGGTATGGGTGGGTTACGCTTCGGCGGGGCGGTGTGGACTTGTTGGGCCGAAGAGCCTGTTTCCACACTGTAAGTAATCTAATCTATAGAACATTAGAAAATGGTTACCAATGCATCCATGATTTCTAGAGCCATCTGCTTAAGACCATCAGGTCCCAGGGACTGAACAGACTTCAGACCTAATAGTCTATCCAACACCATTTCCTGTCGAATATAAATTCCCTTCAGTTCATCCATTACCCCAGGTCCTTCAGCCACTATTACACCTGGGAGATTGCTTGTGTCTTCCCAGTGAAGACAGATCGAAAGTACCTATTCAACTCTTCTGCTATTTCCTTGTTCCCCATAATAAATTCACCTGTTTCTGTCTCAAGGGCCCAATTTTAGTTTTAACCTTCTTTTTCTTTTCACATACCTAAAAAAGCTTTTACTATTCTCCTTTATATTTTTGGCCAGTTTGCCATTGGACCTCATTTTTTTGTCTGCCTATTGCCTTTTTAGTTATCCTCTGTGGCTCTTTAAAAGTTTCCCGGTCCTGCAGCTTCCCATTCATCTTTGCTGTGCTACATTTCTTTTCTTTCTTTTTTCCAGTCCTTAACTTCCCTCATCAGCCACGGCTGCCCCTGCGTCCTGTCAGGATCTTTCTTCCTCTTTGGAATGAAATGATCCTGGACCTCCCGCATTATATCCAGAAATACCTGCCATTGTTGTTCCACTGCCATCCCTGGTCGGGTATTGAACCATTGAACTCCTCCCTAAGAGCTCCATAGTTCCCTTAGTTCAACTGCAATACTGACACTTCTGATTCTCCCTTCTCCCTTTCAAATTGCAGATTAAAACTTATCATATTATGGTCACTATCTCCCAATGGCTCCTTTACTTTGAGGTCCCTGATCAAATCCAGTTTGTTGCACAACACCAGATCCAGAATTGCCTTCTCCCTGGTAGGCTCCAATACAAGCTGTTTTAAGATTCTACCTTGGAGGCACTCCACAAGCTCCCTTTCTTGGTGTCCAGTATCATCCTGATTCTCCCAGACAACCGGCATGTCAAAATCCCCCACATAACTTTGCAACAGGCCAATCTGTTTGGGGGCCTGCAGCTAACTCCCATTAGAGTCTTTCTACCCTGACAATTTCTCAGCTCTATCCAGACTGACTCTACAACTCCTGATTCTATACCCCCCTCGCAAGGGGCTGAATATCATTCCTCACCAATGGGGCCACCCCACCCCCTCTGCCCATTAGTCTGACCTCTCGATAGCACATCCCCAGAACTATCCCCACAACATCGTACCTGCCAATTTCCAACTGAGCCTTAAACTCTTCCACCTTATTTCTTATTCTTCATGCATTCATATATAATAGTTTTAATTTGTTACTCCCCTCACCCTTCCTATCAACCCCTATTTCACTTGACCTTACTGTATGATCCCTTCTTGAGTTTTCTGCTCCGTTGATTCTGTTGTCTTTCTTAACTTCTGTTATTCTCACTTTCCCTTTAACTTCCTTCTTGAATTTCCAGTTTGTCCCCCTCCCCACTACTTAGTTTAAACACATCTGGGTTATAGTGGCAAACCTGCCCGCCAGAATGCTGGTCCCCCACCTATTAAGGTGCAACCCGTCCCTCTTGTACCACGTATCTTTACTGCAAAACATACCCCAGTGATCCAATATCCGATAGTGCTGGGGCTTGAAGCAGCACTTACATATCCAATAGTGCTGGGACTTGAAGTAGCACTTACATATCCAATAGTGCTGGGGCTTGAAGCAGCACTTATATATCCAATAGTGCTGGGGCTTGAAGCAACACTTACATATCCAATAGTGCTGGGGCTTGAAGCAGCACTTACATATCCAATAGTGCTGGGGATTGAAGCAGCACTTACATATCCAATAGTGCTGGGGCTTGAAGCAGCACTTACATATCCAATAGTGCTGGGGCTTGAAGCAGCACTTACATATCCAATAGTGCTGGGGCTTGAAGCAGCACTTACATATCCAATAGTGCTGGGACTTGAAGTAGCACTTACATATCCAATAGTGCTGGGACTTGAAGTAGCACTTACATATCCAATAGTGCTGGGGCTTGAAGCAGCACTTACATATCCAATAGTGCTGGGGCTTGAAGTGAGTTTGCCAATTGCTGGGTTTGTTTCCATTTGGCCCGAGCTGCCTCCTGTTCACCATGGGGGTAGGGAGTGGGAGAGCGGTGTATGATCCCTCTGCCCATCCATCTCCCATCAGGATGGTCTGAAGGTTCTCTGCTTCTGCCTCAGAAAGAGACTTGAACAGTCCCCATCCCCCAGCGTTCCCATCCACCAGGCTCAGCTCATTTGGAACCGTTTCCCTTTCACTGGCCTCACTTTCTCCAAGTCAAAGGGCTTCTTGTGTCTTTGTGGGGAAGGTGGAATAGTTCTTGGCGCAGTCCTATTTAGCTCTTTCTCCAACCTGTTGGTGACACAATTGCTGCTATTCCCGCTCTCGCCAGAATTAGAGAAAAAATATATTAATTTGGTTCCAATTTCTATCTTTCCCTCAAGGCCACATTTCTGACTTTTCCCTTCCTTGGCCTCTCTGTTTCCATTTCTGGGGAAAGGCTGTACTTCAATATCCATTCCAAACACACGGACTCCCGCAGTTACCTGGAATACACTTCCTCACATCCTGACTCCTGTAAGGATTCCATTCCATTCTCCCTGTGACTCCATCTTGAGCTGTTCTGGTGATGTCACCTTCCAACCCCTTATTTCCTCTCAGGGACATTTCTGGATCTATAAAGGAGGTGAAATTAAGGATCTCAGATGTTTTCACTTGGAACTAGAAAACTTGAGGGAATTTGCTCATGCTTCATAAAAGAACAGGGGGAACACTTCTCCGGATAAAGAACATTCATTCCCCTGTTATTGCAGCCTTTGGAATTCCCGGTAAGGCAATGCATTTTCTTCATGGGCAGTGAACGTCACAATGTTCATGGAACAGATTTCGGGAATAGTCCTCATTGCAGAGTCCCTTATCCACCAGAAGGAATTGGGGAATACGGACTCGGTGCTCCACATTTACTGAGCAGCTCCCTCAGGATGAGGATCAGCAAAGAAAATCAAGTCTGAAGACTTTAATGTAATGTTTGTGATGAAACTGAACATTTTACTGGAATCGACACATATTCAGCAATTATCAAGAAGTTATATCTAATATATAGGAAGTAAAGTTTGTTGAAAGGACAAATATATTTAATCTTCAAAGATTTCTTTTCCTCAGACAAATTGTCAGGAGCATTGATCTGTCGTGTGAAAACAAATCTGTGGTGAACTCTATGGAATATCACTTCACAATACACCCCAAACATTTCAGTGATTTTATTTTATATGAAGGTCCTCCTTGCTATCTCTTCTCTCTCCCTCTTACAACAAACCTGCTGACTATCATCATTCTCTCCAATGGAAAGTGTGGCCATTCCAAATGTATCACGGTGGACGCTTTCTCCATGGCAACTGCAGATTTCCTGGTCCTGTTTTTCGGTGTTGTATCATGTTTTGAGATATCACGTTCCAGATTCATTTCTGTCCTAAGCTGTAGCTTGTAAAGTCATCCTGTGTTTTATTCTTGCCACATTTTTTGGATATGTCTGTCTTGTTGACTGTCTTCTTTACAAATGACCGTTTTGTAATTATCTGTTGTCAGATATTTAAAGCAGACTATTGCACAGTGCGAACTGCTGCTCTGATGATGACAGCGTTCCCTGCCCTGATTGCTTTACAGAACACATCCTGCTGGTTTCCATATGACCCTGGCTGAATAATTTCCAACGTTGCCTGGGGCTGTCGCTCCAATGTGGCCTTTTACACATCAACTGCAGGTGAGGCAGCCTCCTGGGTGAAAAGGATTTCAGTTGCATGGCTGCCTTTTTGTTTGAGATTACTGTTTAACTCTTTAACAACCTGGTGTATTTTAGTGGACAGCAGAGTCTGCAGGGGATTGTGGGGTCTCAGCAATGAGAACAGCACCGACACAGAGATGAAACTCAGAAGGAAATCCATAGTTTTACTGTTCAGTCTATCAGGCAGTTTTGTCCTTTTGTGGCTTACAGCCATCATTAACTTTTTAACCTGTAAAAAGACAGTGACAGTACATTACCGAGGTGGTTATACAGCTCCAACATACACCGCCATTGATACTGGGGACATTCGAATGGATTTGAGTTTCTGCACAAACATGTGTAATTATGCAGCTACCCAAAACCAAATTCAGGGAAGAGATGAAGAAGGTGATGAAATCTCCCTTCATTTTGATATTGACATTGGTTTAAAACAAACATTAAACTGAAACTTTCTTCCCAGACTGAGTAAATGCCAACCTGTGGTCTCACTCAGAATGGCCTATTCTATTACAGCTAAGAAGGATTCCACTTGTGAAAATGAAACATTCTTGGAATACATTTTTCAAACTATCGGCTATGTTTGATACCTGCGCATTTCTCAGGGGGGTAACAGTCCCGATGGTGGTTACCCTCCATCCAGTCAAATTGTTCTCACGGTTTTACCTGCCAGGGGCTAACACCCCAACAGTGTCTTTTTGTTCAGCAGCATCTCCACTTTAATCTTTGAGCAGTAATCCAGACTCACCTCCATTTCCCAGATGGATGGGAATGCCAACTTCTGATTCCATTCTCAGTGTGAGAGTGCGTTGGTTAGTGGACAGCTGTTTTGAAATGCACAGTGATGTCAACATCATGGGTTCAATCCCTGTCACTGACTGAGGTTCAATCCCTGTCACTGACTGAGGGTCAATCCCTGTCACTGACTGAGGTTCAATCCCTGTCACTGACTGAGGTTCAATCCCTGTCACTGACTGAGGGTCAATCCCTGTCACTGACTGAGGGTCAATCCCTGTCACTGACTGAGGTTCAATCCCTGTCACTGACTGAGGGTCAATCCCTGTCACTGACTGAGGGTCAATCCCTGTCACTGACTGAGGGTTCAATCCCTGTCACTGACTGAGGGTCAGTCCCTGTCACTGACTGAGGGTCAATCCCTGTCACTGACTGAGGGTCAATCCCTGTCACTGACTGAGGGTCAATCCCTGTCACTGACTGAGGTTCAATCCCTGTCACTGACAGGGGGCCAATCCCTGTCACTGACTGAGGGTCAATCCCTGTCACTGACTGAGGGTTCAATCCCTGTCACTGACTGAGGGTCAGTCCCTGTCACTGACTGATGGTCAATCCCTGTCACTGACTAAGGTTCAATCCCTGTCACTGACTGAGATTCAGTCCCTGTCACTGACTGAGGGTCAATCCCTGTCACTGACTGAGGGTCAATCCCTGTCACTGACTCAATCCCTGTCACTGACTGAGGGTCAATCCCTGTCACTGACTGAGATTCAATCCCTGTCACTGACTGAGGGTCAATCCCTGTCACTGACTGAGATTCAATCCCTGTCACTGACTGAGGGTCAATCCCTGTCACTGACTGAGATTCAATCCCTGTCACTGACTGAGGGTCAATCCCTGTCACTGACTGAGGGTCAATCCCTGTCACTGACTGAGGGTCAGTCCCTGTCACTGACTGAGGGTCAATCCCTGTCACTGACTGAGGGTCAATCCCTGTCACTGACTGAGGGTCAATCCCTGTCACTGACTGAGATTCAATCCCTGTCACTGACTGAGGGTCAATCCCTGTCACTGACTCAATCCCTGTCACAGCATGATGACCATTAGCCCGTATCCTATGGGGATAAATCAAGCAGGATGGATAAAGGGCAGTCAGCAGATGCAGCAGGTTTACATTTCTAAAGGAGTGTATAATATTCCAGAAATAATGTTACAACCCAATATGAGATCCCATGGTGATGGGGTTAATACTTTAGTTTAGAGTGAAAATTAAATCATGACGAGAAACAGATTCAGGAAAGAGTGGGTCAGTTTCAGATCATCAAACTATAACAAGGAGAGTGTCAGAGATCAGTGCTAGGCCCTTCATCTTTACAAACTGTACTCACACTAATACAAAGTCAAAAAGGAAATGAATGAGTTGGACAGTAAGAGTCTGCAATAGGAACACGTTGTTAAGGTGAGTGAACAAAAAAAATGGCAGATGGTACGAGTATACGACTGTATATTGTCCATCTGGTATACTGCATGGAAAAGTGAAATATTCATTAACTGCAGATGGTGTGAGAATGTCGTGATACAGGGCAGTCTGGGTGATCTATACAAATAAAAATTAGTTCTCACACAGGCACAGCAAACGGTTAGGAAAGAGAAAGAAAAGCCTTTGCTTGATGAGGTTGGAGATTAGCTGCCTAGTTGAGAGTTCCTCCAACTGGACAGTGCTGTGGTGAGATGGCACAGAGGAAACACTGCAGAGTTTTGGATCTTTACTTCAGGAAGAATGGATTTAAAGGGAAATAGTTTAGCACGGAGCGACTCGGTTGGTTTATATGATGACGGGTTAATCTCTGTTAACAGGAGGCTCAATAACAATGGGCCTGAGATGTAAATATCAGAAGGCAGTTGAAAATGATTATTCACCTCACAGGGAGTAAGTGTTTGGAACTCACTGCTTCAAAGCTAACAAGACCTTCACTATGTTTAAATAAAATCTTGGATAGGAGCCTAAGGGTCATAACTTTACAGGCTCCATCCCAACAGCCTGGAAGTGGGTGAGACTGGAGCCCTGCTTTCCGTTAGTACCAAGGCATTGGGCTGAATGGCTTCCTCCTGCACTGTACATTTCCCCTGTTTCTGTGAGCTGTTTATTACCTTCTCCTCTCTGGACAAACTGAGCCTGGGATTTTTACTTCATACTAGCATGTTGGCTTCTCCTGACCTAAACCAGATACAAACACTGGGTCATGTCCAAGGGATACAACTGGATTCTTGCCCAAGGGGAGATCTTCTGCAATATTATTTTTAAATTCCTGTGTAACCTTTGACATCTGAAACAAAGCTCATTCATAAAGATGGGCTGATATTTCTTTTTGTCCCAGTGTTTGCTGTGGTTCAGCAGGAACACAATAACTTCTGATCGTTTCACTCAGGTAACGGTGAACTGAAGGTATCCAGATACAAATCCAAGGCTCAGTCTGTCTAGAAAGGACAAAGTTAAAAATCACACAACACCAGGTTATAGTCCAACAGGTCGATTTGGAAACACTGGCTTTCGGAGCGTTGCTCCTTCATCAGGTTGTTGTGGATTTTAATATCAGAATTTATTAAAGGAGTCCAGTGTCATGGGGATGTGATACATTCAACAATTTTAAATAAAATCTTTCAACTTTTAGAAGGGGATTTGCTGGTTTCTGTTCTTTGAAATGTAAACCCCAGAAGTTCTTTGTAATTTCATTCTCAAAATAGCTCAGCTTTTCGAACAATAGGTGTGAAGCCTCTCTGTATTTACTGCGTTCCTGAACTTCACTCTGAACCCAGACAAAGTTGCTGCATAATTAAATGTTTGGTGGGTGGGGTCTGATGATGTCATGTGATCACCTGCCACAATTTCTCACATTGAGACAGCTCATAGGTGGCTGTTTGTGGCAGGAGTATGGGGTCTGTTAAATTGTTGCTGAGAAGGGAGACCACGTATTTAATAGTCAAACATTTTCTGATGAACTATTCTATCTAATTACAGGGGAACACTCCAAAGGATTTGATTTTGATGGAGATTTACACAGGGTTTCAAGCTGACAGGAATTCCCCAGTGGGAAAGGCCATTGTCCCTGACAATTGCACTGAGTTGTGCTCCAATGGGGAATCAGCAGGATCCCGCACTGGGACAAGGAATGTCAGGAATGTGATGGAATAGCCCCCCATTTGCCTGGACGGGGGCAGATCCAACAACACTCAAGAGCTTAACACCAGCCAGGACAAAGTGGCCTCGGTTTGATTGGCACCACATCCACAAGCATCCACTCCCTCCACCACTGACGCCCCATCACAACAATGTGTACCATCCACAGGATTTCTCCAGAAATTCACCTATGATCCTCAGCCAGCACCTTCCAAACCCCCAACCACTTCCATCTAGAAGGACAAGGGCAGCAGACTCATGGGAACACCACCCCTTCAAGTTCCCCTCCAAACCACTCACAATTCTGACTTGGAAACATATCGCCGTTCCTTCAGTGTCAATGGGTCAAAGTCCTGGAACTCCCTCCCTAAGGGGCACATTGTGGGTCTACCTACATCACATGGAGTGCAGTGAGTTCAAGAAGACAGCTCACCATCACCTTCTCAAGGGGTAACTAGGGACGGGCAGAAAACACTGGCCCAGCCAGTTCTGCCCATAGCCCACGGGTCAATGAAAAATATCATTCCACAGTCTGGGAACAATGGGACCGTCCCTTTGGCTTCAATGAAGAGTTTTATTTATTCAGAACGTAATGAATTTGTGTAGCCAGAGGTTTTACTGTGTTACTGATCTTCCCTCTGAAGATAGACAATGTTGCTGCATAAATAAATCTGTTTGTACAACAACGTAACCTCTGCAGCATGTAACCAACAACACTGAACACTAACAGAAACGGTGGGTAATCATCAGGATTGATGCCTCGATTGACATAATATCAGAAATCTACAACATTGATGAACCACGGAGGGTGAAGCTCCCAGAGATGGTGAAGAGCAGAAGCACAGCCTTCCTTCTGCTCTCCATCTCTGGGTCTCTGCAGATCACTCGTTTGTTCTCACCCTTCAGCCTTTTAGTGATCAATTGGTCACTAAAACAGAGGATAGAACATTAGAGCACAAACCCGCCCTTCGGCCCTCGATGTTGTGCTGACCTGTGGAACCAACCTGAAGCCCATCGATCTGACGCTATTCCATTTTCATCCATATGTTTATCCAATCACCATTCAAATGCCCTTAAAGTTGGTGAGTCTCTAACTGTTGTAGGCACGATGTGGGCCTTGGTGAAGAATGGACTTATAAGAGCCAGGAGGGGGCATGAAAAGGCTTAAGGAGGCAGGATGAAGGAAAACCTCAAAGTGTTGCACACTTATGTGAGGAACAAGAGGATGACCAGTGTGAGGGTAGGGCCAATCAGGGAGAGTGCAGGGAATTTGTGCCTGGTGTCGGAGGAGGTAGTGTTGGTCCTCAATGAATAATTTCCTTCAATATTCACTACTGAGAGGGAACTATACGTTTGTGAGGACAGCATGAAATCTTGGGAATTACAGACCAGTCGGTTTTATGTCTGTGTTGGGCTAATTATTGGAGAGGATTCTGAGAGATAGGATTTATGATTAATTGGAAAACCATAGCTTGGTTAGAGATAGTCAGCATGGCTTTGTGAGGGGCAGGTCATGCCTCACAAACCTTATTGAATCCTTTGAAGATGTGACAAAACACATTGAGGAAGGTAGAGCAGGGGATGTGGTGCACATGGATTTTAGCAAGGCATTTGATAAGGTTCCCATGGTAGGCTCATTCAGAAAGTAAGGAGGCATGGGATACAGGGAAATTTGGCTGTCTGGATACAGAACAGGCTGGTCCATAGAAGACAGAGCCTGGTAGTAGATGGGAAGTATTCAGCCTGGAACTTGTTGATCAATGATGTTGCACAGAGATCAGTCTGGGACCTCTGCTCTTTGTGATTTTTATAAATGACCTGGATGAGGAAGTGAAAGGTTGTTTAGTAAGTTTGTCGATGTCATGAAGTTTGGTGGGGCGGTGGATGTGTGGAGGACTGCTGTAGGTTGCAACAGGACATTGACAGGATGCAGAACTGGGAGAAAGTGAGGACTGCAGATGCTGGAGATCAGAGCTGAAAAATGTGTTGCTGGAAAAGCGCAGCAGGTCAGGCAGCATCCAAGGAGCAGAAGAATTGATGTTTCGGGCATGAGCCAATTCCTGATGAAGGGCTTATGCCCAAAACGTCGACTGTCCTGCTCCTTGGATGCTGCCTGACCTGCTGCGCTTTTCCAGCAAAACATTTTTCAGGATGCAGAACTGGGCTGATAAATGTCAAATGGAGTTGAAGCTGGAAAAGTGTGAAGTGATTCATTTTGGAATGTTGAATTGGAATGCAGAATGCAGGGTTAAAGGCAGGATTCTTGGCAGTGTGGAGGGACAGAGGGAGCTTGGGTTTCCATGACTATAGAACATAGAACATAGAACATAGAAAAATACAGCGCAGTACAGGCCCTTCGGCCCTCGATGTTGCGCCGACCGAAGCCTACCTAACCTACACTAGCCCAATAACCTCCATATGCTTGTCCAATGCCCGCTTAAATGACCATAAAGAGGGAGAGTCCACCACTGCTACTGGCAGGGCATTCCATGAACTCACAACCCGCTGAGTAAAAAATCTACTCCTAACATCTGTCCTATACCTACCACCCCTTAATTTAAAGCTGTGTCCCCTAGTAACAGCTGACTTCATTAGCAGAAAAAGGTTCTCACTGTCAACCCTATCAACCCTATCTAAACCCCTAATCGTCTTGTACACCTCTATCAAATCTCCCCTAAACCTTCTTTTCTCCAATGAGAAAAGCCCCAAGTGCCTCAGCCTTTCCTCATACGATCTTCCTACTATACCAGGCAACATCCTGGTAAACCTCCTCTGCACTCGTTTCAATGCCTCCACATCCTTCCTATAGTATGGCGACCAAAACTGCACACAATACTCCAGATGAGGCCACACCAGATCTTATACAACTGCAACATGACCTCAGGACTCCGGAACTCAATTCCTCTACCAATAAAGCCCAGTACACCATATGCCTTCTTAACAGCACTATTTACCTGGGTGGCAACTTTCAAAGATCTGTGTACATGGACACCCCACCCCCCCCCCCAATTGTTAAGACGACGTATGGTGTGTTTGTTTTCATTAGCAGAGGGATGGAGTTTCAGAGCCGTGAGGTTATGCTGCAGCTCGACAGAGCCCTGGTTAGACCACACTTGGAACATTGTGTTCAGTTCTGGTTGCCTCATTATAAGAAGGATATGGGAGCTTTCAAGAGGGTGCAGAGGAAATTTACCAGGATGCTGCCTGGACAGGAGGGCATGTTAATGAAGAAAGGTTGAGGGAGCTAAGGCTTTTCTCACTGGAGTGAAGAACGATGAGAGCTGACTTGGTCGAGGTGTACAGGATGATGAGAGGCACAGATAGACGGAATAGACGGAGACTTTTTCCTTGGGCGGAAATAGTCATCATGGGGGACCATAATGTTAAGGTGATTAGAGGGAGGTTTAGGTGAGATGTCAGAGGCAGATTCTTAACACAGACAGTGGTGAGTGTGTGGAATTCACTGCCAACAGTGGGAGTAGAGTCAGAGACATTTGGGACATTTAGATCATAGAACATAGAACATTACAGCACAGTACAGGCCCTTCAGTCACTGATGCTATGCTGACCTGTGGAACCAATCTGAAGCCTATCTATCCTGAACTATTCCATTTTTATCCACATGTTTATCTAATGACCATTTAAATGCCCTTAAAGTTGGCGAGTCTATTACTGTTGCAGGTAGAGTGTTCCATGCCCTTACTACTGTCTGAGTAAAGAAACTACCCCTGACATCTGTCCTATATATATCACCCCTCAATTTAAAGCTATGTCCCCTTGTACCAGCCAACACCATTTGAGGAAAAAAGCTCTCATTATCCACCCTATCGAACCCTCTGATTATCTTGTATGTCTCAATTAAGTCACCTCTCAACCTTCTTCTCTCTAACAGAAACAGCCTCAACTTCAACAGCCTGGGTGGCAACTTTCAGGGATCTATGTACATGGACATCAAGATCTCTCTGCTCATCTACACTAACAAGAATCTTATCATTTACCCAGTACTCTGTATTCCTGTTCCTCCTTCCAAAGTGAATCACCTCACACTTTTCCACATTAAAATTCCTTTTCCACTTTGCAGCCTAGCTCTGCAGCTTATCTTTGTCCCTCTGTTAGCTGCAATATCCTTCAGCACGATTCACAACTCCACCAACCTTATTGTTGTCTGCAAATTTACTAACCCTCTTTCTACCATCATCCAGGTCATTTATAAAAATGATAAACAGTAGTGGACCCAAAACAAATCCTTGTGATACACCACTAGTAACGAACTCCAGGGTGAACATTTCCCATTAACCACCACCCTCTGTCTTCTTTCAACTAGCCACCTTCTGATCCAAACTGCTGAAACACCCTCAATCCCATGCCTCTGTATTTTGTGCAATTTAAGCGACTCTTGGATAGGCACATAGAGGAGAGAACAATAGAGTCAGATAAATGGTCGGCACAACATCGAAGGCTGAAGGGCCTGTACAATGCTGTATTATAGTATGTTCTATGTTAACATCACAGGTTTAATCCCCACACTGGCTGAGATCATCATGAAGGTTCTACCTTCCCAACCTCACCGTTCCCCTGAGGCACGGTGACCCTCAGGTTAACCTCACGGCCAGTTGTTTCTTACTAATGAGAGAGCAGCCCTATGGTCCACTGGGACTATGGTGATTTTACTGAAGGAATATATACCCAAGTCAGGATGGTGAATGGCTTGGAAGGGAACATGCAGATCATGGTGTTCTCGTACATCTACTGCCTTTGTCTTTAGGAAGGTAGTGGTCATAGATGTTGAAGATGATGTCTGTGGAGCATTGGTGAGTCTCTGCAGTGTGGATTGTCAATGATACTCAGTGCTGCTACTGAACGCCGGTGGTGGATGGACTGAATGTTTATGAATGCGGTGCTCATCAAACTGGGTACTTTGTCGTAGAAGAGAAAATGTTGGAGAAACTCAGCAGGCCTGGTGTACCTGTGAAGAGAGAAAGAGAATGAATGTTGTTAGTCTGACATGACTCCCTGATCAGCACTGTTCTGAAGAAGAGTTATATTGGACTCAAAAGGTTAACTCTATATTTCTCTCCACAGGTGTTGCCAGGTTTGCTGAATTTCTCCAGCACTTTCTGATTTCATTTTGGATTTTGAATGTCTGCAACATTGTGCTTTTATATGGCTGCTTGGTCACGCTGGGATCCCATTTCTTGAGGGATCTTGGAGATATTTCCATCAGGCAAGTGGGGAATATTCCATCACACTCCTGACCTGTGCCTTGGAGATGGTGGAGAGGCTTTTGGAGCCATGAGGTACATCCCTCACTGCAGTGTTCCTGCCCCCTGAGCTGCTCTTGTACCCACAGTACTTACATTGTAAATCCATTTCATTTTCAGCTCAATGGGAACTCCCAGCTTGGTGATTGTGGGGGATTCAGCAACAGCAAAGCATTGAATGTCACACGGTGTTATCGATGTGATCTCTTCTTGGAGGTGATAATTGTTTTGCATTTGAGTGACACAGATGTTAATTGCCATTTGTCAGCCCAGGCATGGAACATAGAACAATGAACATTACAGCACAGTACAGGCCCTTCGGCCCTCGATGTTGCATCGACATGTGAAACCAATCTCAAGCCCATCCAACCTACATGACTTCGTTATCATCCATATGTTTATCCAATGACCATTTAATTGCTGTCAAAGTTGGTAAGTCTACTACTGTTGCAGGTAGGGCATTCCATGCCCTTACTACTGTCTGAGTAAGGAAACTACCTCTGACATCTGTCCTCTATCTATCACCCCTCAATTTAAACCTCTGTCCCCTCATAATAGCCATCTCCATCTGAGGAAAAAGGCTCTCCCTGTCCACCCTATCTAATCCTCTGATCATCTTGTATGTTTCTATGAAGTCACCTCTCAATCTTCTTCTCTCGAACGAAACAGCCTCAAGTCCCTGAGCTTTTCCTCATAAGTCCATCCCTCCAAACCAGGCAACATCCTTGGAAATCTCCTCTGCACCTTTCCAATGCTTCCACATCCTTCCTATAATATGGCAACCAGAACTGTACCACATTTCAAGTGCGGCCGCACCCGGGTTTTGTACAGCTGCAACATGACCTCATGGCTCCAAAGCTCAATCCCTCGACTAATAGAAGCTAACACACTGTACACCTTCTTAACAGCCCTATCAGCCGGGGTCGCAACTTTCTGGGATCTCTGTGTATAGACATGGTGATACAGTAGCACAATGGTTAGCACTGCTGCCTCACAGAGCCAGAGACCTGGGTTCAATTCCCGCCTCAGGGGACTGACTGTGTGGAGTTTGCACATTCTCCCTGTGTCTGTGTGGGTTTGCTCCGGTTTCCTCCCACAGTCCAAAAATGTGCAGGTTAGGTGAATTGGCCACGCTAAATTGCCTGAAGAAGGGCTTATGCCCGAAACGTCGATTCTCCTGCTCCTTTGATGCTGCCTGACCTGCTGGGCTTTTTCAGCTCTGATCTCCAGCATCGGCAGTCCTCACTTTCTCCACGCTAAATTGCCCGTAGTGTTAGGTGAAGGGATAAATATAGGGGAATGGGTCTGGGTGAGTTGCGCTTCAGCAGCTCGGTGTGGACTTGTTGGGCTGAAGGTCCTGTTTCCACACTGCAAGTAATCTAAGGCACTGAGATCTCTCTGCTCACCACACTACCAAGAATCTTGCCATTAACCCAGTACTCCATATTCCTGTTCCTCCTTCCAAAGTGAATCACCTCACACTTTTCCGCATTAAACTCTATTTTCCACCTCTCATCCCAGCTCTGCAGCTCACCTATGTCCCTCTGTAACCTGCAGCATCTTTCCACACTACCCACAACTCCACTGACCTTTGTGTCATCCGCAAATTTAACAAACACATCCTTTTATACCCTCATCCATGTCATTTATAAAAATGACAAACAGCAGTAGACCCAATATAAATCCTTGCAGTACACCACTAGTAACTGCCCTATTAACATTTCCCATCAACCACCACCCTCTGTCTTCTTACAGCTCACCAATTTCTGATGCAGAAAGCTATATCACCCTCAATCCCATGTCTCTGTATTTTATGCAATAACATACCGTGGAGAACCTTCTCAAATACCTGACTGACATCCACATACACCACATCAACCACCTCACCCTCATCCACCTGTTTTTTCATCTTCTCAAAGAACTCAATAAGATTTGTGAGGCATGACCTACCCTTCACAAAGCCATGTTGACTGTCCCTAATCAACTTTGTCCTTTCTGGATGATTATAAATCCTAACTCCTATCACCTTTTCCAACACTTTATCTACAATCAAAGTAAGGCTATAAGGCTATAATTACTCCCCTTCTTGACAAGGGGACGACATTTACTATTCTTCAGTCTTCTGGCACCATTCCTGAAGACAATGACAGCATAAAAACCAAAGCCAAAGGCTCTACGATCTCCTCACTGGCTTTCCAGAGAGTTCTAGGATAAATCCCATCTGACCCAGGGGACATATCTATTTTCACACTTTCCAGAATGGCTAACACTTCCTCCTTATGAACCTTAATCCCATCAAGTCTAATAGTTTGTACCTCAGTATTCTCCTCGACAACATTGCCTTTTTCCAGTATGAATACTGATGAAAAATATTCATTTAGTGCCTCTCCTATTTCCTCAGACTTCACGCATATCTTCCCATTAATGTCCTTCACTGGTCCTAATCTTACTGCAGTCATTCTTCTTTTCCTGATATACCGATAGAAAGCTTTAAGGTTTTGCTTGATCCTACCTGCCAAAGATTACTCATGTCCCCTCCTGGCTCTTCTTAGCTCTCTCTTTTGGTCCTTCCTGGCTAACTTGTAACTCTCAAGCACCTTAACTGATCCTTCACGTCTCATCTTTGCATAAGCCTCCCTCTTCCTCTTGACATCAGATACAACTTCTTTAGTAAATCACGGTTCCCTCGCTCAACCTCTTCCTCGCTGCCTGACAGGTACATACTTATCAAGGACATGCAGTAGCTGATCCTTGAAAAAGCTCCACATTTCAATTGCGCCCATCCTCTGCAGTTTCCTTCCCATCCTATGCATCCTAAATCTTGCCAAATCACATCATAATTACCTTTCCCCCAACTATATCACTTTCCCTGCGATATATCCCTGTCCCGTTCCATCACTAACTTAAACGTAACCTAATTGTGGTCACTATCACCAAAGTGCTCACCTACCTCCAAATCAAAACCTGGACGGGTTTATTATCCAGTACCAAATCCAATGTAGCCTCGCCCCTTCTTGGCCTGTCTATATACTGTGTCAGGAAATGCTCCTGCGCACATTGGACAAAAACTGACCCATCTAAAGTACTCGAACTACAATGTTTCCAGTCAATATTTGGAAAGTCAAAGGCCCCCATAGCAATGATTCTCCTATCCAGAATCAACTTTGCAATCCTTTCCTCTACATCTCTGGAACTTTTTGGAAGCTTATGGAAATCTCCCAACAGGGTGATCTCTCCTTTCTTGTTTTTAACCTCAGCCCATTCTACCTCAGTACACAAGTCCTCATCAAATGTCCTTTCTGCCACCATAATACTGTCCTTGACTAACATAGCCACACCTCCCCCTCTTTTACCACCTTCCCTGTTCTTACTGAAACATCTAAACCTCGGAACCTGCAACAACAATTCCTGTCCCTGCTCCATCCATGTCTCTGAAATTGCCAAAACATCGAAGTCCCAGGTACCAACCCATGCTGCAAGGTCACCCACCTTATTCCGGATGCTCCTGACGTTGAAGTGGACACACTTGAAACCACCTTCCTGCCTGCCGATGCATTCCTGCCACTTTGAAACCTTATTTCTGACCTCACTATTCTTGCCCTCCTGGACACTGGAGCTACAATTCAGGTTCCCATCTCCCTGCTGAATTAGGTTAGACCCTCCCGAAGAGCATTAGCAAACCTCCTCCCCACAACAGTGTCCCCCTGTGGTTTCGGTGTAGACCATCCTGTTTGTACAGGACCCACCTACCTCAGAATAAGCCCCAATTATCCAGATATCTAAATCCCTCCCTCCTGCACCATCCCTGTAGCCACATGTTCAACTCTTCTCTATTCTTTGCTAGCATGTGGCATGGGTAACAAACTGGAGATGACATCTCTCTGTTTGTTCTAGCACTAAGCTTCAACCTAACTCCCTGAATTTCAGCCTTAAATCCCCATCCCTTTTCCTACCTATGTCGTTGGTGCCTATGTGGACCATGACTTGGGGCTGCTCCCCCTCCCCCACAAGGATCCTGAAAACACGATCCGAGACATCATGGATCCTGGCACTTTGGAGGCAACTAAATCAAACGTGATTCTCTCTCCTTTCCACAGAACCTCCTATCTGTTCCCCCAAACTGTTGCGTTCCCAATGACTAATTCTCTGCTTCTCTTTCCCCTTCCTTTCTGAGCAACAGTGACAGACTCTGTGCCAGAGGCCTGTACCCCATGGCTTACCCCTGGTAAGCCATCCCTCCCAACAGTATCTAAATCAATGTTGTTAATGAGGGGAACAGCCACAGGAGGTCCCTGCACTGTCTGCCGGTGCCCTTTCCGCCCCCTGACTGTAACCCATCTCCCTTTCCCCTGTACCTGAGGTGTGACTCCTCCCTGTAACTCCTCTCAATTACTCCCTCAGCCTCCCGAATGATCCAAAGTTCATCCAGCTCTGTGCCCAGTTCCCTAACACCGTTTCTGAGGAGCTGAAGTTGCCCGGATCTTGCTGCAGAGCCACATGGAGTGCTTCAGTATCTGAGGAGGGAAGAATGCTGCTGAACATTGTGTGAGTATTAGTGAACCCTCGGACTCATGACATTCTGACTGAGGGAAGGTCAGTTATACAGTCACTAAAGATAGTTAGGGCGAGGATACAATCTTGAGGACCTCCTGCTGTGAGGGCCTGGAGCTGACCTCCACCAACCGCACCAATTGCTGTGGGTCTGGAGTCACATGTAGCCCAGACAAGACCAGGACAGCCCTAATCCCTAAAGGGCATTAGAGAACCAGATGGGTTTTAACAAAAATTGACAAGGGTTTTGTGGTCACCATTAGAGTCATAATTCCACATGTTTCTTAAATTGAAGTTCTGATATCTGTCATTGATAGGATTTGACCCAGGTCCATGATAAGAGTTGGGAAGTATCTGAATATGAGCCAGTTCGATGGCTGGCCTCCTGGCTGATTTAGAATCCAACTAGATATTTCTGTCCCAATTATGAAATAAAGGTTGAAGTTTTATTATTTATCATTGAGTGTCATATTAATTTGTCTGTATTTGGTCCCTTGGAAATGGGAACACAGACAGACTGAGTGAGGGCTGTCAACTCCATGAACTTGAATCCTATCTGAACGATTGTGAGATCACCCAATCTGGTCCTGATTGAGATAGGTTCGTGACTTCACTTAGTACATTGTTTAAAGGAAATATAGATGAGCAGAGTAAATTGTTTTCCTACGCAAAGGAAAGTATCACGTAGAAAGGCGGAGACATTATTTACATTTGTGTGATGTATATCTTGTCTGTGTGTGAGAGCGTGTGTGTGTGTGTGAGAGAGAGAGAGAGAGAGAGAGAGAGAGAGAGACGGAGAGAGAGAGAGGGAGAGTCAGAGAGACAGATCTCGAATCATTGAGATGTACAATTCAGATACAGTCCCTTCGGTCCAACTCATCCAGGTATCCTGAGTTAATCACATCCCATTTGCCAGCACTAAACCCTTATTGTTTGTATACCCTTCTGGATGCCTTTTAAATGTTGCAATTGAAACAGCCTCCACCACTTCCTCTGTTAGCTCATTCCATACTTGCACCACTCTTTGCATCAACAAGTTGCCCCTTCAGTCTCTCTTAAATTTCTTCCCTGAGCTCAGGTAAAGTCCTTGTATATTTGTCCTATCCATGCCCCTCATGATTTAATAAACTTCGATAAGGTCTCCCCTCAGGCTCCAACACTCAGGGAAAACAGCCCCAGCCTGTTCAGCCTCTGCCTACAGCTCAAATCTTCAAACCATGGCAACATGCTTGTAAATCTTTTCTGAACCCTTTCAAGTTTCACAACATCCTTCCGATAGGAGGAAGGACAGATTTGCACACAGTATTCCAAAAGTGGCCTAACCAATGCCTTGTACAGATGTAACATGACCTCTCAACTATTATAGTCAATGCACTGACCAATAAAGGAAAGTATACCAAACGCCTTCTTCACTATCCAACTTGCCTGTGCCTTGACTTTCAAGGAACTATGAACCTGCACTCCAAGGTCTCTTTGTTCAGCAACAAAACCCCAAGACATTACCATGAGTGCCTAAGTCCTGCTCTGATTTGTCTTTCCAGAATGGGTTTACACTGAGGTCACATTGATGGCCCTGGCTGGCCTAGAAAGGGTTTCGGAAGACCACCCTCTCTCTGTGGTAGTTCACAGCCTGCTATCGGTCAGATGGGTTTTGTAACAACCCACCTCACAGTGACACCTGGTGTTTCCCATTCCTTGATGGAAAGGGATTGTGTTGGTGGATCTTGTTCAGGCAGCTCGCTCCAAATGGGAGCTCAGATACAACAGGGCAATGGGTGGGTTCAGCAGGTCATTAGGAATGTTGAGACAATGGGGGCTGCAGATAGAGCGTGGTGCTGGAAAAGGCACAGCAGGTCAGGGAGCATCTCAGGAGGAAGGGAGTCAAGGTTTCAGGCAGGACCCTTCTTCAGGACAGGTACAGTGACCAATGTTTCATGGATTCAGGTTTTATTTGTCTGAGGGCTGTGCTGTACCACCGTTGACTGGGAGTGGGATGGGGGGGAATCTCCTGCCCGAAACGACGACTCTCTTGTTTGTGGGATGCTGCCTGACCTGCTATACCTTTTCCAGTGCCATGCTCTATCAGGTCAGGTCATTAGCAGGGATAAGTAATGGTCAGCACGGATGACGTTAACCATCTTGTGTGTTTTCGTCAGTCTGTGGATGTTTGGGGGCATAGTATTTGTGAGGACAGATCACTGGGAGGGATGTTGAGCACAAGGGATCCAACTATGATGTGTATTGTTGAATTATTGATTTGTCAGAAAGACATGTGTAATGTACCATTTGTAAAATGATGCAGCGTGCCGTGGTGCAGTGTCTCATTGGACAAACACTGAGATCTGGAGTATCGTGGCAGCAGCTCGTCAAAAAAGGATAAAACATTTTGTCCAACAGGATGTTTCCCAAGTTGCCCTTAGGTGCTGTTATCCCTTGATGTTCCCCAAACAATAATGGTCTGTATGAAAGTGCCTTCATTTGGGATTATTATTTTGTCTTTGGCTATCAATTTCGGTCAATATTCATTAGGCTGCAACGCCAAGCTGTGGTACAATTCGAGTGATCTCCATGGAGAATGCTGGGTAAACTGTGGGGTTGTCTCGCCCCAGCGTGCACTCCCAATCTGGGAGAGGGAATCTCCATTCACAAGGAGAGAGATGAGAAGAGGAGCTTGGGAGCTTGGGAGCGTGAGCCTGGATATCAGGCAGCAAGCTTTACTTCAACCCAGATAAAGCGTCTGCTTTCTAAACCAGAGCGTTACCATGGCCAGTGTTGTGGGGATTCAGATTATATTTGGGTGAGGGCTGTGCTGTTCAATCTTGGACAGGGAGAAGGAGTCGTATCAAATGTTGAAGCTTTTCTGATTGAGGTGGATATCCAACCTGGCACATGACGATGGATCCACTGCTGAATACCTTCATGAGAAAGGGACTCAATGCCCTATCATTTGCTCATCCATATCGTAGCGACCATCCCTTCCTGGATACTGTGTGGTGATTCAATGCCCTGTACTGTAGTTCATACAGTGTGGGAAAAGAAGTCTGGGGGCAAACTGAACTGTGGAGACTCCAAAACCAAATACAGAAATTTTGCGATCAATGTCCATGTTTGGTGTCTCCTATTCTTTGTTTCCCTGATCCCAGGTGTCTTTGTGTGGATGCTGTGGGCTTATGGGTAATGCCAGCCAGTCAGAGTGACCTGGAAAACAGGTGAAATCAACTGCTGCTGACCCAAAACCACCTTGAGTATATGATGGTGTTTCTGTGAGTAATCTGCTGCTCATGTTCTTCCCTATGTCCTTTAAATGTGCAAATGATTCATTTAGAGAGAGTTTGCTGACGTGGTTCAGATTCTTTAAACGTCATATAACATGGAACAACAATTATCTTTGTGTCATCACTGACAGTCTGGGCTCAGGCACAGAGAATGTTTAAGTAATAACTTCAAGTCTCTTTTTTTCCTTTCTCTTACAGTAAGTCTAGCAGTGGTTACAATCTTAGCTCAGGGCAAATGTGGCCTTTCTCTATGCAGCACTCGCTATCTGGTGGCCATGACTGTGTCAGATCTACTGTTCATCGTTTTTTTAATCTCATCCTTCGCCAATTTCTACGTTATTATTATCCACTGTGTTTCCAGCAAATCGCTCCTGTTTGTGGTGTTCTCTATTTCCTCATCCATTTGACCATTGATTGTTCAGCGTGGTTCACCATTGCTATTTCCTTTGATCGATTTGTTGCCATTTGTTTACATGAGATGAAAACTAAGTATTGCACAGGGAAAACTGCAATGAAGGTTCTAGCAACAATCTACAGCTTCTTTTGTTTCAAGAACATTCCCAACTTCTTCATTCATAAACCTGGAAAGATGATCAACAATGTTAGATGGTACTGTTGTGTCACGTACAGTTATCTTTATGACTCTCAGTGGATAAGTTTTAAATATTTTCAGACTATTTTAACACCAATGTTCCCATTCTCTTTTATTCTCTTTATCAACATTCTGACTGTCAGACACATCTTCAAGGACATTAAGGTGCGGAAGGAACTGAGAGGTCAGAGAAAAACACAGAATGATCCAAAGGAAGGGAGCAGGAAGAATTCTGTGATTGTACTCTTTGCGATATCTGCCAGCTTCATACTTCTCTAGTAGTTGCATATTTTATATTTCTTTAATTGGAATATGTTTCTTTTCGTCTCCTTGTCAGAGGCAGATTGGATGAAACTGTTTACCTGCTGCATTCTCTCACACCTCCTCCCTCCCTCCCTCACCCCTCTAATCCCACTGAGGTGACTGGCTGTGCTCCATCCCTGAGGGAGGTATGTCCCGGGTAGAGGGAGATAAGAGCTGACTGGATGTGCTAGGACTTGGGCAGAGAGGGGCTTTGAGTAAGAGACTTGGGGATATGTCGAATGGGTTCTGGCAGCCATTGTCCCTTTCACTGTGTGCACTGAGCAGGGGGTGAGTTTCTGTGGGTTTCTGTCTGTCTCTGTGGGGACAGAGTGTGGGGAATGATTGAATCTCAAAAACAAGCCCCTGGAGCAGATTCAGTCCTCAGTGGGAGAGAGTGAGTGTGGGAGTGACCATCCAGAGAGCTTAGACCAATCAGAATGGTGAATATCACCTCTTTCCTTATCACCTGTTTGCATCTATCTGATTTTTCCTTTTTTACCTCTCTCGATCTCTCTCTTTGCCTCTGTCTCTCTCTTTGCCTCTGTCTGTATCACTCTACATTAATCTTTCCCTCTCAACCTTCTCTCTCACACTATCTCTCTCGCTATCTATCTTACTGATAGCCTCTTCTCTTGTATTTTTCTCTCTTGCCTCTTCTTTCTACCTTTTTCTGTGTTCTTTCTCACTCTCTTGCTCCTTCTTCTCTTTTTTTTCTCTCTTTCTTTCTCTTCCTTTCCTTCCCTATTTCTGTCTTTCAATCTTGAATCTGCACCCCCTTCAATTTTGGATAACCTCCCCCCATCACAAATTTAGCCCCTGTCCCCCTCCATGGCCCCATCCCCCTCCATGGCCCCCGTCCCCCTCCATGGCCCCGTCCCCCTCCATGGCCCCCGTCCCCCTCCATTGCCCCCGTCCCCCTCCATGGCCCCGTCCCCGTCCATGGGCCCCGTCCCCGTCCATGGCCCCCATCCCCCTTCATGGCCCCCGTCCCCCTCCATGGCCCCGTCCCCCTCCATGGTCCCCATCCCCCTTCATGGCCCCCATCCCCCTTCATGGCCCCCATCCCCCTTCATGGCCCCCGTCCCCCTCCATTGCCCCCGTCCCCCTCCATGGCCCCTGTCCCCGTCCATGGCCCCCGTCCCCCTTCATGGGCCCCGTCCCCCTCCATGGCCCCATCCCCCTCCATGGCCCCCGTCCCCCTTCATGGCCCCCGTCCCCCTCCATGGCCCCCATCCCCCTCCATGGCCCCCGTCCCCCTTCATGGTCCCTGTCCCCCTCCAAGGCCCCTGTCCCCCTCCATGGCCCCCGTCCCCCTCCATGGCCCCCGTCACCCTCCATGGCCCTGTCCCCCTCCATGGCCCCTGTCCCCCTCCATGGCCCCGTCCCCCGTCCATGGCCCCTGTCCCCGTCCATGGCCCCCGTCCCCCTCCATGGCCCCATCCCCCTCCATTGCCCCTGTCCCCCTCCATGGCCCCCGTCCCCCTCCATGGCCCCTGTCCCCCTCCATGGCCCCATCCCCCTCCATGGCCCCTGTCCCCCTCCATGGCCCCCGTCCCCCTCCATGGCCCCCGTCCCCCTCCATGGCCCCTGTCCCCCTCCATGGCCCCTGTTCCCCTCCATGGCCCCCGTCCCCCTCCATGGCCCCCGTCCCCCTCCATGGCCCCGTCCCCCTCCAAGGCCCCTGTCCCCGTCCATGGCCCCCGTCCCCCTCCATGGCCCCATCCCCCTCCATGGCCCCTGTCCCCCTCCATGGCCCCTGTCCCCCTCCATGGCTCCTGTCCCCCTCCATGGCTCCTGTCTAATTGCCCTCCCTTGTGCAGTGTCATCTACTCTAAACTGCCCCTCTGTAGTTTCTCCACTATACACCCACTGCATATAAAAGCCCTTCGGTATCTCCATCCATCAACAGTACCCTTCCCCTTGCTGCAACCCAGCCCCTGGGCTGGAGGGCAAAGGGCAGAGACTAACGTGTCTTTTGACTGTGTACCATAATGTCATGGAATCATACACTCATGCAGCACGGAGACAGACCCTTCGGACCAACCAGGCCACACCGACCATGTTCCAAAACTAAACTATTCCCACCTGCCTGCGCTTGGCCCATATCCCTCCAAACCTTTCCTATTCATGAAATTATCCAAATGTATTTTAAACACTATAACTGTACTTGCATCCACCACTTCCTCTGGTAGTGCATTCCACACATGAACTACTGAAAACATTGCCCCTCATGTCCTTTTTCAATCTTTCTCCTCTCACCTTAAAAATATACCCCCAGGTTTGAACTCCCCCACCCGAGGGAAATGACACTTGTCATTCACCTTATCTATGCCCCTTATAATTTTTTGAACATCAATAAGATCATCCTTCACCTCCAACGCAACAGCCCATTTTTATATCTCAAACTCTTCATTCCTGGCAACATCTTGGTAAATCTTTACTGAACCCTCTCCACTTTAATAATATCCTTCCTAAACAGAGCAATGAGAATTGCACACACTAATCCAGAAGAGGCCTCATCACTGTCTTGTACAAGTTCAATATAATGTCAGAACTCTGATAATCAGAGTTCTGAGCAATGAAGGCAAGCATGCTAATTACCTTCTTAGCCACCCTGTCTACCTATGATGCAAATTTCAAAGGACTATGTACCTGACCCTGAGATCTCTCTCTGCTCTACAACGCTACCCAGGGCCCTACCGTTAAGTCCTGTCCTGATTTGTATTCCCACAATGCAATACCTCAACTTTATCAAAGTTAAAATCTATCTGCCAATCCTCAACCCTTTCGCCCAATCAATCAATATCTCTTTGCAATCTTGGGTAACCTTCTTCACTGGCCATTTCACCATTTTGGTGTCATCCGCAAACTTACTAACCATGCCTCCTATATTGTCATCCAAATCCTTCATATACATGACAGACAGAAGTGGAGCCATTACCGATCATTGTGAAACACTGCCGGTCACAGGCCTACATCTGAAAAATAATGATCCACCATCACCTGCTGTCTTCTACTGTCAAGCCAATTATATATCCAAAAGGCAAGCCCACCCTGAATTCCATGTGATCTAACTTTACTAATTAGTCTACCGTGCAGAGCCTCATCAAAAGCTTTACACAAAGCTAAACAAACAGTATCAACCTCTCTGTCCTCATCAATCATTTTGGTTACTTCTCAAAACAAACCCAGTCAAGTGTGTGAGACATGATTTTCCTCACACTAAACCATACTGACCATTTCAAATCAATTCTTTCCTCTCCAACCTCTTTAAATTCTATCTTTCAGAATCATCTCTAAAAACCGAAGTCAGACTCACAGGTCGATTGTTCCCAGGCTTCTCCTCACATCCCTTCTTAAACAATGACATTTTAGCCACACCCCAGTCCTCCAATTCTTCACCCATGTTTGTATATGATTCAAATATTTCTGCTAGGGGCCCTGTAATTTTCTCCCCAACTTCCAAAGCTTCCTGGGAAACACTTGATCAGGTCCTGGAGGTTTATCTGCCTTTATATTTTTTAAGATCTCCAGCACTTCCTCTTCTGGACTGTGAACTGTTTCCAAAACATCAATATTTATTTCCCTGATTACTCTCACCTCCATTTCTTTCTCACAGTAAAAACTGACTCAAAATATTCATTTATATCCCTCCCATCTCTTGAGGTTCAACACAAAGACAACCTCATTGGTCTTTAAGGGGTTCTAACCTCTCTCCGTCACTCAATGTATTTACAGAATCTCTTTGGATTATCTTTAACCTTACCTGCCAAGGCTATCTCCTGTCCCCTCTTTGCCTTCCTCATTTCCTTCTAAAGAATGCCCCTACACTCTTTACACTCTTCAAGACATTCAGTTGATTCCAATTGTCTCTCTAATAGATGGTTATTTTTTATTCTTGATTTGAACCTCAACATCTTTATTCATCCATTGTTCCCTAATCTTACCAGCCTTGCCTTTCACTCTAACAGGAACAGAATGTTTCTGAACTCTTGTTATCACACTTTGGATGGCCTCCCACTTGTCAGTCATCCTTTTCCCTGCGATTAGTCTACTCCAATCAACTTTTGAAAGGTCTTGTTTCATATCCTTTCATAACCATTTGCCTTACCCCAATTAAGAGCTTTACCTTTTATCCTTTTCCATAAATATTTAAAAATTACGAGGATAATGATCACTGGTCCAAAAGTGTTCCCTGACTCACACTTCAGTCACTTGCCCTGCCTTATTTCCCAAGAGAAGGTCAAGTTTTGATCTGTCTCTCATTGGAAGATTTATATATTGATAAAAGACTATTTTCTTGCAATTGAACAATTCTTCACCATCAAAACCTTTAACACCATGGCAGTCTGAGACAGCATTTGGAAAATTAAAATCCCATACTATTACAAACTTATTACTCTTCCATATATTTGAGATCTCTCAACATTTTTGCTTCTCAATTGCCCTCTGACTATTAGGGAGCCAATAGTACAATCCCATTAAGGTGATCATCCCTTTCTTATTTCTAATTTCAACCCATATATTTTCACTAATGATCCCTCAGAAATACCTTCTCTAATTACAGGAGTAATATTTTCCTGAATCAAAAATGCCAGCCCTTCTCCCGCCTTGCCTCTTTCTGTCCTTCCTGTACCATCTAAATCCCAGAACACTGAGCTGCCAGTCTTTTCCATTCCTCAGCCATGTTTCTGTAATAGCAATGACATCCCAGGCCCATGTTCCCTGACATGCCCTGAGTTCATCAGCCTTATCCATGAGACCTCTTGTATTGAAATAAATGCAGTTTAAGTGTTCAGTGTCCCTTTGTTCTCTGACTTGTTCTTGTTTGTCTTTTCTCAATAACATGCTGTTTTCTGATTCAGAATCATTGTCATCTTTCTTTCTATTTTCACTGTTGTTGAGAAAGCCCCCTGCCCCACCCCTCTCAAATCTTACAATCTCCTGAAATAGAACGAGCAAATCTCCCCACCAGGATATTGGTCTAGTTCAGGTGAAACCCATCCTTTTAAACAGGTCTTTTCTGTCCCAGAAGAGATCCCAATGCTCCAAGAAAGTGACTCCCTGCACAGTGCAGCACCTCGTCAACCATTGAGTTATCTGCCCTGTCCTTTTATTCCTTCCCTCATTAGAACTTGGCACCAGAAGTAAACCAGAAATTATTACTTTTCATATTCTGTTTATGAACCTTCTCCCTAACCAGTTATACTCACTCTGTAAAGCCTTAACCCTTTCCCTGACTATGTCATTCCTATCGATGTGTACAACAATTTCCAGCTTCTCACTCTCCACTTTGACAATTTGCTTCAAACGTTTTGAGAATCTTTTACCCTGGCACCAGAAAAGCAACGTACTCTCCTAGATTCACACACACTACCGCAGAGTCTCCTGTCTGCGCCCCTCGCAGGAGAGTTCCCCAAAACAATTAATCTTTTCAATCTTGACAAGCCCATTTAACATCAAATTCATTGTTAGTGCCCAAGATCTGTTGACCATGTCTATTTTTCTCATTCAACAATCTCCAAAATGGAATATCTGTCTGAGAGAGGAATAGCCACAGGAGACTTCTAAACCACCTTCATACCCTTCCTGATGGACAGTTATCGATCTGAATGATGCTGCTTTGTAATCACTTCACTATATGTACGAGTCATCACACTCAATATCTCTTACAGGCCATCAGTAACATTAATCCTGCAAAGAAGAAGCTCTGAATAGGTCCTTATATATTAAATGAAACTATTTTTCCTTCTTTATTTAATATGGAGCATGCAAAGAAAAATTAAAAACATAAATATTAAAAAGAAATCGAAAACTTAACTGAAAAAATGAAAAAAAACAATTCCTCCTCAAATAATCCAACATTCAGCTTTCACTGTCCGAATACAAAAACCTCTCCTGAGCCGTCCCTATTCGGGCCTCTCCACAAGCTCCATGTATAAACAATCAGTCCTTCTTCATCTACTTTTCTAACTGAATTTTTTTTCCACAAAACTCACCCACCACTGACAACAGATTCACCAGTCTATAGTTCCCTGCCTTTTTCCTACCGCCTTTCTTAAATAATAGCACCATGTTAGGAAGGGATCTTTCCCCTTTCTAATTCCTGGGCCTCTCCATCTCCATTTCCGGCGACAGACTCAACATGGACGTCTACTTCAAACCCAGTGAATCCCACAGCTACCTGGATTACACCTCCTCCCACCCCCACTTCTATAAAAACACCTTCCCTGATTCCCAATTCCTCCGCCTCAGCCGCATCTGCTCCCTGGAGGACCAATTCCGCCATTGAACATCCCAAATGGCCTCCTTCTTTAAGAACCACCGTTTCCCCTCCCACGTGGTCAATGATGCCCTCCAGTGTATCTCCTGCACTTCCCACACCCCAGCCCTTGAACTCCATGTCTCCAAACGCAATAAGGAGAGAACCCCTCGGTCCTCACCTTGTACTCCACCATCCTCAGATACAACACCCTCATCCTCTGCCATTTCTGCCATCGACAAACAGACCCCATCACCAGGGATATATCAAATTTTGTGAAGACTTGTAGCTCAAGTTGAGGTTCTAAATTGGAGTAAGGCCAATTTTGATAGTACTAGACAAGACATTTCAAAAGTTGATTGGGGCAGATGTTCACAGGTAAAGGGAATGGTTGGAAAATGGGAAGCCTTTGAAAAAGAGATCATGAGAGTTCAGGGACAGTATGTTCCTGCTAGGGTGAAGGGCAAAGATTGTAAGTGTAGGGAGTGCTGGATGATCAGGAATAATAATATGCTACCCTATCGATATAACCTTCGCCAGGACCTGCACTCCTCCACGTTTCTGTGACATCACCCTGCCCCGAAACACCACCCTAATCATTGTAACCACCTCCAGACCCTACCCCTCTTCCCTATCTCTGTAATCTCCTCCAGCACCTCCACCCCTCCCTCTCTCTGTATCCTCCAGCCTCTTCACCACAAACTATCTCTGTCATGTCCAGTGCACATGTAGGAGACACGTCACGTGCACAAAGATTGCTTGTCAGTGACAGACTCTTTGTTTCATGTGAAGTTGTCAGGATCTGAGAGGAAGGGTCCATCACACCGACAGCCAGAGGACATTTCCCTGTGTCTTCCCACTGAAACTGGGCTGGAACAGAATTTCTGTAAATCCAATGAATTGGTTGCTTGACTCCAGGTCCATTTGCTGAAACAGGATCCTTTAAAACTGAGAGTAACTGGCAATGCGAGAGTTAATAATGAGAAAACAGACAGAATTCATTCAGAATCTGAGAGTAAATGTGCATCCTGTAAACAGTGAAGGGGGACATGACAGAGTACCTCACTTTCTTACCTCTGTCACCATTTTCTTTTGTTTTGTTTGTTTTTAGATGACAGTTAGTGAGGATCATTTACACCCCAATCTTTTGTTTCTTCTCTTCTCCCATTCTCCCGCCTCGCCTCCACCCAGTTCCTTGCACCATTTTGGTCAATATTGTTACTCTGTCATTTCAGCCTGTCCTGCCCTCCAGCCCATCACAGCCTTTCCCTTCTGCTCTTCTTCCCACTTTCCAGCTGAGACACAAGTAACAATGCAGGTAGGTCCCTCTCACACACACTCACATTATCACTGACAGAGATACAGAGACACAGAAGGGTCATCACTCCCAAAGGCTCAGACAGAGACACTGTTCAGTCCCACTCTGATCTCACCTTCCAGTGATATGTTTTTATTCTAACACTCAAACAGAGCAAGAGATAAAGAAATGATTTATATTTCTCTCCAAACTGGTCTGGAAACAAATCTCAATCTCCAAGTCACATTGACGATAAAATTGAAAAGGACTGTGTTAATCTCTTAAGAGTAACCTCCAGGACCCAATTGAATAACATGTCGAATGGCCATCTGGGGTGTGGATGTAGACTGTAATGTTAACATTAAACTTTATTTTTCTACACAGTAATTCCTTCCTTCTAACTTAGATTTTGCATTACTATGTGTACCTACGTTTTGTGCTGAGGTACCTTTGTACCTGAGATGCACAATGTTTGTACTTGTGTACACGTGACAATAAAGTTTAAGTCTATATCTAAATACCAAACACCTTCTTCACTCCCCTGTCTATCCCTGACTCCACTTTCAAACATCTATGAACCAGCACTTCAAGGTATCTTTGTTCAGATACTGTCCCCAGGCCCTTTACCATTAAGTGCATATGTCCCACTCTGACTTGCCTTTCCATAATGCAGCACTTCACATTTATCTGAATTAAACTCCATCTGCCACTTCTCAGCCCAGTAATCCATCTGATCAAGGTCCCATTGTACTCTGAGGGAATCTTCTCCATTGTCAACTACACCTCCAATTTTGTGTCAAAATTACTAACTATACCTCCAGTGTTCACATTCAAATTGTTTATATAAATGACAAAAGCGGTGGACCCAGCACCAATCAATGTGTCACACCACTGGTCACAGGTCTTCAGTCTGGAAAGCAACCTTCCAGTACCCAAACGGCTAATTCTTCTTACATTCCACATGACCTAATGTGCTTAACCAATATACCATCCAGGTCTTTGTTGAAAACTGAACTGAAGTACATATAGATCATGTTCACCATTCTTTCTTCATCAATCCTCTTCATTACATCTTAAAATAACTCAATTAAGTTAGTGGAAAATGACTTCCCACCATGTGGACCTAATTTATGCTGAACCTTTCCAAATATATGCAAAACGTGTCCTCAGGATCCCCCTTCAACATGTTGCCCAGCACCAATGCCAGGCTCACTGATCTCGAGTTCCCTGGCTTCTCCTTCCCACATTTCTTGAACAATGGCATCACGTTCGCCAACCTCCAGTCTTCTGACACCTTACCTGTGACTATCGATGATACAAATATTTCAGAATGGGGCCCGGTAATCATTTCCCTCACTTCTCACAGAATTCTAGGTTACATCTGCACAGGTCCTGGAGGTTTATCAACCTTTATCTGTTTCAGGTTAAAAATCACATCACACCAGGTTATAGTCCAACAGGTTTATTTGGAAGCACCAGCTTTCGGAGCACTGCTCCTTCATCAGGTGGTTGTGGTTCTAGAGTATAAGATCGTAGGACACAATTTATAGCAAAAGTTTAGTGTGATGTAACTGAAATAAAATATTGAAAAAGACCTGGATTGTTTGTTAAGTCTTTCATCTTTTAGAATGGGCATGTTGTTTCAGTTCTTTCATATGTAAATCCCAGAACTTGCTTAAAGCTACATTCTCAAGTGAGCTTTAACAATCGGTGCCATGTTGGCCCAGGTAATACATTGAAGGTGTGAGGTGCCCTGTGTGTCGCTGTCTGTGCCCCAATGTTCAGACTGATTCGAATCTCAAAAAGAGATTGACAGAATCTTACATGGATTCGTGCAGTGTTTGAGCGAAATAAAATGTAATTCTGAAAGTACAAATTCTTCCCACAAAATTATATGTGTGTGTGCCTAGGTAGGTGTATGTGTCTGTGGTAGGGGTATGTGAGAGAGTGTGTGTATATGTGTGAGTGTGAGTGTAAAGGGGTATAGGTCTGTGAGAGGGCGTGTGTGAGTAAGGGAGTGTACATGTGAGCGTATGAGGAAGGGTCTGCATGAGTGTATGGGTCTGTAGGCATGTGTGTGTCTATATGTATGTGTGTGTGTCTGTCTATGTGTGTGTATGTGTATGTGTGTGTGTATGTGTATGTGTCTGTATGTGTATGTGTGTGTATGTGTATGTGTGTGTGTGTGTATGTGTGTGTCTGTATGTGTGTGTGTGTGTGTGTGTGTGTGTGTAGTGCAGTTGGGTCACCTGTAATGTGACATGAACCCAAGATGCTGGTTGAAGCCAGCCCTGTGGGAACTGAGCTTGGCTATCAGCCTCAGCTCAGCCACTTTGCGTTGTTGCCTGTCCCGAAGTCCGCCTTGGAGCATGGTCATCCAAAGGTCTGGAATGCTGCAGTGTTCTCCAACTGGGAGGGAATACTCCTGTAGGTTGATTGTTGCCCGGTTCAAAAATCGACATTTGATTATCCATATATTGGATTATCCAGAAAGATCGCAAAAACCCTGCCCGGACGGAATTTCACAATGTCGCCGAGGTCATGTACTTCCTGCAAGAGTCTGTGCCCCACAAGCTGAGCTACCTCCGGAGTTTTAGTTTTGCCCTTTTTAGGGACATAAAATGGTGGGCCCTGTGCCGACTGCTGCTGCACACCGTCTACCTCTATTCCCTCATCCACCGCCCGGACACGCCTTGGTGTGCCCCTTTGCCACTTGGTGGTGGGGATCCTCAGTGGAGAGCTCTCTACATGGGGGTCCTCCCCCTTTCTCTCGGGGATCTGGAGTGGAGGGTGCTGCACGCAGCTGTCTCCTACAACCGCATTACGGTGGCTCATGGACTCCCAGCCCAACTGCTTGTTCTGTGGTGCTGTAGAGTCCAGAGACCATGTATATATGGGGTGTGGGCATTTGCACTTCCTTTTTGATTTTCTTAAAAACTTTCTCCTCTGTTTCTGGTTGCACTTCAGCCCCACGCTTCTGATCTTCGGGCACCCGGTGTGGAGGGGGGAGGGTAGGTCAGAGGACCTCCTCGTGGGTCTGCTCCTGGGCCTGGCCATAAGTAGGTCCAGGCAGTGGGCCGTGGAGGGGGGGCATTAGGGCCGATTGCCTGCTCCTCTTCCTTGGGAATGTTAGAGCTCTGGTGTCACTGGAGAAGGAGCACGCAGTGTCCACCAACACCCTCGAGATTTTCAGGGAGAGGTGGGCACCACAGGGAGTGGAGTGTATTATTTCCCCCTCCAACTCTATTTTGATTTAATCCTTACCCTCCCCTTCACTGTTTGATCATGCAGCATTGCCCTTTGATGAGAAGGGCACTGCTTGTCACGGGTCACTCAGTGTTTCCTTTCTTCCTGATGGTGGAATATAAATAAAGATTGAAGTAATTGTTGTGCTTCACAGGTTCTGACACCTGCACGCAGGGGTGCTGGGGAAAAATAAGCACTACTGCGATTGGGTGGTAGTGTGGCCGGGGGGGGTGGGGGGGGGGGTGGGGGGGGGGGGGCGGAGAAAGAAAAAGAAATCCTATTGAATTCACCCTCACCCTATTTGCCAAAGCTTTCTCATGTCCCATTTTTCTTTTCCTGATTTCCCTCATGTATACTTCTATTGCCTTTATATTCTTTTAGAGATTCTCTCGATCCCTGCTGTCGATATCTGACATACGCTTGAACAAAACCTTATTCTTGAACAAAACCTCATTTTCTCTCGTCATCTATCATTCCCTACACCTACCAGCCTTGCCCTTCACCCTAACAGGAACATACTGTCTCTGGATTCTCATTATCTCATTGTTGAAGGCTTCCAACTTTCCAGCCGTCCTTTACCTGTGAATACCCACCTCCAATCAACTTTTGAAAGTTCTTGCCTAATGTCATCAAAATTGGCCTTCTTCTAAATTTAGAACTTTAACTTTTAGATCCAGTCTGTCTTTTTCCATCAATATTTTAAAATTGCCTGATTTGGAGGTGCTGGTATTGTACTGGAGTGGACAACATTAAAAATCACACAACATCAGGTTATAGTCCAACAGGTTTATTTGGAAGCACTAGCTTTCGGAGCACCCCTCCTTTATTAGGTATAACCACCTGATGAAGGAATGCTGCTCTGAAAGCTAGTGCCTCCAAATATACCTGCTGGACTATAACCTGGTGTTGTGTGATTTTTAACTTTATTTTAAAACTAATAGAATTATGGTCCCTGGCCCCAAAGTGCCCCCCCACTGATACCTCAGTCACCTGCCCTGCTTTATTTCCCAAGAGTAGGTCAAGTTTTGCTCTTTCTTCAGTAAGTACATCCACATACTGAATCAGAAAAAATTCTTGTACACACTTAACAAATTCCTCTCCAACCAAGTCCTTAACACTATGGCAGTCCCAGTCTAAGCTTTGGAAAGTTAAAATCCCCTACGATTACCACCCTATTATTCTTACAGATAACTGAGAACTCCTTACAAGTTTGCTTCTCTATTTCCCACTGACTTTTGGGAATCCACAGTAAAATCCTAATCAGGTGATTATTCCTGTGAGTACATCCAGGGAAATTATTCCCTCCCTCCCAGCATTGTGGGTCAACCCACAGCAAGTGGACTGCAGTGATTCAAGAAGGCAGCTCACCACCACCTTCTCAAGGGACAAATAGGGATGGGCTATCAGTGCTGGCTAGCTAGCAACACCCATTGTCCCATAAATGATTTAAAAAGAAGCAATTTGGGTGGAACTGAGAAATAAGAAAGGGATACTCACCTTAAGTACAGCCGTAATATTATCCCTAATCAAAAAAAAAACGCCACTCCCTCTCCTCCCTTGCCCCCTTTCAATCATTCCTCTAGCTTCAATTACCCTGGAACATTAGGCTGCCAGTCCTGTCCATCCCTGAGCCACATCTCTGGAATTGCAATGATATCCTAGTCCCATGTTCCTACAATGCCCTGATTTGTAATGCCTTACCTATTAGGCCACTTGCATTGAAATAAATGCAGTTTAATTCCTCAGTCCTACCTCGTTCGCTGCTGTGTTTCTGCCTGCCCTGGTGTAATTGACAAGCTCGTCTTCCCAACGATACCTGTCTCAGACTGATCTCTTTCCCCACTATCTCCCTGGGTATCAATTCCAAACCTCTCCACCCCCAACCCAAGCAGCTTGAGCAAATCTCCCCATCAGTATATCAGTCCCCTTGCAAGTCAGGTGCAACTGTCCCTTCTTATACAGGTCCCTTCTACCCCAGAAGAGATTCCAATGATTCAAAAATATGAATCCTTTTCCCCTCCACCAGCTCCTCAGCGACACATTCATCTGCTCCACCGTCCTGTTCCTACTCCCACTGGGACACGGCACTGGGAGTAATCCAGATATTACTGCTGTAGGAGTGACCACTGTCTCTGAGGCAAGAAGACTCTGAAGGCCTGGGCAATTCAGCAGGAACAGCAGTTTATTCCAGCGGGAATCGATTACAGCCAGGAGAGGAACTCAAGACCGTCACACAGGACAATCGAGCTCTCTCTGTCAAACACCCGCACAATACCAATCTTACACTTTCTGACATCAAAGTTATGTCAGTCTACAAATTAACTGTTCGTGTGCAGTTGGTCATATCAAGTCCACAAGTCAATCAACTGGGCGATGATTCCATCAGGTCTGTAAATCAGTTGGGGAGGAAGTTAATTCCATCAGGTCTGTAAATCAGTTGGGGAGGAAGTTAATTCCATCAGGTCTGTAAATTCATTACATCAAATTTACAATCCAATTAACTCGGCATTTTGATTACATCAGGTCATTGTGAGTTACATATCTCCCAGCCAGATTCAAACACACGGGGCCTGTTCGCTGATGTGGTCACTTGTTTATCTTGTAACCTTTGTCCCTGAATACCCTGTGATCTGCTGAGGTTCTGCCCTGCTCACCCATATCGGTTAATCATTACCAATGTCTCCCTGGGCTCGCTGGCGTGTCTTTACTGATGCAGAGAGTCAATCACCTTCAAACATCTGATTCTATGGGTTTGTGAGATATTGTACGATATGTTTCTTTATTTTTATATTAAGGCCCTTTATTTGCCAACCCACTCACAATCGCTCGGTATTTCCTCCTTCCGCATTTCATCAAACTGTGGTCTCCCCACTCCCCAGCGCACTATCTCACCCGAAACTATGAAAAGATGAGAATACTAATCCCCCTCAGAACCATCTACCGGGACTTGAACAGCTTGCAGGACATCAAACAAGTTGTCTCCATCAGCACGGACCTGTTAGATACAGATTGAATGGGGTCCCTGTCCCCTTTAAGAAAGTTACTGTCAAATCGCGCTTCCGTGAAATGGAATGAATGAGGGAATAAACCAGCAATAGGGAGTGAAATCTCAAAACCCAGCCGCGGGAATCCGTTTACTAACCCCTCTGCTTTTATTAAGTACATATATAATTTCTGATTTGGTTAAATCATATAAGCCTGATATTCTTGCCCGTACTCTCTACCCTAAAAGGACTCACACCCTCACCCCCCTCCTACAACTACCCTCCGGGATCGACTTTTTCAGTTCCTGCCTAAATTCCTATTTTCTCCCCTCAGAACCTCGTCCTTTTCCCATCCTGTATCATGGGTTCCAATGTGTACAGCAACATCCTGCTGGTCCCTCTCCCCTTTGGGAATATTCTGCACCCTCTCTGAGATAGTTCTGAATTGTCTGTAGTGAGGGGGTATTTGAATAATTGCCTGGATCCAGTTTGGAAGCTCTCTGGACAGATTTCAGATCCCATCATTGACTCACTCTTTATTGGAGGGACAGTGAGGTGCAGCAGCACTATATTTGAATTCAGGCCTTTCCGAAGCTGTTTTCAATGTATTTGGTCGGGCAGTGTGTTGGGAGATGACTCAGTTGGTTACTTTCTTTACTGAATTGAGAAATAATCGGGTGTGTACTCTGATTATTGAGGCAAACGAGAACTAAATTTAGTTCCGCATGATTTTAAAATTGAAAGAAATCAAGAGGTGTTAACTCTTTCTTGTATAACACTTAAAACTGCCCTGCAGTATATTCCTCACAGACTAATCCAGCAACAATTGAACATGGTCACACTCACAGAATCCCACTTTACAGACAATGTCCCAGACAACACAATGACCATCTCAGGGCAGGTCCTGTCCCACTGGCAGGACAGAGCCAGCAGAGGGAACAGCTCCGTGGGATACAGTCAAGAGGGCTGTGCTCTGGAAGTGCTCAGCATTAATGCCAGACCCCATGAAGTCTCATGACATCAGGTTAAACATGGACACAGAAACATTCTGTGTGTTTTAAAAAGTATTAAGGTAAATAAGTCCCTGGGTCCTGATGGGATTGGTCCCAGAATATTGAGGGAGACCAGAATATTGAGGGTGGCACGGTGGCACAGTGGTTAGCACTGCTGCCTCACAGCGCTGGAGACCCGGGTTCAATTCCCGCCTCAGGCGACTGACTGTGTGGAGTTTGCACGTTCTCCCTGTGTCTGCGTGGGTTTCCTCCGGGTGCTCCGGTTTCCTCCCACAGTCCAAAGATGTGCAGGTCAGGTGAATTGGCCATGCTAAATTGCCCGTAGTGTTAGGTAAGGGGTAGATCTAGATCTAGATGTAGGGGTATGGGTGGGTTGCGCTTCGGCGGGTCGGTGTGGACTTGTTGGGCCGAAGGGCCTGTTTCCACACTGTAGGTAATCTAATCTAATCTAACAAATTGCTGCAGCATTGACAGACATCTTTGTATTCTCTCTGGTCACAGGTGAGGTCCCAGAGGACTGGAGAATAGCTGATGTTGTCCCATTGTTTAAGAAGGGTAGCAGGGATAATCCTGGGAATTACAGACTTGTGAGCCTTATGTCAGTGTTAGGGAAATGATTGGAAAAGATTCAGACGGACAAGATCTATATGGATTTAGAAGAAAGTGGATTTATTCGTGACAGACAGCATGGTTTTGTGCGGGAGAGGTCGTGCCTTCCTAACTTGACCATGTTTTATAAGGAGATGATGAAGATGATTGATGAGAGAAAACCAGTTGATGTTGTCTACATGGACTTCAGTAAAACCTTTGACAAGGCCCCTCATGGCAGACTGGTTCAAAAGGTGAAGTCACATGGTATTGGGGTGAGCTGGCAAGATGGATTTTCCTATTTAGAACTGACTCAATCATAGGAGACAGAGGGGAGTGGTGGAGGATGCTTTTCAGAATGGAGGGCTGTAACTAATGGTGTTCCACAGGGATCAGAGCTGGGACCTCTACTGTTCATGGTCTTTATCAATAATTTGGAGGAAAATGTGACGGGTCTAATTAGTACGTTTGTGGAAGATACAAAGATTGGGACGATGCAAAGATTGGTGGACTTGTGGATAATGAGGAGGATTGTCAGAGGATACAACAGAACATAGATCAGTTGGAGACATGGACAGAAAAAATGACAGATGGAGTTTAATCTTAACAAATGTGAGGTGATGCATTTTGAAAAGTCAAATACAGCTGGCAATTATATAGTGAATGGCAGAACCCTTCGGAGCATTAACATGCAGAGGGATCTGGGTGTACACATCCACAGATCACTAAAGGTGGCAGTGTCACAGTGTCATAGAGTCATAGAGATATGCAGCATGGAAACAGACCCTTCCATCCAACTCATCCATGCCATCCCAAAACAATCTAGTCCCACCTGCCAGCACCTGGCACATATCCCTCTAAACCCTTCCTATTCACATACCCATCTAGATGCCTTTTCAATGTTGCAATTGTACTGGCCACCACCACTTCCTTTGGCAGCTCATTCCATTTATGTAAAATCCTCTGAATGAAAAAGTTGCCCCCTAGGTCTCTTTTATATCTTTCCCCTCTCACCCTAAACCTATGCCCTCTAGTTCTGTACTCCCACACCCCAGGGAAAAGACTTTGTTTATTTATCCTATCCATGCCCCTCATGATTTTATAAACCTCCATAAGATCACCCCTCAGCCATCGATGCTCCAGGGAAAGAAGTCCCAGCCTATTCAACCTCTCCCTATAGCTCAAATTCTCCAACCCTGGCAACATCCCTTCAAATCTTTACTAAACCCTTTCAAGTTTCACCACATCTTTCCAATAGGAAGGAGACTGGAATTGCACACAATATTCCAGCAGTGCCTTAACCAATGTCCTGTACTGCCACAACATGACCTCCCAACTCCTGTACTGCCACAACATGACCTCCCAACTCCTATACTCAATACTCTGACCAATAAAGGAAAGCATAACAAATGCCTTCTTCACTAACCTATCTACTTGAGATTACGCTTTCATAGAACTATGAACTTGCACTCCAAGGTCTCTTTGTTCAGCAACACTCCCTAGGACCTTACCATGAATGTGTATGTCCTGCTAAGATTTGTTTGTCCAAAATGCAGCACCTCACATTTATCTAAATTAAACTCCATCTGCCACTCCTCGGGCCATTAGCCTATCTGATCAAGATCCCATTGTAATCTTCACTGTCCACTACACCTCCAATTTTGGTGTCTTCAGCAAACTTACTAACTATACTTCTTATGCTCACATTCAAATCATTTATATAAATGATGAAAGGTAGTGGACCCAGCACCGATCCTTCTGGCACTCCACTGGTCACAGGCCTCCAGTCTGAAAAACAACCCTCCTCCACCATCCTCTGTCTTTTACCTTTGAGCCAGTTCTATATCCAAATGGCTAGTTCTCCCTGCATTCCATGTGATCTAACCTTGCTCACCAATCTCCCATGGGGAACCTTGTCGAACACCTTACTGAAGTACATTAAGATCACATCTACTGCTCTGCCCTCATCAATCCTCTGTTACTTCTTCAAAAATCTCAGTCAAGTTTGTAAGACATGATTTCCCATGCACAAAGCCATATTGACTATTCTTAATCAGTCCTTGCCTTTCCAAATACATATAAATCCTGTCCCTCAGAATTCCCTCCAACAACTTGCCTACCAACGACATCAGGCTCACTGGTCTATAGTTCCCTGACTTGTCCTTACTACCCTTCTTAAACAGTGGCACCACGTTAGCTAACCTCCGGTCTTCCAGCACCTCACCTGTGACTATTGCTGATACAAATATCAGAGGTCCAGCAATCACTTCCCACAGATTTCTCAGGTACACCTGATCAGGTCCCCGGGATTTGTCCACTTTTATGCATTTCAAGACATCCAGCACTTCCTCCTCTGTAATTTTTCAAGATGTCACCATTTATTTCCCTACATTCTATATCTTCCATGTCCTTTTCCATAGTAAATACCAATGCAAAATACTCGTTTAGTATCTGCCCCATCTCCTGCAGTTCCACACAAAGGCCACCTTGCTGATCTTTGAGGGGCCCTATTTTCTCCCCAGTTACCCTTTTGTCCTTCATGTATTTGTAAAAACCCTTTGGATTCTCCTTAACTCTATTTGCCAAAGCTATCTCATGTCCCCTTTTTGCCCTCCTGATTTCTCTCTTATGTATACTCTTCTGAGGATTCACTCAATCTATCCTGTCTATACTTGACATGTGCTTCCTTTCTTGCTGGTGGATAAGGGAGTAAAAAGGCTTATGGCATACTTGCCTTCATTGGAATGGGCATTGAGTATAACAGTAGTCCAAAGATGTGTGGGTTAGGTGAATTGGCCAAGCTAGATTTCCCATAGCGTTAAGGGATGTGGAAGGTAGGCGCATTATTCAGGGGAAATGTGAAATAATAGGGGAGGGGAATGGGTCTGCGTGGGATATCTTCAGAGGGTCGGTGTGGACTTGTTGGGCCAAATGGCCTGTTTCCACACTGTAAGGATTCTATGGTTTCTATGATAGGCACGTTATGCTTCAGCTTTGAAGAACTTTAGTTTGGCTGCACTAGGAACATTGTGTCTAGTTCTGATAACCACACGACTTGAAGGACGTTGATGCTTTAGACAGGGTACAGAAAAGGTTTGCCAGGGTGTTGCCTTAGTATGATTGGTTTTAGCTATGAAGAAAGTTTGGATAGACTGGATTTGTTTACATTGGAATGTAGAAGTTTATAAGATTGTGAATGGCATTGGATGAAGTGGAAATATGAGGCTTTTTCACAGGTTGGGGCGTCAATTACGAGGGGCACAGGTTCAAACCACATGGAGGGAAATTTAAAAGAGATGTGCAAGGCCCGTTTTTCACACAAAGGGTGGTGAGTGCCTGGAATGTCCTGCTAGAGGAGGTGGTGGATTCAGACACATTAGCAGCATTCAAGGGAATACCTGGACAAATACACAAATAGGAAGGGAATAGAGGGATACGGATCCTGGAAATAAAGACAGTTTTAGTGTGGAAAGGTAACATGTGTCAGTGCAGGCTTGGAGGGCCGAAGGGCCTGTTCCTGTGCTGCATTGTTCTTTGTTCTTCTCTGTTCAGTGAGCTCTTCCTGTATTTAAAACACTGCAACAGGGATGCTATGAAACAACTCCAGGTCACTGAGATACAGACCCACCTTGGAGGATACAGTCCCAGATGTGGCTTTCCCAGACTAGTGCACATGGAAGTTTGAATATTGTGTTTTACTTTTAAAAAGACACCTCCGCTGGATACTATTGAGACAAAAATATCAGTGCAATCACATTTTCAGAATTCCAGTGGCTTTCCAGTCAGATCACTACTCCAAATCCCTTGATTAGATTCCAGTCCGTAACTCACTCCGGGGTATTGATTATTCTCGATATCAACCTCTTGGAACACACCAAAAAGAAATCACTGGAGAACCGCAGCAGGTGTAGAGGGATAAGAGAGTTAATCCAGGTTAATTGGAGTTTTGAAACAAGGATCCCTTCCTCCCAGGAACTGAGACTTCTCTGAACTGCTTCCAATGCAAGTATATCATTTTCATAAAGGAAACCAAAACTGAGCGCAATACTCGGTGTGTGGTCTAAACAGTGACCGTGCAGTTGGAACAAGACCTCCCTCCTTTTATTCACTACTCCCTCCCTGAGGGGTAACATTTTCATGCAGAGGGGGTGTATGTATGGAATGAGCTGCCAGAGAAAGTGGTCCAGGCAGGTACAATTACAACATTTCAAAGACATTTGGACAGGGACATGAATAGGAAAGATTTAAAGGGATAAACAAAAATATTGAACTGTTTCCTGAACACTGAAAGTAAATGTAATCTTGAACAACTCTATTACAGTCCTTGTCCAGAATTGCATGTGAGACAATCTACTTTATTGAATTTGCCTGTGCCAAGGATGTGTTACTCTATTGGAGCAGTTGCTGTTTATGAGATAAATAACCCATTATCCTGCTACGTTTTCCAATAGTTATTCCAACTCTTCTTTTTTTTTGACTGTAATTTGATTTTGATTTTATTGTCACATGTACTCAGTACAAAGGTACAGGAATACAGTGAGAAGTGTATAATGCACTATCTTAGGGACAAATACTTCGGCACAGAATCTTCAGAAGAAGGTATTAGATTAGATTAGATTACTGACCGTGTGGAAACAGGCCCTTCGGCCCAACAAGTCCACACCAACCCGTCGAAGCGTATACCACCCAGACCCATACTCCTACATTTACCCCTTCACCTGACACTACGGGCAATTTAGCATGGCCAATTCACTTAACCTGCACATTTTTGGATTGTGGGAGGAAACCGGAGCACCCGGAGGAAACCCACGCAGACACGGGGAGAATGCGCAAACTCCACACAGAGAGTCGCCTGAGGAGGGAATTGAGCCCAGGTCTCTGGCGCTGTGAGGCAGCAGTGCTAACCACTGTGCCACCGTGCCACCCACAAGTATGAAGAAAGAACAATGTTAAAAATTCAATACTTTTTATTTTTCAAGTAAATATACTATAACATAAAACACACGATGTAAGTTTAATAGTTACACGTTGCAGACATTCTTATTTTTAAGTGGAAAATAAAGGAATAAAGATGCAGGTTCAAACATTACAGTCTTTCTTAAGTGCTTAATCTCAGTTGGACCGCACTTCAAAGAATCACCTTGAGATCAGAGGCCCACGCTAAGGCGACAGCTGGCCAAGAGACTGCACATGCTGGGCCGAGAGATCACCACATCGGACCGAGAGATCATCAGGCTGGGCCAAGAGATCACCACACCAGGCTGGGAGATCATCACGCCGGGCTGAGAGATCATCACGCTGGGTTGAGAGATCACCACACCGGGCTGAGAAATCATCACGCTGAACCGAGAGATCATCACGCTGAGCCGAGAGATCACCACACCGGGCTGAGAGATCATCACGCTGAGCCGAGAGATCATCACGCTGGGTTGAGAGATCGCCACACCAGGCTGAGAGATCACCATACCAGGCTGGGAGATCACCATGCCAGGCTGAGAGATCACCATCCCCCAGCTGAGAGTTGACCATGCCGGGCTGAGAGATCACCAAACTGGGCTGAGAGATCATCACGCTGGCTGAGAGATTACCATGGCGGGCTGCGAGATCCCCACACCAGGCCGAGAGATCCCCACAGCCGGCCGAGAGATCACCACGTCAGGCAGAGAGATCAACACACCTGGCCAAGAGACTGCACATGCTCAGCCATTGAGAGAGCGGCACCTTGGCCCACTGAGAGATTGCTCAGCTGGGCCGAGAGACTGTCAGGCTGGGGTTGTGCACAGTCTGAGGCCAGGAGTCCCATGGCTAGGAGAAGAAAGAAGAGAGGAGAAAGATCAAAAACGGAAAAGCGAAGAAGGAAAAGAGAAAAATGAAAAGGAAAGGTGTGTGGACTGGGCTGCCGGGGGAGGTGGTGGAGGCTGGTACAATTGCAACATTTCAGGGGCTTCTGGATGGGTATTTGAGTGGGAGAGGTTTGAAGGGGTGTGGGCCAGGTGCTGGCGAATGGGACTTGATTGATTTCATCTAATCCAATTATTCTCTCTCATTTAGTTTGAAAATCCCCTTTTCAAATGAAGGAATACTCACAGGGCTCCCACCTGCAGCATATGAGACAATGCTGAAGCAAACCAATATTCTGTTCCTCCTTCATTGAGCTTGAATAGTAAGTACTACTTCGATATTCAAGTAATTCTCCTCTTTTGAACAAGGCTGAACTAATCCCACTAATTATCCCTCTAATCTGCAAGGGCACATGGCAATGCTGCAGTTGGGAATTTGCCACACAGAGGTTGACGTTCTTAAGAGACCATAAAGTGCATTAGGCCTGTATTCTATCGGCCAAGAACGCATGGGAAAGCTACGTAAAAATAAATTTTCAGGGAGTTTGTGCAAATGTTTATCAACTGTAAAGTAGTGATGGTAGGAGCCATTTTGGGAAAGCAAATATTAGCAGGAATTATAATGGTAAGGTCCTAGGGAGTGTTGCTGAACAAAGAGACCTTGGAGTGCAGGTTCTTGCACCTTGAACGTAGAGTTGCAGGTAGGATATGACAGTGAAGAAGGCGATTGGTATGCGTTCCTTTATTCATCACAGTATTGAATACAGGAGTTAGTTGCAGCTGTACAGGACATTGGTTAAGCCACTTTTGGAATATTGTGTGCAATTCTGCTCTCCTTCCTTTTAAAAGGATGTTGTGAGACTTGAAAGGGTTCAGAAAAGATTCACAAGAATGTTGCCAGGTTTGGAGGATTTGAGCTGTAGGGAGAGGTGAACAGGCTGGGGTTGTTTTCCCTGGAGCGTCGGAGGCTGTGGGATGACTATATAGAGGTTTATAGAGTCATAAGGGGCATGGAAAGGATAAATAGACAAATGGGGTGGGGGAATCCAGAATTAGACAGCATAGGTTTAGAGTAAGAGGGGAAAGATATAAAAGAGACCTAAGGGGCAACTTTTTCACACAGAGGGTGGTGCATGTATGGATTGAGCTGCTACAGGGTGTGGTGGAGGCTGATACAATTGCAACATTGAAAAAGCATCTGAATGGGTATATGAGTAGGAAAGGTTTGAGGGAAGATGGGCCGGGTGCTGGCAGATGGGGCTAGATTGGGTTGGGATATCTGAATAAGTTGGACCGAAGGGTCTGTTTCTGTGCTGTACATCTCTATGACCTGATGACCCGATGACCCGATGACTTTAAATGGGAGGAGTGGACAAGCTCGATCTCAGGTGTCTTACTCCACCTCTATCTTGGAATTGCCGCTATTTTAAAATCACTATTTTAACTGCAGTGTAAGAATAAAGTGCGCTTTGCTTCAAGCCTATCAATTTGTCCAATTGAATTGCCTCTGGAACACAATGACTTACACTTGCCTTTAGAAAATAAGAAACAACTATTCTCTCGCTAGTTATTCTTACTCTTTTTTACTTAAAGAACCTCTTTGGATGCATCCTAACCTTCTCAGCCAAGGCCATCCCATGCCCCCTTTTTGCTTTCCTGATTTCTTCTTCAGTAAAACTCTGCATCCCCTGTATACATCCAGGGATTCCCTTGGTCCCAGCCATACCTCATTCGTTTTCTGGTCAAAGCCTCAATATCTCTTGTCATTCAGGGTTCCCTATTCCTGTCAACCTTGCTTTTCACCTTCATAGGAACATAGAGACCTTGAACTCCAGCGATCTCACTTTTCAAGGCCTCCCACTTGCTGGAGGTCCCTTTACCTGCAAACAAACTACTCCAATCAACCCCTGTCAGCTCCTGCCTAATTCCATCAAAATTCACCTTTCTCCAATTTAGAACTTGAACCTGTGGACCAGTTCCTCTCCATAACTACTTTAAAATTAATAGGACTGGTCCCAAAGTGTTCCCCTACTATCACCTCCATCACCTGTCCTGCCCTATTTCCCATGAGTAGGTCGAGTTTTGTCCCTTCCTGAGTAGGATCCTCTATATGCTGCTTGAGGAAACTTTCATGAATGTATTTAACAAATTAATTTGCTCGCTTGAACCTATTCCACTCTTTCATAAGTTTATGGCTGATAAGTTTATGTTTTGAGTTCCCATCTACCCAATGTAACCTTAGATTCTTGTTATGCAAGAGAATAAATCTACCTGTGACTTAAAAATATCCATTGTCCTCACCTCTCCCACTTTCTGGGACAGACAATTCCAAACAACTGAACAAAGAATTCTCTTCATCTCTGTCCAAAAAGTGTGATCCCTCACTAATTTTATAAACATGGTCCCTAATTCTGAACTCACCCACAAGAAGAAACATCCATTCCACATTCACTGTGTCAAGATCATTAAGAGCCTTTATACAGTTTGATCAGATCACTCTTAACTCGTCTAAACTCCAGCAGAAACAAACCCAGTCTGAGCACCTAACCCGATTGCACAAGTCACTCATTCAAAGTATTCATCGAGTAAACCTCCTCTGAACTGTCTTTAATGCATTTACGTCCTCTTTCAAAATAAGGGACTGTTGAAATGAATTATACGGTCAGGGTTAAATAGACATTATTATACCATAGTAATAGAAAAACAGCAGGTTTCAATTAATGAACCTTGTACCAAGTGAACCTTATGCATCCTAGAGGTTAGTGTCAGCAAGAGTCTACAAACAGCAGTTAGTGCCATCAAGTCATTCCAGATAGGCCTTGGGGCCAGAAGAAGTTTAGAGGCAGGGAGGTGATGGTCACTGACAAGGGATGGGGCAAAACATTGACAGATTAAATGATCTCTGACTGAGTGAAGTCTAATGAATCTTGGGAAATTCAAAGAATTTGCATTAATGCATCTACAACCGAATTAACAACCTCTTTTAAGACTCTGGGATGAAGACAGAAGGTGATGAGACCTATTATCAGTTTGCTGAGTCCAGCCTCCTTAGTGACTGTAATTACATTGTGTTCATCCCTCCCTCCTACTTCCTGACTTACAGTTGGGTTGACACTGAGGAGCATATGCAGTATTCTCTCGGGAGATGCTTGCTCATGCATGGGTGAATGCGATTGGTTGAAGTGTTTCAATCATGCATCTTCTTTCCATGTCTGCTCAGTTTCACTGGATGTTGAGATTTGGAGGGATAGAGTGGGGGTGGGGGAGAAAGTCTGAGGGTGAGAGGGAGATTGTGACCTGGAGAAGAGAGAGATTGATGTCCAGTCTGATGGTGGTTGGGGCTGGTAGAGGTGGTGCGGAGAATGGTGGTGATGTTCAGATTCAGAGAGGAGGGGAGAGGGTGAGGGAGATTGGGATGATGATGCAGACAATCTGGAACTGTGCATGTGCGCAGTTCTGAGTCAGCATGCAGACACAGTTGGCCTGAAGTTTCAATGTCAGCAAAACAGATACTTACCACTATTACTGAAATGCTTTTTGTATCTTCTATAGTGAAGATAGAAGCAAAGTACTTATTCATTTAATTCGCCATTTCCTTAACATCTATGGATGAAGGATTTATGTCTGAAACATCGATTCTCCTGCTCCTTTGATGCTGTCTGACCTGATGTGCTTTTCCAGCTCTGCACTTTTTGCCACCTATCATCTACCAATAACTCAATATTCTCACTCCCTAGAGGAGTGACACTCACATTGCGCACAGGTTTTGTTTTTAAATACCCATGGAAACTCTTGCTTTGTTGTTTTTAAGATTTTGAGTTGGGTTCTGAGATTCCAATTTCCTCCTTCCAATTAACCTTTTTCTCAACCATACTTTATTTTCTAATCAATCATCTGACCTGCCACCCATCTTTGCAATATCCTCAAGTTGGATGGTTTCTTCAACTTTTCAGTCAACCACAGAAAGCGAGTCCTCCCTTTAAAGTCTCTTCTTTCAGTCAGAATATATTTCTTCTGAATATTCTGAGGTATCCTCTTAAATCTCTGCCATCACTGTGTCTACTGATCTCTCTCTGAGCCAGTTATGCCATTCACTTCAGCTGGCTTAGTTTACAAGCCCGCAGAGTGGACTTTGTTTAAGTTTGAAATACTTACCTCAAAGTCAATCTTCTTCCATTCAAATTGGATCTAAAATTGAATTATATTGTGATGGCTGCTACGTAGGAGAGCCTTTACACTGAGATTGTTTCATAAATCCTGTCACATTACACAGTATCAATAAGATGATAATAACATAACCTTCTGTCTGGTTGCTTCAGAACACGCAGCTCTAAGATACTTTCTCGAAGGTCATCAATAACCTCTCATCCCCGTTACTGCTGCCAACCTGATTTACACAGTCTTTGTGTAGATTCAAGTCAGCAATGATGATTGCCATCTCACTATCACAAGCAGCCAATATCTCTTCATGTCTAACATCAGGGGGCCTATCGATCAGCCCCTTGAGTGGCTGCTTTCCCCTAACTGTCCTCATGCTGTATTTATTTACATCAATGTGCGCTATGGATTTGTTTAAGTTGACGCGAAAGCTGCCCACGTTCAGATACAGAGCTATTATTTTGATTTGTTTTAATACAAACATATTGGACAGGCTCAAGGTCTGTCTTTATGTTGCCCATCAAAAGAAGCCAAAACCTTTTCAACAGGGCAAATGAGAGGGATTTAAATTGCATGCACATTTCCAAAACACAAACTTTCATGTCTGGAAACTGAGCTGTCTGAGTTGATGTTCCTCAGCAAACGAAGATTAAAATATCTGCTCCAAAATGGGGGTGGCAGAGCTGCTTATTGAAGCCAGTGGAGAGAAAGTAGAGTTAACATTTCAAGTCCAATTCTGCAAAAGGGTCAAAATGTTAACTCCACGGGTCTGGCAGCATCGGTACAGAGAATGCAGAGAGAAATATCCAGCAATTTCTATTTGTGCTTCAGATTTCCAACATCCACAGTTCTTTCTTTTATATTATTGAAAATAGTGACTGTCCATTTAATTATCTCCTGTTTGAAATATCTAACTTATCCAGACTGCGTCATAATCCAAACCTTTAGCACCAAATGCCAATGAGCATTCAATGGGCATTCAATACTGTCTCACATGCCACCTGACTTACTGTCTGTCTGGCCTGTTGCATTAGCCCTTGAGTAAGTCAGTTACGCAGCACAGGGACAAAGAGAGTCAGTATTTCACAAGTTTACAGGTGGACAACAGACTTATTAACTGTTAGTCTCTGTCTCGTAGTGATTGGCTATTTGAACATTTTATATTGGACAAAATGCTGAGCATTCAGGTCCTTGATAATCAAATAAAATGGAAGGAACTGCAGATCCTGTAAATCAGAAACAAAAACAGAAATTGCTGGAAAAGCTCAGCAGGTCTGGCAGCATCTGTGAAGAGAAATCAGAGTTAACGTTTTGAATCCAGTGACCAGAAACCAAACTTTGGTCTCAAGAATTCTGGTTGGAAATCCATTGAATGTGACAATTCTGTCCCCGACCCAGAGTTTTGATCTCTGAAACTCTCCAGAGCAATTTGATAGAATGTGACTATGACAGATTCATCGCACATAATCATGGAATTCTGTCGCTCAGCTGATACAGAGCTGCAATCTTCACAGAAGATTTTTGTCAAATCTATGTGTTTCCTGAATCACATCCTTCCTTCACATTTCAGAGGATGGCTTTGATAAATAAACGAAGATTGGATAATGCAGATTGCTGAGCTGGTACAAGGATGAGCTGGTCATTCTGCCTTGAGTGTATCCGGATCATTGGGAAAAGGAGCTGTATATTCAGGCCTGACTCTATTGTGTCAATGCATTTCAATGGGGTTAATTGTGTCTGTTTGGGGGCAAAAGCTGGATGGTTGAGGTTGAATTGCAGAGTCCAGTTAGTGGGAGTAATTAGAATGTGTGGGTGGTGGTGTTTTCTGATCAGTTCTGGGTTGGAGGATGGTTCTAACAATCAAGGTGTTTGACAGGTCAGATAAGGGGAGGGTAAGGGATGGGGTTGAAATCGGATGATCCATGATGTATGTTTGTAGTTTCAGCTGACAGTGTTCGGAGGGTCTGGAGGTTTGTGGGGCTGGATCTGGAGGTTAGCTTACTCACTCAGTCACTGAGTATTCAGAAGGTAATGTGTGGGCTTGGATAGGAACAGAATGATAGATGGGAAAGATACTCAGTGTGTGTGATGATGCTATCAATAGTTTAGTTACCCAAGAGGTGGTTGAAGCCTAGATTTAGCAATCAGCTGCCAGGAAACTAACGAGGACTTTGCAATGTCTGTGACTGAAACTCAGCACAGAAGGCGGAGGATTGCTTTGAAATGTCTAAATAAACCAAGGTTAGATATCACAGGCTGGGGAGCTGGTACACAGGGGAGCTGGGAGTTAAGCCTTGGGTGTTCTTGATGGTCAGGGAGAGGGGTCGACAGAGGGTCATGGGAATTTGAAACATGCGAGTCATATTATCAGGATTTCCGTATGTATCTTACTTACATATCTAATGTTTCGTGATCCAGGGACCATGATAGTTCCAAAATATCCCATATCACTTCCATCTGTGTTTCAAATGTCAGCACAGAGAAAATATTCACTGTCCTGTGTCCTCAGGAAGATTTTATTGCTCACTGTACAAAGTATTTATTGTTGAAATAAAACAAATTCTAGAAACAGGTGCATTGTTCATTGCAGTTTTATTATGTTCAGAGGGAAGGGCAGACTAAACTCAATGATGAAACATTCTTGCAATCAATTTATTTTGTTTGTTTGCCTTGTTCTAAGCCAATGGAAATGCATTATTTTCAATTGTAGCTTGATTTGGCTTGGTAGCTGGGCTTTAATTGCAAAACCCTCATATTAATTCCCACAATTTACACAGGCTTTAACTGCTTAAACTGTAGCCATTTGAGTAGGATCTGGCCCTGGTACAAAACTTGACCATGAACATCAGTCCTGAGCCACCAGAACGGAACTAGTGGGAGGTTCTGTCATTCAGAGGAGACCTTAAATTGTCAAGAAAACTGAACATTGAACTCAAAATGTTAACTCTGTCTGTTTGTCTGTCTCTCTTTCCACAGACGCTGCAAACTTGCTGCATTCCCTCAGCCCTTACTCTTTTTCCTTGTTTTAAATTGTCTCCCACCTGCACTCTCAAATATCTTTATTGATTAATGTATCAGCCATGGATTACTTGCGAACAGTGTTCCCTAAGACACAGATATGAATGGCTTTATCTTCAGATCTGACTAAAGGCATAAACTGTGGATGTTGGAAATCAAAACAAACATCGAAAATGCTGGAGAAACTCAGCAAGTCTGACAGCACCCGTGGAAAGAGAAACAGAGTTCTGAGGAACAGTCACACTAGACTCAGTGTTAACTCTGTTTCTCTTGCCACAGATGTTACCAGAGCCTCTGAATTTCTCAGGCATGTTTTGAATTTGGTTCTTTCAGATCTCCAGTTCCATCTGCAGTTCTTTGTTTTCCTTTCTATTTGCAATATATTATAAAATATTTCAAAACACAAAATAAAGTCCCATTTCCTATTCAAAAAACTGCAGTCATTCCAAAAACAAAAAAACTCAGCAGGTCTGGCAGCATCTGTGGAGAGTAATCAGGAGTTAATGTTTTGGGTCCAGTGATCCTTGCTCAGAACAAAATCTGTCAATGAATTTTCTTACAAACTAGCACAATATAACAAATAACCATTAATATTCCAGGAGGCACATTCCACCTTTAACTCATGGTTCCAGAAAGACATACCTAGATAATTATTAATTCCTTTCAAATAATTAGGACAAAACATATTTGTCATTAGTTCAAAATCCCATACATTTTACACACACATATATTTTATATCGAGTCTTTTGTCGCATCTCCCAGTTGAGGCGACCGGCAAATGCATTCAAGCTGTCACTGATGCCTCTTTCTCCAGATTAGACTTGTTTATATCATTCACCCATAACAAGGAGAGCCAAGCAACCTGGACAGTGGGATTCTCTGCCATCACTACCTTCCCTCAGCTAGGGTGCCATAGCCTGTACCCATGTTGCTTTCAGACTGCCCTATCATCAACCTGCAAGAGCTGGAGAGTGGAAAGGTTTTGTCACTTCAACAATGTTTAACTTATATGGAACCATCGATGCCAGAGTTTGAAGGATTGTTTCAGACCGTCTTGGAGCTGCCATGATGTTGATGTAGAAGACAAGTCCCGAGATCCTGCCTCCTTCCAAAGACCTTGGGCCACAGAAGAAGAGCTGCAGGGAATTAAATGAAAAATTCTCTAAATTTGGTTCATAACATGTTTCTTTTCTTATTCTTTCCTGGGATGTGGCTTTTTTGGTAAGGCTGCCATTTGTTTTCGATCCATTATTACCTTTGAACTGAGTGTCTTACTTGACTATTTCAGATGTCAGTTAAGAGCCAACGTAATTGCCATGGATCTGGAATTTCACTAATAAACCTGTAATCTGAGAATCAACAATGGTTATATGGTTAGTTTTTAAATCCAGATTTTATTGAATTCATATTTCACCATCAGCTATGATAGTATTCAACACCATGATTTCCAGAACAGTGGGTTAGTGCTCAGGATGATCCCATGACAATAATGCCATAAGAAACAGGAACAGGAGTAGGCCCTTAAGCTCTTGATCCTGCTCCACCATTCAATAGGATCGTGACTGATCCAACATTCCTCACTTTCACCTTCCCTGGAAACCTTGATTCCCTGACTGATCAAGAATCTATCCATCTCAGCCTTAAATATACACAAGGACTCTGCCCCCACAGGGGGCACTGTGACAAGGACTTCCAAAGACACAAAGAGAAGAAATTCATCCTCGTTTCAGTCTTAAACTGACACCCCTTGATTCTGAGACCATGCTTTCTGGTCCTAGACTCCCCCATGACGAGAAACCTCCTCTCAGCATTTTCCCTGTAAAACCCCTTAAGAATCTCATATTTTTCAGTTAGATCTTCTAAGTTCCAGTGAGTAGAGTCCCAACCTGTTTAGCATTTGCTATTTAGACAATGCCTGCTCTCTGGGGATTAGCCTAGTAGACCTTCTCTCAACTGCCTCCAATGAAATTTCCCCAAACAAAGGGACCAAAACTGCCCACATTACTTGAGACTAATAGAAGTTTATAAAAGAATGATGGGTATTGATAGAGTTAATGCTAGTTGCCTTTTCCCAAGGGTGGGCATTTCAAGACTAGGGGGCATATTTTGAAAGTGAGAGGAAAGAGATTTTAAAAAGATGAGGAACTTTCTTTATGCATTGGGTGGTTCGCATGTGGAATGAACTTCCTCAGAAAAGGGAGGATGTGGGTACAATTATAAGGTTTAAAAGACATTTGGATAAGTACATGAGTGGGAAAGGGTTGGAGGGCTATGGGCCAGGAGCGGGCAGGTGGAACTACTTTAGTTTGGGATAATGTTCGGCAAGGCTTTGTTGGACCGGACGGTCTGTTTCCGTGTTGTATGCCTCTATGTGGTCTCACCAGTACCTTTGTCAGTTGCAGTAAGTCTTCCCTCCTCTTACACTCCAATCTCCTTGAAATAAGGGTCTATGAATGTTATCAAGGTGCTAGTGCATCCCTGAGGCAAAATGAAGATACAACACTGCCCATGCTTCCACCAGGGCCATAGTTGAACAATCAGAACTCAACCACTTCAAGATAAGTTGGAAGCTCCAGTGGGGCATTGCAGTATAGATCAGAAATGGTGCACTATGCCTTTCTCAAGTGCAGTTGACAAACAGAGTGTGGACTGTCGGCAGAGGAAATAGGGGATCAGCAGTAATCTTCTGAGAGTGAAGATGAAGATAAAGACAAGGACATTGAACAGGGTGAACATACATGAGAGCAGACATACCTACATTATAGGGTAATGCACTGTCAAAGACAAGAAAACAGAAAGAACTGAATTGCAACACACGTCTAGGATGAATAAACTGGGTTTAGACTTCCTCATGTATATTTGTTTTTGGTTATATCGGAGTAACCATGGTTAGGGCAAAATATATGTGGACCAAGTTACTTTTGTAATCATCCAACATTCTTGTTGTTGAGTAAATGTTTTCTTAATCATATCAATGTATGCTTAGTGAAGGTAAAGGTAACATCCACATAGTCTGAGTAGAAAAAGCGCAGCAGGTCAGGCAGCATCCAAGGAACAGGAGAATCGACATTTCGGGCATCAGCCCTTCTTCAGGGCTGATGCCCAAAACGTCGATTCTCCTGTTCCTTGGATGCTGCCTGACCTGCTGCGCTTTTCCAGCAACACATTTTCAGCTCTGATCAACCAGCATCTGCAGTCCTCACTTTCTCCACATAGTCTGAGTAGACCATGGGTTGTTCTCATTACAGAGAGATGTGTACGCTCAGTTTGTATTGTCTAGTATCTACACATCATAGACCCTTCAAACTGTTCAGGAGATAGCAGCAGTCCATGAGAAAGGGACACTAACATAGCTTGCTGCTAAAGTTTGGTAGTTTTATAGCCTGCAGTCAAAATATGTAATTCAGTGTAATGTCATCTCTCACAAGTAAGTTAAGAGCATTCCTGAGGCATTTTATAAGAATGATCCCAGGAATGAAAGGCTTGTCACATGAGGAGTGGCTGAGGACTCTGGGTGTGGACTCAATGGAGTTCAGAAGAGTGAGGGAGATCTGATTGAAACTTACAGAATACTGAGACCCCGTGGTAGACTGGATATGGAAAGGTGTTTCCACGAGAAGGAGAGACTAGAACCAGAGGACATAGGCTCAGAATGAAAAGGTGATGCTTTAAAGCTGAGAGAAGCTATAGACCGGTAAGCCTGACATTGGTGGTGGGCAAGTTGTTAGAGGGAATCCTGACGGACAGGATTTACATGTATTCAGAAAGGCAAGGACTGATTAGGAATAGTCAACATGGCTTTGTGTGTGGGAAATCATGTCTCACTAACTTGACTGAGTTTGTTCAGAGAAGTAACAAAGAGGATTGATGAGGGCAGAGTCGTAGACGCAATCTATGTGGACTTCAGTAAGGCGTTCGACAAGGATCCTCATGGTAGACTGGTTAGCAAGGTTAGATCTCATGGAGTACAAGCAGAACAAGCCATTTGGATACAGAACTGACTTTGAAGGTAAAAGACAGAGTGCGGTGGCGGTTGCTTTTCAGACTCGAGGCCTGTGACAATGGTGTGCCACAAGGATCGGTGCTGGGTCCACTGCTTTTCATCATTTATATAATGATTTGGATGTGAACATAGGGGATACAGTTAGTAAGTTTGCAGATGACACCAAAACTAGAAGTGTAGTGGATGGCAAAGAAGGTTACCTCAGAGTACAACAGGATCTTGATGAGATGGGCCAATGGGCTGAGGAGTGGTGCGTGTGTGGAATGAGCTGCCAGAGGAAGTGGTGGAGGCTGGTACAATTACAGCATTTAAAGGGCATCTGGATTGGTATATAATGAGGAAAGCTGCAGAGGGATATGGGCCAAGTGCGGGCAATTGAGTCAAGATTAGGTTCGAAGAACTGGTCGGCATGGACGAGTTGGATTGATGGGACTGTTTCTGCATTGTACATCTCTATGACTCTGTAAGCCCCTCCACCCAATAAACTCCTCCCTATCTCTGTAACCTCATCCAGCCCTGACACTTTCCCTAAATCCAGAACCTCCTCCACCCCCTACACCCCACCCTATCTCTGAAACCTCCTCCAGTCCCAACAACCCTCTCTTAGCTGTAACATCAATGCTCATTATCGCTCCATGATGTCAGCCCTCCTGCAATTCCAGCCTCTTGATCATCCCCTAATTCCATCACTCCACCGGCCTTCAGCTGCTTGGTCCCTCCATGTTATCATCTCATAAGACTTTGAGCAATTTGCATTTTCCTTCTCTGATGAATCCTGTCCATTTTTTCCTGGAAACAATGTTATACCTGTTGTGGATTTACTGGAGTAATTCAGGAAGGGTCCCTCAACAGGACCTTGTAAACACAACATCAATATCACCTTGAAGACAAGGCCAGCAATATGACGCAACACTACTCCTTCTGCACTACTCCTACTCCTTCTCCACTTTACCCTTAATCCCAATTTTGAAATTAATCATCCTTCCTTCAGTTTTTCTGGGACAGAATCATGGACCTCTCTCCCATGTGACTTTGCATTTGTGGTCAGGGTTCTTAAAATACAAGGACAGTGGAGTTAAAGAGGAGAGTTCCTTATCATTTATGCCGGAGAGATTAGGGGGATGGGTAACAAGGCTGTCCCAGTCATTGATGCCCACTTCATGTGAATCCATAATCAAGTCTGTCATTGTGATGTTGCCATGGGAATGCACATTACATTCCTGTTCTGAGGGATACACAGAAACAGAGGAAATGAGACTTGGTCGAATCAGTCAAAGAGCCAAGATGTTTCACATCAGTGTCCCAGCGAGATGTGGACAGTTACAAGGGGAGTCAGGGTGAAACAATGCCTGCTGGAGTGTGATGACCTTCATTGTTCAGCCCTCTGAATATTGGAGTTGGGATGGTGTGCTGAGGTTGGACAGGAAGTTGGTAAGGCCAGTTCTGGAAAACTGTGTCCTGTTCTACTCATGCTGCTGTAGGAACGATATTATTAAACTGGAGACGGTTCAGAAAAGATTTATCAGGATGTTGCAGGGTTTGAGATATAAAAGTAGACTGGAGAGGCTGGGGACATTTTACAAAGAACATTACAGCACAGGAACAGGCCCTTCAACCCTCCAAGCCTGTACTGACACAGTTTGCCTTCCATATTAAAACTGTCTTCACTTACAGGATCCGTATTCCCCTGTTCCCTTCCTATTCATGCCTGCTGCTGGATGCTTCTTGAAAGCCACAATTATGTCTGCTTCCATTGTCTGTTCTGGCAGTGTGTTCCATGAATTCACCACCCTTTCCATGATAAACATGCCTCACATATCTCTTTTAAACACGCCCCTGACCCCTGCACCTTGAACCTGTGTCCCCGAGTAACTGACACTCCCACCCTGAGCAAAGGCCTCATACTTTCCACCCTATCCATGCCATTCACAATCTTATAAACTTCTATAAGGTCGCCCCTCAATCTCCTGCATTCTAGTGAAAACAAACCCAGTCTATCCAATCTTTCTTCACAGGTAAAATCCCCCATTCCAGGCAACGTCCTGGTAAACATTTTCTGTCCCCTCTCTGAAGGATCCACATCAGAACTGTACATGTTTTTCACTGCAGCATAGGAAATTGAGGGGTGACCTTGTTGAGGTTTATAAAATCATGACAGATTTTGATATTGATAAGGTGAATGACAAGGGTCTTTTCCCTCGTGTGGGGGAGTTCAGACTCAGGGCCATGTTTGTAAGGTCAGAGGAAAAATATTTAAAGATTGAGGAGCAACTCTTTTTTCCCCAGAGTGGTTTGTGATGGAATGAACTTCCAGGTGAAGTAATATATGTGGACACAGTTACAATGTTTAAAAGATGCCAGCTCTTGATGCCAGTCATTTTTTGTTCTCCATTCTGTGCTACTGAATGCCCAAATTTCTGTGACATGCATTTCCAGAGGACTAACATGGCAAGGGAGTACATGTTAAATAGGAGGACCCTGGCAAGCACAGAAGATTAGACGGATCCTGGTTTGTGTGTCCAGCCATCCATGAAGGCAGTAGGATAGGCAGGTAAGGGAATTAAGAAGGGTCAAAGCCACTGAATACATGAGCAGGGAGGTGTCATGTTGGAGCTTTACAGGATTTTGGTGAGACCACAACTGGAATACTGGGTGCAGTTCTGGTCATCGCATTATAGGAAGGATGTGATTGTACTGGGGGGGGGGGCAAAGGAGATCCACCAGGATGTTGCATTAGATTGAGCATTGCCTAAACCTGCAGGAGTGTTCTGCTGTGTGTGTGTGTGTGGCTATGGTAACCCACCTAGCCTGCACATCCCTGGACATTATGGCCAATTCAGCATGGCCAATCCACCTAACTTGAACATCTTTGAAATCAGAGCACCCGAAGGGTACCCAAGCAGACAACATGCAAAACTCCACACAGCCACCCAAGGCTGGAATCAAACTCTGGTTCCTGGCACTGTGCTCCAGCAATGCTAACCTCTGAGTCACTCTCGACTGGGGAATTTTTTTTTGGATTCAGATCAACTTGCTGTACTCAGATTCACATCTTTATTATGAACGGCCAAATCACCATAATTCCAATTTCGCATCAAAGAGAGAGAGAGAAAGAGATGAGGGGTGGTGAAGTTTGATTTAACTTGATTTACTATTGTCACTTTTTTTCAAATAAATTGATGGGATGGGGGCACCGTTGGCCGGGCCCGTGTTTATTGGCCATCCCTAATAGCCCAGAGGGCAGTTAAGAGTCACAGTACAAACAGGTAACCACTTCCCGTCTCCTGGTTCTCTCTTCATCCAAGGGTTACCCCTCCCACATTGTTGTGGGCTCGATGGCAGGTTCCTTCCTGAAAGAGCATCTCAGCCCAGGCTGGGGCGTGGTTTATTGGGCTCGGCTGGCTCTGTGTCTCTCTGGTAGTAGGTTCTCCGATCCAGACTGCACACCATCGCGATCCTCTCGTTTCCTTCACCCGGGCAACACCGATCCAGGAACGGCCGGAGAGAAGCAGAGACCGGGGAAGGAAACGCCTGTAGCCAGGCAGGCAGACAGCAGCGAGAGGAGCCCGGACTCCGAGAGAGAAACAACGGAACATTGGCTGGGTTTCATCCAGAGGAGGGCGGGAGGAGTTACTGAGAGAGACAGAGAGAGGGAGAGGAGTTACCGAGAGAGAGAGAGAGAGAGTTACCGAGAGAGGGAGGAGAGGAGTTACTGAGGGACAGAGAAAGAGAGAGAGGAGTTACAGAGGGACAGAGAGAGGAGGAACGAGAGAGAGCAGTTACTGAGGGAGAGAGATGAGTTAGTGGAGGAAAGGGATTACAAAGGGAGAGGGGTTAAAGAGGGAGAGGGGTTACAAAGGGATAACGGAGAGAGGGAGAGGTGTTAAAGTGGGAGAGGAATTCCAGAGGGAGAGCAGTTCCGGGGGGAAGAGGGCGTAAAAGTCGGAGTCATTCGCTGAATCTTGGGGAAAAGGGAAGACAAGAGTCTAACAACGAGGGGACTGGCTGGTGCGACCTCTCCAGCAAATTGCAGTCACTCCTTCCCCACGGCCTGGTGGAGGCAGTGCTGCCCAGCACTGAGAGCATCCATTCTGCGTTTGCCTATCGCCTATAGGCTGGAGACACTGCCCTCTGGAAAGTGCCATGCCCAAGTTGAGCCAGCGTTGTACCCGTTGGTCGTGCATCAGATCAGCGCTGTGTGTACTCAGTGTGGTCTTGTTGTGCCAATGGCTGCTGGTCCAGAGAGGAGGGGGCCGGCTGACCCTCAGGCTGGTGAAACCAGGCGCCAGTCCAATGCAGGAACACCTCCTGCTGGTCGAAGAGAACTCCACCTGCTGGCAGATCATCCAGGGGGACAGGCAGGAGGTGGAAAGGGCCCTCCTCAACTCCATTAGTGTCTCCCTCAAGCACCAGGCCGTCACTGAGGGAGATTATCTGAACATGACCCGAAATTGCAGATCGTTTGTGAGGGCCCGCAAGTATATCACTGTCCCCCTGAGCCCTGAGGAGGAACACCTCCCCTTGGCTTACTCCATGGTCATCCACCAGAGCATTGAGATGTTCGAGAGGCTTCTACGGAGCATTTACGCCCCACAGAATGTCTACTGTATCCACGTGGACCGCAAATCCCCGAGTCAATTTCATGCGGCCGTTCAGGCCATCGCTTCGTGTTTCCACAATGTCTTTGTCGCAGCCAAGCTGGAGTGGGTCACCTATGCTGGATGGAGCAGAGTTCAGGCAGATCTCAACTGCATGAAGGAGCTGTTGGAGAGCCCTGTCCCCTGGAGGTACTTCATCAATGTGTGTGGCCAAGACTTCCCCCTGAAGACCAACCGGGAGATAGTCCGCAGCCTCAGAGCTCTGAACGGCTCCAACGTGATTGAGTCGGATCCTGCACCAGGGTTCAAAAAGGTAACCGCCTTCCTGTCTGCTCGGCCTCTCTTCATCCAAGTGTTTTCCATCCTCCCTCCCTCTCTCTCTCCCCTCCAGTCCTTTACCTCTCGACTGTACAAAGAGATACAGAGTTGTTAAAAGTGTTCAATTGCATGGAGGGAGGTTCAGAATGTACAAAGGAATATAGAGGAGTTGGAGAGTTGAGCTGCAGAGGAGAAGGGCAATTGACGTTTCAAGTCGGAAACTTTCATCAGAACCAGGGGAGAGAAAGGGGCTGCAGAATAAATGGGGGTGTGGGGCTGGGGAAAGGTGGATGGGATGGTGATTGGTGGATGTAGGGAGGAGGTGGCTGTGATTGGACAGTGGGTGGGGTGGACAAGATGGGTGGAAAGGAAGATGGTCAGGTGAAAGGGATGGGGTAGAGAGAGAGGGCTGGGCCTGGGATAAGGAGGGATAGTGACGGATTACGCGAGTATACAGGAATGTAGGTAGGTTAAGAGTGTAGGAGAAAGTGAGGACTACAGATGCTGGAGATCAGAGACAAGAGTGTGGCACTGGAAAAGCACAATGGGTCAGGCAGGATCTGATTTGGACATAAGCCCTTCATCAGGAATGAGGCTTGTGGACCAGGGGGCTTAGAGGTAAGTGGGATGGGTGTGGGGCTGGGGGTGGAAGGTAGCTGGGAATGAGATAGATAGATGAAGGTATGCTGGGGGGTGGGGGAGGGGGTGTGTGTGTGGAAGGTAGAGTGGACAGGTGGGAAGCAAGATGGACCGGTCAGGAGGGTGGTGCTGAGTTGGAGGCTTGGGACTGCGATGAATTGGGGTGGGGAAATGAGGAAACTAGTGAAATCGACATTGATCCACCTGGTTGCAGAGTTCCAAGGTGGAATATCCAGGCATTAGCTGGTAAGGGTTTGGTGATGGAGGCGGCCCAGAACCTGTATGCCCTTGGTGGGAGGGGGAGTTAAAGTGTTCAGCCATGGGGCGGTGGGGTTGGTTGGTGGGTGTGAGTGTCCCAGAAATGTTCGCTGAAACAATCCACAAGTCAGAGTTCTGTCTCCCCGGTGTAGAGGAGACCACATTGGGTGCAATGGATGCAGTAGATGACATTGGTGGAGGTACAAGTATATTTCTGTCAGATGTGGAAGGATCCTTTGGAGGCTTGGACGGAGGGGAGGTGGGGGGGGGGAGGTGTGGGTGCAGGTTTTGCACTTCTTTCAGAGGCCAGGGAAGGTGCCAGGAGGGGAGGGTGGGTTGGTAGAGGGTGTGAATCTGACAAGGGAATTGCAAAGGGAATGGTCTCTGAAATGCAGGTGGAGTGCAGAGGGAAATATGTCCCTAATGGTGCGGTCTGTTTGTAAGTGGCAGAAGTGGTGGAGGATAATGCAATGTATCCGGCTGTTGGTGGGGCAGAAGGTGAAGACCAAGGGGTTCTGTCCCTGTCACGTTGGGAGGAGTGTGGTTCAAGGGTGAAGGTACAGGAAATGGAGCAGATGCACTGGGGGGCATTGTCAACCATGTGGGAGAGGAAATTGTAGTTTTTGAGGTAGGACGCCATCTGGGATGTTCTGTGGTGGAATTGGTCCTCCTGGGAACAGAGGCAGAGAAATTGGGAAATAAGGGATAGTGTTTTTATAGGGGCAGGGTGTGAGAAGGTGTATTTCAGGTAGCTGTGGGAGTTGGTGGGTTTGTAGTAGATGTCCACGGTTAGTCGGTTGCCAGAGATGGAGAGGTCCAGGAAGGGGAAGCAGGTGTCAGAGATTGTCCGGGTGAATTTGAGGTCAGGTTGGAAGGTGTTGGTAGAACTAATGAACTTTTCAACTACCTCATGCAAATACGAGGTAGTGCTAATCCAGTCATCAATGTAGTGGAGGAAAACGTGGGGAATGGTACCGCTGGATGAAGAGGCAGGCATAGATGGGGCCCATGTGGGTGCTCATGGCTACCCCTTAAGAGTTAAGAGTGAACAGAAGAATGTAAGTTCAGTTCAGAGCATGTAAAGGATTGTTCTTAGGTTGATATTGAAATAGTCTCACAAACTTGATTGAGTTTTTTGAAGTAACAAAGAGGATTGATCAGGGCAGAGCAGTAGATGTCATCTGTATGGACTTCAGTAAGGTATTCAACAAGTTTCCCCATGAGAGACTGATTAGCAAGATTAGATCTCATGGAATACAGGGAGAACTAGCCATTTGGATACAGAACTGGCTCAAAAGATAGAAGACACAGGGTGGTGGAGGGTTGTTTTTCAGACTGGAGGCCTGTCACCAGTGAAGTGCCACAAGGATCGGTGCTGGGCCCTCTACTTTTTGTCATTTACATAAATGATTCGGATGCGAGCATAAGAGATACAGTTAGTAAGTTTGCAGATGACACCAAAATTGAAGGTGTAGTGGACAGCGAAGAGGGTTAGCTCAGATTACAACAGGATCAGGACTTGATGGGCCAATGGGCTGAGACATGGCAGATGGAGTTTAATTCACATAAATGTGAGGTGCTGCATTTTGGGAAAGCAAAGCTTAGCAGGACTTATACACTTAATGGTAAGGTCCTTGGGAGTGTCGCTGAACAAAGAGACCTTGGAGTGCAAGTTCGTAGCTCCTTGAAGCGGAGTCGCAGGTAGATAGGATAGTGAAGGCAGCGTTTGGTATATGCTCCTTTATTGATCAGAGTATGGAGTACAGAAGTTACGAGGTCATGTTGCGGCTGTACAAGACATTGGATAGGCCCTGTTGTAATATTGCATGCAATTCTGGGTCTCCTTCCTATTGGAGAGATGTTGTGAAACTTGAAAGGATTCCAAAATGATTTACAAGGATGTTGCCAGGGTTGGAGGATTTGAGCTATAGGGAGAGGCTGAACAGGCTGAGGCTGTTTTCCCTGGAGCGTCAGAGGCTGAGGGGTGACCTTAGAGAGGTTTACAAAATTATGGGGGGCATGGATAGGATAAATAGACAAAGTCTTTTCCCTGGGGTCGGGGAGTCCAGAACTAGAGGGCATTCGTTTCGGGTGAGAGGGGAAAGATATAAAAGAGACCTGAGCGGCAACATTTTCATGGAGTGTGGTACGCATATGGAATGAGCTGCCAGAAGATGTGGTGGAGGCTGGTACAACTGCAACAGTTAAGAGGCATTTGGATGGGTATATGAATAGGAAGGCTTTGGAGGGATATGGGCCGGGTGCTGGCAGGTGGGACTAGATTGGGTTGGGATATCTGGTCGGCGTGGACAGGTTGGACCGAAGGGTCTGTTTCCGTGCTGTACATCTCTAGGACTGTAAGTGGGTACTGCAGATGCTGGAGATTACTGTCAAGATTAGAGCAGTGTTGTAAAAGCACAGCAGGTCAGGCAGCATCCGAGGAGCAGGAAACCTCTACATCAGGAATAACTTCACAGAGGCCATTATCCAGTCACCAACTCACCCTTTTGTTTACACATGGAGCCCTTGACACGGATCCAACTTCCTCAGAGCCAGCTCAGAGTGAACAGAGCATCTGATCGTCCTGTTTATTTTTTTTTCGGAAGCGGCCTCAGAAGTAGCAGTCGAAGTCGTCCCCAGGTGTAGGTAGGCCCAGGCAGCAGCAGCAGCAGCAGAGGCGCAGGTGAGGTCCAGGCTTCAGTAGCAGGAGCAGGCACAGACCCAGACTGTAGCAGCAGTGGTGGTAGTAGCTGAGCACAGCTTCAAATTAACAGAAGAAATAAGCAGAAAGAAACCACAACAAACTATGAAAAAAAAAATAAACTCCTCAGGAGGAGGACACCAACAGCAGCACATAAGACACACTGAGGCTATTTCAAAGTCAGTCTCCTCTCAAGAGGATTGAAGAGTCCTTCATATGCTGAGCCAGCTCTCTGAGCAGATCCCTTGACATGCCTGTTTATTTTTCTTCCACTACCACCCAACAGCAGTCGTGCGTATTTTTCCCTTGTGACCAAGTCATGTGTGTAGGTGTCAGATGCAGTGAAAAACAACAAGTGTGTAAATCTTAATTTATGTGGGAAATAGAACCCACTCACTTCATAATTTCAGTCCAAGACAAGATCTGCAGCAGCAGTATCATCTGATATACTCTTGCAAGAGTGGTGTCTACAAGGTAGGCACACAGTACAAAACCTTGATTCAATTCATTTCTCTTTCCCTCCTCCCACTACTCCAAACCCAGCACCCATTCCTCTTGTTTATCTCTTGCCTTATCTGGCCTTGTGCGTAACAGTACAGGTTTTGCTTGGCCATTTCACTACGTCCCTCTGTGGTCTATTGTTGGCGTATATCCTCCTTCACTGCCATCTGCTTCCTTGCTTTTTAAAGCAACATTTCCTCTCATTCTTCGTCCACACTGAGCCTTATGGCCTCTTGATTGTGGTTTTTGTTTTTGCAGAAGCGGGAAACAGATGCTTCTCGGTGTTTGTACAAAGCATATCTAGCTTAACCTACACTCCCCTTCCTCTTTCATGATTTAGCTTTGTGATTTCGCAGACATTTGTAATTGCTCCTCACAATTTATATTCCATCACCAGGAAGAAAGGAAACAGACAGTCCTGTTTATTTATATTTTATTAAACAATTCACAGTTTATACAAACAATTACATTTACAGCGATATACAGAGAAACAGCAATTTTACAAGGGAGGGGAATGACAAAGCCAACCCCAAACCCTGACCTTCAACCAGTTTTCAGGGAAATGAGAACAAACCTCAAATCCCAGTTTCAATCATTACAAACAGTAACAATGACATTCATACATATAAGACAGTCCAATTGTGTAAGAAACAGAGCATACAATACAGACCCCCAAAAAAACCAGCAAGCCTCCCCCCCCCCCCCCCAAAATCCCTCCCACCTTCTGGAAGCTCTAAGGCAGCCTGCCCGTACGCACCTTCCGGGCCTCGGTCCGCCCTGACACACCTTTCGACCACTTGTAGGACAGCCCATCCAGATTACCCCTTCTCAGGACGACAGCGCTCAGAATGGCCTACCCACCTACTGGCTTTAGGGGCAACAGGCATCAGGGTGGCCTACCCACTCTTTGGTTCTCAGGGGTGACAGCTTTCAGGACCACCCATGAATGTCCCAGCTCACAGTAAGGCCTGCAGACCCAGGGACACACAAGACAGTGCAGGTGATAAGCCCAACAAGAAACACGATAGAGTTAATTGTGAAAAAACAGAGTCCAAATATTGAGTCTTCAAAAAAAAAAGAGTTCTCAGGAACAGAGTCCATTCCAGTTTACGACATGTGTTGTCAGAAATAGAGACCACTGCTAAAAACAGGGTCTACAACCAAGGGCAGAGTCCACTCCCAAAGGCAGCAAATGCACACCCCAGAGCACATAGATGTTCAGTCTCCATGGAGTCCTGGCACATCCTTGGAGAGCCAGGCCCACTCACAGGAACACAGTACATTGTAAAGGTAGTTAACCTCACAGGGGTTTTGGTCCACTCCTGAAGGAAAGGTCTTCTCCCAAACTCCAGGATACAGCAAGTGCTCATCTCCCAGCACACACACAGGTGTTCAACCTTCAGAGGCCCAGTCTCAGGGCTAGGCCTCCCCACAGGAACAGCTCCTCTGATAAAATGTATGTCTTCCACAAGGGCTCAGTCCAAACAGTGAGGACACATACAAAAAAACAAAGAAAACTAGAGTCCAAGGGCTAAGCCCTACCACAAAATTAACATTGTCCTTTTCTCAAAAGTGAAGAAAAGAGTAACACACAGACTGTAACCAGCCAGTGAAACAACAATCCCCTAATGAGAACTGAGTTACACCTGAGACACATTATGTGCATCAGGAGTTTAACAATCAGTCCTCACTAAAGGAAGACCAGTTAACAAGCTGGCTAAATAATTCAGCTAGTTCAGGAATCAGGTATCCCCCACACAAAAAACAAGCAGAAACCAACAGTAACACACTGTGACCCAGCCAGCACAGAGTCAGTCCCCTAAATCGAGAAGACCTCTGAATCTCCTGTTTATAAATTTTATGAAACAGTTTATAAAAACAGTTAACATTTACAACTGTACACAAGAGGCAGCAATTTTACAAGGGAGAGGAGCATTCCCCTGTTTTTGTTTTATTTTATTAAACAAGTACAAAAAAGAGGTTACAGCACAACAGTTAACATTTACAGCTGTATACAACAGAAATTTTGCAAGGGAGAGGAGCAGCAAATCTCGGCCCCAAACCCTACCGTTCAACCAGTTCACAGGGAATTGAGGACAAACCATAAATCCCAGTTTCAAATATGAAAAGACAGCAACAATGATATTTATGCATAAGACAATCCTGTTACATTAAAAAGTGCAGATAATACAGACCCAGCAAGACCCCGTCCCTCTCACCTTCCGACCACTCTAAGGCAGCCCGCCCCTACGTGCCTTCCGGCTCTCAGTCCGCCCTGACACACCTTTCGACCACCTCTAGGACTGCCCGCCCCAGTACCCACCTGGGTGACAACGCTGAGGACGGCTGCCAACCTTCTAGCTCTCGGTCTGCCCCTACATACCATTGGGCTCTCACCCACCCCGATGCGCCATCTGGCCAGTGGCTATCCTGGCACACTTTTCGGCCACCTCTAGGACAGCCTGTCCCCTTCCCTGGGTCGACAGTGTGCAGGGCAGCCCACAAGCCTTCTGGATCTCAGCCCGTCCCTACGCGCTTTCTGGCTCTCGGCTGCTCTGACACAGCTTTCGACCACCTCGAGGACAGCCCGTCCCGATTACCCCTTTTCAGGATGACAGTGCTCAGAACGGTCTACCCACCATCTAGCTCTCGGGAGACTGTCATAAGGTGGCCTACCAACCTTCAGGTTCACAGGATGGCCTACCCACTCACCCCAGGTGGGTACTGGGGCGGGCAGTCCTAGAGGTGGTCGAAAGGTGTGTCAGGGCGGACTGAGAGCCGGAAGGCACGTAGGGGCGGGCTGCCTTAGAGTGGTCGGAAGGTGAGAGGGACGGGGTCTTGCTGGGTCTGTATTATCTGCACTTTTTAATGTAACAGGATTGTCTTATGCATAAATGTCATTGTTGCTGTCTTTTCATATTTGAGTGGGAGGCTCTCGGGGTGACAGCTTTCAGGACGACCCATGAGCCTCCCAGCTCACGGTAAGACCTGCCAGACCCAGGGACATGCAAGACAGTGCAGGTGATAAACCCAACAAACCAGATGACAGTTAATTACCAACAAACAGAGTCCTTTCTAGTCCAGAGTCCATTAGCACAGACATTTTTCTTCAAAATGTAGTGTCCATTTCCAGGCCTGAGGGGTGGAGAGAGTGCCTTGATGAGACCACATCAGAATCAGTCTGTACATTTTTCTCTCATTTAAAACATAAAATAATTACATTGACAGCAAGTTTCACCTGCCTTTTTCCTGGGAATGAAGGGTTTATCTTATGAAGGAAGGTTGAACAAATTGGCTTTTATACATTTATGTTTGGAAATCTGAGAGATCTTTTTGAAATGTATAAATTTCTCTGAGGGGACATGATAAGGTGGTTGATGGGACATTGCTTTCTCTTGTAGGTTTGACAAGATGTTCTGTACAATAAGATATCGTCAGAGTCCTACAGCACCGAAACATACCCTTTTGTCCAACTCATCCATGCCAAGCAGGTATCCTAATTGGAACTAGTCCCATTATCCTGTGTTTGGTCCATATCCCCCTAAACTTGTCCTATTTATGTGGTCTGTTAAATCTTGTGATTGTACCCACTACAACAATTCTTTTTGGCAACTTGCTCTGTATTTGCACCACCCTCAGGTCTCACCTTAAACCTATGCCCTCTGGGTTTGGACTCCCCTATCCCAGGGCTATTCACTTTTATTGATTTCCCCCACAATTTTATAAACCGCGATATGATCACCCTTCACCCTCCGATACTCCAGTGAGAAAAGTCCTAGCCTATCTAGCCTCTCCTTATAACTAAAACCCTGCAGTCCTGGCAACATCTTTGTAAATCTATTCTGCATCCTTTGCAGTTTAACAACACCCTTCCAACAGCAGGTCGATCACATTATTTACCCAATACTCCAAAAGTGAACTCACCAATGCCTTGCAGAATTATTTTCCCCTGAGACGGCTGTTGCACTGTGTAAATCTCTTCTGTACAAAGTTGTGAAGGCTGAGTTGATGAAGTTATGAAAGGGTGAGCAAGGTGACCTTTTTTTAAAAAAAGATAAGGACCCCGGGGCAACCAATAGAAATGTGGAATTGAAATTGCAACCAGAAGAGCAGTGATCTTCTTGAATGGTGGAGCAGACTTGAAGGGACGAATGGCTGACTTTTGCTATGATATTGGTGGAGACAGGTTATACCTTAGTTCAAATAAAGAGTAGGGAGTTTTCTGACCACTCAGCTAAGGAAAGGGTCCTCCTGATAACATGAACCTTGAAGTTAATCTCCCTCTGCACCAGTCACAGAATTAAAGAATTCTTGCGGAAGGATGCCATTCAGCCCATTGTGTCTGTAATTATTCCACATTTAGTACCAATCTCCTGCATTTCCTCACTCAACTCTGGCAACATCCTTGTAAATCTTTTCTGAACCTTTTCAAGTTTCACAACATCCTTCCTATAGCAGGGAGACCAGAATTGCATGCTGTATTCCAGAAGTTGCCAAACCAATGTCCTGTTCAGCCACAGCATGACCTCCCAACTCCTACACATAATGCACTGACCAATAATGGCAAGCATAGCAAACGACTTCTTCACTACCCTGTTTATCTGCGACTCCATTTTCAAGAAACTATGAATCAGCATTCCAAGATCTCTTGCTTCATCGTCACTCCCCAGACTTTACCATGAAGTGTATTATTCCTGCCCTGATTTGCCTTTCCAAAATGGAGCACCTCACATTTCTCGACATTAAACTCCATCTGGCAGTCCTCGGCCTATTAGCCCATCTGATCAAGATCCCGTTGTACGCGGAGGTTGACTTGAAATATTACTCTGGATGTAGGTTTGCTCGTTGAGCTGGAAGGTTCATTTTCAGATGTTTGTCACCATACTAGGCAACATCTTCAGTGAACCTTCCAACTCAGCGAACAAATCTACATCTAGAACCTCAACCTGAGCTACAAACCTTCTCAAACCTTGCTGATGTATTACTGTCATATATAATCGAGTTACAGTAAAAAATGTTGTCTTATGTGCTTTACAGTCAGATATTGATAGGTTAAGTTGGCAAAAATGTTGGCAAATGGAGTGCAATGTGGGAAAATGTGAAGTTGTTCATCTGGAAGGGAAATCAAAAGAATAGAATATTATTTAAATGGAGAAAGCTTCAGAAAGTTGCAATACAAAGGGACTTGGGGGAACTAGTGAATGAAACATGGAAAGCTCGCACACGGGGGCAGCAGGTAATTGGGAAGACTAATGGAATATTGGATGAAAACAGAAATTTCTGGGGAGACTCAGCAGGTCGGGTAGCATTTGTGGAGAGAAAACAGAGTCAATGTTTTGAGTCTGGTGACCTTTCTTCAGAACTGAAGTGGAATGTTTGCCCTTACTTGAAGGGGGGGGGGGGGGGGTGGTTGGAGTATAAAAGTCAGGAAGTCTTACTGCAACTGTGCAAGGTGCTTGTGGGAGTACATCCGGAGCACTGCGAGCACTTCTGGTCACCTTATTTAAGAAAACATGTTGTTTCATTGGAGGAAGTTAAGAGAATGTTCAGTGGGATGGCCCCCATTATGGAGGGATTGTCTTAAAAACAAAAGGCTAAACAGGATTCTACTCACTGGAGTTTAGAAGAATGAGAGGTGACCTCATTGAAATGGACAGGATTAAGGGGCTTGACAGGATAAATGCTGAAAGGATGTTTCTCCTCATGGGAGAGTCCAGGACCAGGGGGGGTACTGTCTCAGAATAAAGGGGCACCAGTTTAAGACTGAGATGAGGTGGAATTTCCTCTCTCAGAAGGTTGTGAATCTTTGGAATTCCTTGCCACAGACAGCTGTCCTTGCATATATTTAAGGTTCAGATGGATAGATTCTTGCTCATTTGGGGAATTAAGCGTTATGGGGATAGGGCAAGAACATGGACTTGAGGAATGTTGAATCAGCCACGATCCTAGTGAAGCTGGCTTGAGGGACCAAATGGCCGACTCCTGTCCCGACTTGTTAATGGTCTTACATTTACTGATGAAACTGTTCAAAGATGTTATCGCACAACTCTGGAGCAAAAGCGACTTAAACCTGGGTCTCCGAGGCTCACACCGCATGGATCCAAGTTTACTTTGTATCATGCACTTGACATTGATGCTGGCAGTTATGGCTGCAATTCGCACCAACCTGCCTTAGATCAAATTAATGAAGCGAAGCCAATGCAGGTTTTCAAAAGGTAAGTCTCTAACATCGCATCATGCATTGATGAAGTAGCTGAGAATTCGAATGCAGAGAATGTTGTCTGAACTGGATTCAATGAAGTGTTTCACTAGATACTAGATAAAAACGGCTGGACAACAAAATTGACAACACAAGCCCTGATTCATGGATCTTGTTTTGGATGGGTGGTTGGGAGATGGGAATGATCCACAGAGCTGGGACATATAAACATCAAGACCCGGAGCAGGAGAAGATGATTTGGCCCTCCATGAGGCCCACCATACTATATGATCATGGCTAATGCTCAATCTCAATGCCATACTACCACTTTCTCCCCATGCCTTTGATGCTTTTGAAACCTAAATATTTGTTAATCGCATTCTTGGATATATTCAATGACTCAAACTCCACAGCTTTCTGTGGTACAGAATTCCATAACTTCACTATCCTAAGTTAAGAAATGTTTCCGCATCTCAGCCCTAAATAGACGACTGCTTTTATTCAATATGTCAGTGATATCAATCTTGCAGTATGTGGCAAAATGCCCATATTCGGGACAATGATAAACCTGGAGGATTAGCAAATGGTGAGGATGATGTGAATTGTTCAGAGTCACCACAATGAACAGACAGCATCCAGTCAGAGGTGAATACAGAAGAGTGTAAGGTGATATGTTTTGGGAGAAGGTAATAGAAATGTAATGGCACAATCGTAAAGAGTGCGCAGGATTAGAGGGATCTGGCGATAAACATTCATCAACATTAGAAGATGGGGGAGGCCATAAGAGGGTAGAAAAGCAGAAGGCTTCATAAATAGAGGCATTGATGCCAATAAATGGTTGAGTTATGCTGCATGTCGAATTGGTTTAGCCCCAGTTGGATTGTTGTGGTCATTTCCGGTGACTATAAAATGATGTGAGGACCCTCAGGATAGGGAGGAGATTTCGCAGAATGGTGCCAGGGTTTAAGTTGGATGGCTCAGTTGGAAAGGTCAACGATGCTCCCATTGGAATAAAGGAGATTGGAGTGAGGTTTATTCAATGGGTGAGCACTCGGTAATTAAGACAAGGAAATATACTTCACTGTTTACCGATTGTACAAGTGCAATGGAATGCAGACGTAAGATTTTGGGTTAGAGGCATAGTAGGGAGATCTGAGGAATTGAAATGCAAATTAAGCCTAAACTACATTTGTATGAGATGATGGCAAGTTCCGATGTAAGTTGTATAAAAGAAAATCAGCTCCCATACATACAAGGAACAAGAGTAGGCCATTGGCCCTTTTGATCCTGTTCCACCATCCACATTCCTGCATACCATCGATAATCTATCCTCCCCTTGGTAACCAAGGATCCATATCTCCCATGCATGATGCCACAAGGACCGAGGATAAAAGATATCTTTTGATACAATGTAAATAAAGTGTCTTGTGTCTTGCGGAAGGGGTGGCACGGTGGCTCAGTGGTTAGCACTGTTGCCTCACAGCGCCAAAGACCTGGGTTCGATTCCAGCCTTGGGCGACTGTCTGTGTGGAGTTTGCACATTCTCCCCATGTCTGCGTGGGTTTCCTCCAGATGCTCTGGTTTCCTGCCACAATCCACAAAGATGTGCAGGCCAGGTAGATTTGTCGTGCTAAATTGCCCATAGTGTTCGGGTGCATTCGTCAGGGGTAAATATCGGGTAGGGTAATGGGTATGGATGGGTTGCTCTTCACAGGATTGGTGTGGACTTGTTGGGCCAAATGGCCTGTTTCCATACTGTAGAGAATCTAATGTGTGGTGTCCTTCACTCTGAGGGAGGAGCTTTGGATTCAAGTCCTACTCCAGGAGCTGATGGCCATAGGAAGGTGTCTTCATTGCTGTTGTGAGACACTCAAGAGCATGGGCCAAGTGCTGCAAAATGTGATGAGAACAGCTCAGAGCTTGTCTTTTTGACCAGTGCAGACACGATGGGCTGAAGGGCAACTTATTATTTTGATGCTCTAAACCTCAATAACCAGAGAGCATGGAGTCATAGCATCATGCAGTATGGAACAGACCCTTCAGTTCAGGTGAAGGGTGGAAGATATAGGGGGGATGTCAGGGGTAGGTTCTTTACCCAGAGAGTGGTGGGGGCATGGGATGCACTGCCTGTGGGAGTGGCAGAGTCAGAATCATTGGTGACCTTTAAGCGGCAATTGGATAAGTACATAGATAGGTGTTTAAGCTAGGACAAGTGTTCAGCACAACATCGTGGGCCGAAGGGCCTGTTATGTGCTGTATTGTTCTATGTTCTATGTTCAACCTGTCTGCGCTGACCAGTCATCCCAATCTGACCTAGTCCCATTTGCCAGCCTTTGGCACATATCTCTCTCACCTATTCCTATTCATGTCCACATCTAGATGCCTTTTAAATATTGTCATTGTACCAGCCGCCTCCACCACCTCTTGGTAGCTCATTCCAGGCACACGTCATCCACTGCGTGAAAGACCCTCAGGTCTTTCCCCACTCACCTTAAACCTATGCTTCTAGTTTTGGACTCCCCCACCCTTGGGAAAAGACCTTTGGCTATACAGCCGATGTGGAAGGAATCAAAATGGGGCAAGAACAGAAAAGGAGGTCAGCTAAACAATTCTGAGCAGCAACAGAAAAGTGCAGCCAAGCACGTATGCAAGCTAGCTAGCTTACTGAAACTGGCCCCAGCTAAGTGAGAAGGTAGGAAGACCGAAACAACACTCAACAGGTGTTGTAGAAGTTTAAGGTCAATGATCTAATGCTAAACGTCATGTAAATAGATCAGGATCTGATTGATCAGTTGTGTTGCTAAGGCTTGAAATCAAAATGTAATTCGTGAAAAGGGAACGCTGATTTGTGTGTAAAAGTGTGATTGCAACTGCCTGTTTCAGACTCTCCAGGCAAGGGTGGGCTTTGACCCGGCTGGTCGAGTCTTCTTGCATGTATGTGATAAAGGAAGCTGTGTGAAGTGTACTATCATCCGGCTGATCATTTCAACATGGATCCATGCTCCTCCTGATTTTATGAACTTCTGTAAGGATACCCCTCAGCATCCAACACTCCAGGGAAAATAGCCCCAGCCTATTCAACCTCTTACTGTAGCTCAAACCCTCCAATCTCGGCAACATCCTGGTAAATCTCTTCTGCACCCTCTCAAGTTTAACAACATCCTTTCTTTCGAAGGGTGACCAGAATTGTATGCAGTATTTTAAAAGTGGCCTCACCAATGTCTTCTACAGACAATAGATCACACTTGGTAATGGCAAATGCATATCAGAGATAGTCAAAGATACTCCTACTTATAGACAATAGGTGCAGGAGTAGCACCACCATTCATTATGATCATGGCTAATCATCCACAATCAGTATCCTGTTCCTGCCTTATCCCCATAACCCTTGATTCCACTATCTTTCAGAGCTCTATCCATCTCTGTTACAGCTGCAACATTACATCCCAACTCGTATACTCAATGCACGGACCAATGAAAGTAAAGGTATCAAACACCTACTTCACCACCCTGTCTATCTGCAATGCAACTTTCAAAGAACTATATCCCTGCACACCATGTCCTTCTCTCGAAGGCAAAAGCTCTGTGTTCAAGTCCCACTCCAGGAGTTGATGACCACAGGAAAGTGTCTCCATTGCACTGGTGAGGCATGAAAGGCAATGTTCCAAGTGCTGGAAAATGAGACTGGAGTAGCAAGGAGCCTGTTTTGCCAGCACAGATACGATGGGCTGAAGGATCTATTTTTCTGGTGCTCTCAACCTTTATGACCAGAGGGCACAGCTTGAAGTGTATTTTTGGAGCCAGATCCACTGGGAGAGTTTGAGGATGAGTTTTATGTTTGCTCAGCGAATGAGCATTGGGAGATGGTTTGGGAGGCAGGGATTTGGGGAAGTAGGCAGGTGACTGGCACTAGGCAATAGGAGTGAGAAAAGCCTGAGGGGCTGAATGGCCTTGTTCTCCACTGTAAGGTGAGTAACTGAGAGAAGGAGTGTGCATGGATCTTGCCGGAGCTGGGGGCAAGAAGAGTGCAAAGGAGTTGGGGAGGGAAAAAGCCATAGGCAAAGTTGAAAAGCTATCATTTCTGCTTTCTCGTCTCTCTCACTCTCTCTTGTGCCTGCCTTTTAGAAACGTTGGCAATACCACCATGATACCCTCGACCAAGTCGTCCTGACGGCGCAACTGAAAGACCAGCCGAACATCAGCACCTCCATCTTCGTGGGCAGCGCCTACTTCATGGCCTCCAGAGAGTTTGTCAGCCATGTGTTTGATAGTGCCGAGATCCAGGCCTTCCTCAAGTGGTCGGAGGACACCTACAGCCCGGACGAGCATGTGTGGGCTACCCTGCACAGAATGCCCAATGTACCCGGCTCCATCCCGTACACCCAAGGAGCCACCAGGACACTTGGCCGGGCAGTAAAGTGGTCCTTTGAGGCTGGTGACGTTGCGAGGGGTGCCCTATACCCTCCCTGCACGGGAAGGTATCGCCACTTGGTTTGTGTGTACGGGGCAGGAGATCTACAGTGGGTGGTCCGTCAGAGATGTTTCTTTGCAAATAAGTTTGACCCCAATATGGACAACACAGCAGTACAGTGCATGGAGGAATATCTCCGAAACAGGACACTTGGTAAAATTGGGGCTGGGTTGGAGGTTGGGACAGAGTAAACCTCAGTAATGGTGGTAGGGGTGGTGGGTGAGACATCGGAAACACTAAGAGACTGGGCACTGTGAAACTGGGCACTGTGAGATTGTATACTATAACACTGGGTGCTGTGGAGGCCAGGCACAGTGAGACTGCATGCTGTAACATGGCCATTGTAACACTAGACAGTGAGAGGCTGGGCACTGTAGTGTTGTGCACTGTCGAGATTGGATACCTTAATACTATCCACTGTAACACTGGGCACTGTGAGACTTAGCACTGTAACATTAGTTACTGTGAGAGTCAAAATGTATGGTGCTGGAAAAGCATGGCAGGTCAGGCAGCATCCGAGGAGCAGGAGAACCGATATTTCAGGTATAAGCCCTTCATCAGGAATGTGGGGGAATAAGGGGGTTGAGATAAATAGAGGGAGGGTGGGGCTTTTGGGGAAGGTAGCTGGGAAGGTGCTCGGTAAATCCATCGGTGTTGGGGGGGCGGGGGGGGGGGTGATTGTGATTGGTCGGTGGGGAAGGTCGAACATATAGTTAGGAAGGAAGATGGACAGGTCAAGAGGAGAGAGCAGATTTAGAGGGTTGGATCTGGGATGAGGTGCGGGAAGAGGAGAGATTTGGAAACTAGTGTCGTTAATGTTGATGCCATGTGGTTGAGGGTCCCAAGGCAGAAGATGAGGTGTTCTTCCTCCAGTTGTCAGATAGCTTGGATTTGGTGGTGCAGGAAGTGTCATTGTGGAGTGGGAGGAGGAGTTGAAGTGGTTGGCTACAGGTCAATGGAGTTATTTGTGCCCAGTCTCACAGGGACACATCCACTAATAATACTCAACAGTGCACGAGTGGACACTGCATTACTGGAACACTGCACGAGTGGGCACTGCATTACTGGAACACTGCACGAGTGGGCACTGCCTTACTGGAACACTGCACGAGTGGGCACTGCCTTACTGGAACACTGCACGAGTGGGCACTGCCTTACTGGAACACTGCACGAGTGGGCACTGCCTTACTGGAACACTGCACGAGTGGGCACTGTACAGCTGGACACTGCAAAACCAGTGTTGTGACCATCACTTTTTTTTTATTTTTCTCATTTTGGTTTGGAACTGTGAGTCCAAATTGAGAATTGAACTTTGAACAGTGGCTAGTTCTTCTTTTTAAAAAAAGTGGAGAGACAAAAGACTGATGTTTGCTGTTAGGATCTGGCCAGGAAAGATAATGCAGGTGAATTACTGCTCTCTGAACACAGCAGACGCTTCAGCACCGAGATGTAGTTCTGCTCAGGGACTGACAGCTGGATGGATAGTGAATGGGTCAGTCAGTAAGAGGAATGCTGCCGGGCAGGTAACCACAGAGAATGGTGAGAAAGAAAGCAAAAACCATGAGTGACCTCGCTCTGACTGGATTTTGGGCTTGGAGGAAGTGCTTCTTTGGAAGTTGCTGGACTGGTCTGGTCTTCTTTTTGGTTTGACTTTGTCTAGTTATTTCCCCAGTTGTTAACTTGTTAAAAGGTCTGAGATGAGAATGTGAGTCTTCGGGAATGAGTATTAGTCTCCACAGGTCTTCAGAATTTGTTCGCATTGACTGGTGACTTTAAGTTCAAACATGGTATACAGTTCTTGTGCCTGTAATACAACCCAGCATCAAAGGATTTCATGATGGCCTCGATTTATCATTGAAACTAAAATTTTAAACAGGTTTATCTCTTAACTGTCTGCTGGTGTGCGAATTGGGGGTGGGGGTGGGGGGGTGGGTTGGGGGGGGGGGGGGGGAGGTTTGCATGGGTTTATGATCATCTGTATTCTGCTAAAGTGACATAAACAGAAATTAACAATTTATTAACTTATAAACTTGATATCCAAGATCTGTTATTTGTAAATTCTGGTAAGGAACAATTGAACGATTTTGAGGGTCATTGAATGTCACTGTGTTGCAAATCCAGTGATTGGGAGGTTGGTTTTGGTTCAGCTTCATTTTCCTGTGTCACTCCGGACACCGCACCTCCGGGCACAATAACTCTGGACATAGTGTCATACAGGGAGTGACAATGTCCAGAGTTATTGTGCTCGGAGGTACGGTGTCTGGACTGACAGTGTCATACAGGGAGTGACAATGTCCAGAGTTATTGTGCTCGGAGGTACGGTGTCTGGACTGACAGTGTCATACAGGGAGTGACAGTCACTCCGGACACCGTACCTCCGGGCACAATAACTTGGGACATTGTCACTCCCTGTATGACACTGTCAGTCCAGACACTCCACTGTCACTCCGGTTACAACACTGTAACTCTGGACACTATCACTAGATACTGTGAGATCAGACTGTGACCCTGGACAGTGTAATGCTGGACATTGCGATGTCAGATGTTTTAACTATAGACACTAACACCAGAAATAGTGACACTGGATATCATTTGGATGCAGATAGAAATGAAAACAGTCAAAAAGAAAACAAATGAGATAGAATCTACTTGTAGAAATGGGAACTAAATGGGACTGAGTGAGAATGATTATGGCTGTTTAATGAACAGAAATCAGAACACTGTAATAATGTCCACATCTAATTGAGGGTCTCGGGGTGGTTTGTATAAAGAATACCAGATATGCGGGAGTGAGTTTCAGACTGGAATCTAATCAAGGGGTTCAGGGTGGTTTCTGTACAAATGACGGAAGCTGACCTATGTGTGTGAATGTCCTGTGTTAGTCTAACATTCAGGGATTGTTTAATGGAGCTTGCTTCATACTTCAAGGACTCAGATATCTCCATTTTATCCATCTCCCACCAAAATTGACAGGGCAATGACAGCAGAAGCTATACAAAGAGAAATGCTGCCACTGTGATGCCACATGTAATGCCATCTGTATACATCCAGGGTAGGAACAATCCTGGGATTGATCCCTCCACTCCATCCTCATCAAACACTCCCAGGACAGAGACAGAATGGTGTTAGGTACAGAGGAAGAACACACCTCAACTACGTGCCCTTCATTGTTCCTTTGGCCATGGGTTTGAAATGCCTTCTCCACACTGTCATAGGACTATAGATCTGTCTCTGAATTTTGTTTCATCATTTAGGCATGTATTCAGCCCAGTGAGCCCTCACAGCTCTCTCTCCCTCATAAGCATAGATATTGTGTCTGTCTCTCCTCTTCTGTCTCCCCATTTCTCTCCTGTGTGTGACTCTCTCTCTTTCTCTCGTTGCCTCTCACTTCTCTGCCTCCCTCCCTCATCGCTGCTTTCTGTGGGTTTTCTGTGGGTTCGTGACACCATTGCGATGTTAAGAGAGACTGTACCATGAATGTCACAGTGTTTGGTGTGCCCTGGAGGATGGAGGAGTAGCTGGTGGGCAGTAAACAAGGTCATTTCCAGCTTGGTGAGCTAGTACCACCCCGACCTCAAATTTACCTGGACCGTGTCAGACTCCTCCCTCCCCTTCCTGGACCTCTCCATTTCTATCTCGGGCGACTGACTCAACACAGAAATTTACTACAAACTGACCGATCCCACAGCTACCTAGATTACACCTCCTCCCACCCTGCTCCCTGTAAAAACGCCATCCCATATTCCCAATTCCTTCGCCTCCGCCGCATCTGCTCCCAGGAGGACCAATTCCACTACCGAACAGCCCAAATGGCCTCCTTCTTCAAAGACCGCAATTTCCCCTCCGACGTAGTCGATGATACTCTCCACCACATCTCCTCCACTTCCCGCACCACCGCCCTTGAATCCTGCCCCTCCAATCGCCACCAGGACAGAACCCCACTGGACCTCACCTTCCACCCCACCAACCTCCGGATACATCGTATCATCCTTCATCATTTCCACCATCTCCAAACAGACCCCACCACCAGGGATATATTTCCCTCCCCACCCCTATCAGCGTTCCGGAGAGACCACTCCCTCCGCGACTCCCTTGTCAGGTCCATACCCCCCCACCAACCCAACCTCCACTCCCGGCACCTTCCCCTGCAACCACAAGAAGTGCAAAACTTGCACCCACACCTCCCCCCAAGGCCCCAGTGGATCCTTCCATATCAGTTGCAAATTTACCTGCACCTCCACACACCATTTACTGTATCCGCTGCACCCGATGTGGTCTCCTCTACATTGAGGAGACAGGCCACCTACTTGCAGAACGTTTCAGGGAACACGTCTGGGACACCCGCACCAACCAACCAACCACCCCGTGGCTGAACACTTGAACGCCCCCTCCCACTCCGCCAAGGACATGCAGGTCCTTGGCCTTCCTCCATCACCAGACCCTGGCCACACGACGCCTGGAGGAACAGCGCCTCATCTTCCGCCCAGGAACCCTCCAACCACACGGGATGAATGTAGATTTCTCCAGCTTCCTCATTTCCCCTCCCCGCACCTTATCTCAGTCCCAACCCCCGGATTCAGCACCGCCGTCTTGACCTGCAATCTTCTTCCCGACCTCTCCGCCCCCACCCCCTCTCTGGCCTATCACCCTCACCCTCACCTCCTTCCACCTATCGTATTCCCAGAGCCCCTCCCCCAAATTCCCCGCCACCTTTTATCTCAGCCCGCTTGGCACACTAGCCTCATTCCTGAAGAAGGGCTTATGCCTGAAACATCGATTCTTCTGCTCCTCAGATGCTGCCTGGCCTGCTGCGCTTTTTCAGCACCACACTTTTCAACTCCGGTCTCCAGCATCTGCAGTCCTCACTTTCTCCGAGCTAGTACCAAGTGGGGCTGCCTGTAGGGTCACTGCTAAAGACACAGGCACTTACAATTGATAGCAATGAGTAGCTGAAGGGAACAAATGTAATGTTTCCAGGTTCACTGAAAAGACCTATGGTGGGTGGGAAAGAAAGCTGTGGGGATGACCAAAGATACAGGCAACTTCGCTGAGTGAGGAAGGAATTAGTAGATGGAATATAATGTGCAGCAGATATTTCCAAACTAATTTAGTGACTGATTAAAATTCCCATTCCTTGCCCAGTCCATCCTTCTACACCCAAAGGTGATTTGTCCCTGTGGGACAGCAGTGTAGGTCAAACTGCGGGATATGAAGATGGGAACTGTGAAGTGTTCCCAGTCTGAGCCACAACATGAGGAGCACAAGGATTGAGATGACTATTCTGTCATGGAAGTTGACTGAGTTTTTGAAACAAGGTCCCTGTGATTGACAACACTATAAACCTGGCAGCATCCAGAACCAGAGGAATCACAGATGGAAGTGGGAAGGGACTGGGCAAGGGTAGAAAAAAATCAAGTCAATGTTCTGGGGACATGAGTTTGAATCCTACCGCGGCAGATCGTGGGAATTGAATTCAATTTCAGGCGAAAAGGAAGGAGTCTTCCCCATTACAACATTGTTGTGAAAACCCGTCTGATACACTAATGTGCTTTAGGTAAGGAAATTTGCCATTTGACCTGGTCTGGCTTACATGTGACTCCAGACCCACAGCAATGTGCTTGACCTTTAACTACCCCTCTAGGCAACTGGGGATGGAGAATAATGCCAGCCCAATCAATGATGCTTCCATTTGTGAGCAAACTTAAATAAAGTTCTCCAGCTCTGGTACCCTCCTGGTAATCTTCCTGTGCCAACTCTCCAAGATTGATGAATTCTTTGGCAATGCAGTTCAGTTCAGTTCCCAGTTCAACATTTAGCTCAATTAACAGGGTTTGTATACCTCTAATTTTTAATGTTTGCTTTAATGATTAATTGCATTAGGTACTCAACTTGCAAAGATCATAGAATCCCTACACTGCAGAAAGAGACCATTTGGCCCATTGAGTTTGCATCGACCCTCCACAACCCAGGCCCTGGTCATGACATGGGCTGCTTCAGGCCCAGCCAACTCCATTTTCACCTGTAGCTCCATGATCAGCTTGTCTTTCTCCCTGCCTCACAATTATTCATCCCTTTGTCTGCCAGACTGCTCTTCTCTCTCTTTCTGGGCTCCATCTATTGGAGGAGTGGGACACAAGTAAGTTGTTCTCTCTTACTGGTTCCCTTCATGCGAGTTTCAGGTCTAGTCTGGTTGACAATGTCCAGACAAAGTGACGAATTTGGTCCCTAGTGCTGCAACTGCGAATCTGATGCTCCCCAGTCAGAATCTGTTCTCCGTCCTTGCCATTTGAAGCATGTCTTTGAGGTGGTGTTTAAAGGGGAATCAACATTTAGGAGGGAAGTGATGTAATAATCAGTAAAAACAATCTTGACCATGTCTGTCTTGCGACTAGTTGTTAGGAAGAAGTACTTTACTGTGTTCATTTTGTGTGTTGCCAATTTCAATGTCGAAGCTGAAACCTAATAGCATTCCTGTTTTCGTTCCTCACTCATGTCTGAAACATACATCTTTAACCATACATTATATATCAGTCAGAACTATTTAATGTCTTCTGAAAACACTTCTGGGCCAGACCAGGTAAGATTCCCAAACTCCCTTTGGTGAAGGACATGAGTGAAGCAGATGTGTATTTACAGCAATTGGTGTTTGGTTCTGCAATGAGACTATGAAACTAACTTTCAATTCCAGATGGATTAATTATTTGAGATTAAATTCTGCCAATTGCTGGTATGTGTATCCTGGGTCACTGCATTACAAGTCCAGTGAGGTTCCCCCAGTCCAACTACATCATAATTTACATTATTCCTCAAATATCAACACCTTAGTTTCCTACAGCACTGTCTGTGTGCACAGCAGCTCATTCAATTCTCTCTCCCCCACCATTTACGCCATTTGTTACTGTGTAGCTGCTACAGTTTAATTTCAAAATGTGTGCATTTCAGTTGGAAAATACAAATGATTCTGTAATTTTAACCTTATTAATTGATTGGTTATTAATCATTTATTTCATTCTTAGATTATGGAGTAATCAGTTCATTTCAGATGGAAAGAGGTAGCTCTGATCACTGAGATAATGCATAGGGCAGAGCGAGAGATAGGGAAGAGAGAGAGAAAGAAAAAAATGGAGACAGAGAGAAAGAGAAGGACAGGGAGAAGGAGATAGAAAGACGGAGGCAGACAAAAGGACACAGAGAGAGAGAAAAGAGGAAAAGTCAGACAGGGACAAACAGAAGTTAAGACATGGACAGACTGAAGTGGTGATACTCATATTCCAGTTAGTCCCAGCTCTCTTGATGGTTTCTCATTTTCCTTCTCTCCCATGAGGTTTGCTTCAGCCTGGGAATGTATCAGTGTGTTGTATATTTGTGAGTAATCTCTGTGTCTGTGTCTCTGTCCAATGGAGTCTCTTTTGTTTTGGGGGTTAATTCCCTCTTTCTCTTTCTCTTGTGTTTAAAATGATCCCCTCTGCTGAACACCCCGTGCCATTGCACAAGCATCAACAGCATTTCCTTTAAGTGAACTTTTTTGGAATTGAAGTAACAGGTTCTTATTCCATCAAAACGTCTGATCCACTGCATTATTCCCTTGATGTAAAACATGTTGTGCCAGCAGCTGCCCTGACATATACAATGTACTGGGGGAATGTTCAGCTCAGTGTTGTTGTTACTGCAAACATTTATAAACTTTCCATTGTTAGCTGGCAACAACAAGTCCCTTCAATATTACCTTACTCCCACCCTGATATACTTTCCAACCATCAATAACCACAAAGCAATCTGGGGTTATTCAGCACCTAAATATGATCTTCAATAAATCACCTCACTTTCACACAGTGATTCAAACAACATGAAAAATGACAGATAAAAACTGAAAGAACGGCAGATGTTGTAAATCAAAACAAAAACAAAAGTTGCTGGAAAAGCTCAGCAGGTCTGGCAGCATTGGTGGAGAGAAATCAGAGGTAATATTTCAATTTAAGTGGCCCTACCTCAGAACTGTCATCCAAACAGGAGCTGAACATACTAAACTGCCCTATGTGAGGCAAGTTCCCTGAATAGCCATCCCCAACCAGCAAAGGGTTTTGTCATGAACAACTAGTCATAAAGTGAACACAGGTGAGCAGTCATTCCCACTCTCCTCCATTCCAATCATCCAGAATGCAAGGAAGATGCAATAAACATTCTAAGAAGCAGATTGGCTAAAATTGCCCAGCAAGATCTTGAACTGACTTGTACTTCAGCAATTAATACGGTTGGAATTTATATATCTGTATAAATCTGCCTCTGTGGTGTGAATCACCATCACTGCTTGGACAGACATCCCATGTGACAATCGGTGCAATGACGTCCCACACCATGAAGCAAAGAGCATCTTGTAAATCACGGTTGACAGATGATTCATATTCTTTTAGCAGTGTGCTGCTGATGGACTATGATCCATTTACAGGTTCCAACTCACAAGTCTCTCAATGTTGAATTTCAGTTCAACTGGAGGGCACAACAGAGAGAAAGCACTGCAGATGCTGGAGATTTAAATTAAAGAGTGTGGTGTTGGAAAAGCACAGCAGGTCAGGCAGCATCCGAGGAGCAGGAGAATAGACATTTTGAGCATAAGCTCTTCATCAGGAATACACAATAGCAGCACTGACTTTCACTCTGTTGGGCCAAATGTTCTTGATCCTGATTGGAGCCTTGGAGCAGCACAAAAATATCAAATATCCTAAATCACATGTCAGTCATCATAAACCAACTTGGCTTTCATCTGTGACAAATCCTTTTGGACCAACCAATTTCCACAGTGGTGAGGCCTCTGGACCAGGTCCAACAACAGATTTCACAAAGTTGATGGCGTACTGCATCAAGGTGTAACACTATGGCCTCACAGTGAATTGGTCTAAAAATATATCCAGACATTTATCTCTAAAATGTCAGTACTAACAAAATAATAATAGCAATAATAAATACTTATGCAAATTAATAGCCTAAAATGAAATAACAATCCCAAGCAAATGTACATGGGAGTATCTTCACATAGACCATTATCATTTGTGGAACACCAGAGGATAACAGCAACAAAGGGCAAGATGGGAAACGTCCTGTTTGACAAAGTTGTTTGATCCTCTCTGGGACAGCTGCTATCACAACACTCCAGATCTCAGTGTTTGTCCTGTTAAACTGTACACCACAGCACTATGCCTCTTTCTACAAATAGCATAACTCATGTCTTTTTGACAAACAAATAATTCAACAATACACATCATAAATGGAACCTTGTGCTTAACACCGCTCCCAGCGACCTGTCCTCAAAAATATCATGTCCCCAAACATCCATTGATTGATGAAAACACACAGATAGTCAATGCCATCCATGCTCACCATCAGTTGTCACTCCATAACGACCTGCTCAACTCACCTTTTGCTAATATTGTAGCTGGGCTCCCATTTGGAGTAAGCTGCCTGAGCAAGATCCACCAACAAAATCTCTTTACATCAAGGAATGGGAAACACCAGATGTCACTGAGAAGTGGGTCATTACAAAACACATCTGAGAAATAGCAGGCTTTAAACTACTACAGGGAAAGACTGTCTTGCTGAACACTTTCTTGACCAGATAGGGTCAGTGCTCAGCTAAATTCCATCAATGTGGCCTCAGTGTATACACATTCTGTATTGCATAGAGAAACCCACAATACTGCACAATACCGAGGAGCCTCCTATCTGACAAACTATTCACTTTAAACTCAGTTAATGAGCACACAGTCATTTCGCATATCAGGTGTACAGTGGAAATATAGAGATTTATGTAACATAAGTTGTTACAAGATTTACCAGGCATACTAACAATGTGAAGGATGATGTAGCATACTTTCAAGATAATTAGCCTTGGAAAGTACATGTTGTTGTTTGTGAAATAACCTCTCCCTTCCTGCTGCTGGCAATGTCTCAGAATTGGAGAATTATCTCATAATTGAAGAAGAGACAGTTTCAGAGACTATTTTATCTTGTGTGGTATCTCATTATTTTCAAAATCATTGAATGACAACAGGTTTATTTTAATGATATGATATCATTTGAGATTTATGTTTGTACTTTAATACTCCAAAGACTGGATTAATCTGAACCTATTAGGTCTCAAATGCTAATTCCAATTTGTATTCAAACAATAAGACTTGCATGATTTCACCCACTATCAGTCCCATCAATATTGAAATATCTTTCAATATTCCTTTCAGCGATGACCTTCATTTTGCTGAGGCTATTCAGCCAATCAATACCTCATGTTGTAGAACACCTTGAAAGCTGTTTTACTAAATACAGTTATCCCACTGCTTTTCTTGTTCATTCAGTTTTGTAACTCATTTCAGAAATTCTATCTGTCAATGAGCACCCTGGTACAGAACCAAAAGCTGATGCTGACTACAACAACTGCTAGAACTCACACTTGGCAATACTTTCTTAAAATAAATACAAAGAAAAACAGGAACAAATTCAGATCCTTATCCTCAGAATTCTCAAATGACAGAATCACATTGAACAGAAGAGGCCCTTTGGACCATTGTGTTTGTCCCACCAAAATGACACTAAATCTACATCAGTTCCAATTATATAGCACTTGGCCCATAGCCTTGAATGTTATGACATTTCAAGTGCTCTTCCAAGTACTTTCATGAGGTTTCCGATTTCAATTTCAGGCCCCTCGCCAACCACTAGGTGGGAAGAATTTTCCTCATGTCCCCTCTAAACCTCCTGCCTTTCAGCTTAAAATTATAGTATCCTGTTATAGACCCTTTGACTAAGGGGAACAACTGCTTTCTATTCACCCTGTCGATGGTCTTCATAGATACTCCGATCTCTGTTCTTAGTGAAGCAACCCGAGCTTATACAGCCTCCCTCTTCACAGCTAAATTGCTACAGCCTAAGCAACACTCTGCTGAACCTCCTTTGCACTCCCTCCAATGCAAACACATCCTTCCCATGCTGCAGTGACCAGAACTACACACAATAGTCCAACTATGGCCTAAACAAAGTCCAACAGCACTTCCCTGCTCTTATAACCGACGTTTTGACTAGTAAAGGCACATATCCTCTACGCCTTCTTAACTACCCTATTAGCCAGACCTGCCACCTTCGGGTGACCATCCTCCAAGGTGGACTTCGGGACAGGCAGCAGAGGAAAGTGGCCGAGCAGAGGCTAATAGCTAAGTTCGGTACCCATAGGGAGGGCCTCAACCAGGACCGTGGGCTCATGTCACATTACAGGTGATCACCATTGCGCTACACACACACACAGATATTCCTACACACACACACAGACACACACACACACACATTCTCTCACATACACATGGACACAGGTACACACAGACGCGCACACGACACCCACACACACCCTTATAGACACACCCACTCCCACACTCACATGCACCCCCTCGCAGACTTAAGACAATCTGCACTCACTACACACATACACATTCTCACACTCACAACCCCCACCCCAGACAGACAGACACACACACACACAGACAGACAAAGACCCACATGCACACATATATTTTGTGGGGTGAATTTGTACTTGCAGAGTTACATTGCAATTTGCTCAAAAACTGCATACATTGATGTAGAACTCTGAGCTCAAAACTGAATGAATTTATGTAAAACTCTGATCTTACTTTTTAGATTGGAATCAATCTAAACATCAGGTCATAGACAGAGAACACAGGGGGCTAACACTTTCAACATATTGTCTAGCTATCAATATTGTTAACAGCTAACCCGAGAATGCAACTTTAAAAAAAAGGTTTTGTGATTTACACATGAAAGAAGTGAAACTATCACTTTATTCTAACAGATGAAAGGCTTAACAGACAATCAATTTTTTAATGTATAATTTCAGTTCCATCACACTGTAAATTTTTGCTATAAATTCTGTGTTACGATTGAGCCCTCCACAATCACCTGATGAAGGAGCAACGCTCCGAAAGCTGGTGTGCTTCCAATTAAACCTGTTGGACTATAACCTGGTGTTGTGTGATTTTTAATTTTATTCTAATTGCAGTAGTAATGTTTTCCTTAATTAAATATACCATTCCCTCTCCTCTCTTACTATCCCTCCTTTAACACCTAAAGCCTGAAATGTTGAGCTGCCTCTCTTGTCAATTCCTCAGCCAAGCTTCTGTAGTCGCTTTGACATCCCAAACCCACATTCCCATACATGCGCTGAGCTTATCAGCCTTACCTGAGAGTTAAATCATTCTCTGACCACTCATGTCTGTCTTTTTGAATTAACTTGTTCTTTTCTGATTCAGAACCATCCTCATATTTCTGTCTATGTACTGTTACTTAGAAGCTCCCACCTCACCACTCAAAATGTTGACAGGATCCGAAACTAGAACTAGCAAGTCTCCCCAGTCGGATATTGGTCCCTTTCCAGTTCAGGTGAAACCCATCCTTTATGAACAGATCTTTTATGTCCCAGAAGAGATCCCAACGATCCAAGAAACTGAATCCCTGCACATTGCACCACCTTTTCAGCCATTGATTTATCAATCCTATCCTTCCCTCAAGCGAAACCCCAAAAACGCAGAAATTCTGTGCCGTCCACAGTTCGGAAATAAGCCCTTCATCAGGAATGTGACTTGTTTTCAATAGATTCCAGTATCTGCAGTAATCTGCTCCTACATTTTCCCCTGTATCAGCTTTTATTTCTCCCTGTCTCACAATTATCCATCCCCTTTATATCTGCGTCTCTTCTCTCTCTCTCTCTCTCTGGGCTCTATCGCCACCTATTGCAGGAGTGAGAGCCACTAACTGCACTTTTTTTCCGAGATACTTTCAGTTCTGATGAAGGGTCACTGAATCTGAAACGTTACCTTTGTTTTAACTCCACAGAAGCTGCCAAACCCGCCGAGTTTCTCCAGCGATTTCTCTTTTCATCCACATTCACTTCCCGATGACGTCCCCACGCGGGACCGCACTTCTATTGGCTATAAGCACGAGATTGACAGATGTTCTGATCAATCAGAGCTGGATGTGAGTAAAGGCCCGCCCTCAGGGCTCACGCGGGGTCTCGAGGCGCGGCCGTTTAACCGACTCTGCGCGAGTTTATTTTTAAATCTTTCCAGTGAAGGTGAGAAAACAGCGATGATACTAATCAGTAAATTGTTAATGTGCGGATACACTGAGGAGGAAAGGTTTTCTATCCAATTACCTGTCCAAATGATGTTGGCACTCGGGGTTAACAGGACACCAGATCAGGATGAGATCCATCCAAGGATCCTGATTGAAGTGAGAGGGGGCACTGGACACAACATTACAGTCTCCTCTGGACTGAGAGGAGGTGTCAGGAGACTGGAGGGTTATCAACATTATGACCTTGTTCTGTGAAGATTTGTAAATTAATCCTGGAATTGACAGCCTTGTCAGTTTAACACTGGTGTTGGGAGAGCTTCTGGAAACAACTATTGTGATAAAACTGATAATCACATGGATAAAGGTGGGTTGGTTAAAAAATGTCAAGGGGAAATTGTGTAAACTATCTTGCTGAAGTTTTCTGATGACTTAACAGAATGGGTCGATGAGGGCAATGTTACTGATGAGATTAACATGGATTTCCAGAAGATAGCATACAACAAATTGTGCGGAAGATTATAAATCATGGTACAAGAGGCACGGGCAACATGGATACAACATTAACTGAGTGATAGGAAAGAGAGAGTCAATGGTCAGTGGATATTTTTTGGCTGTTGGAAGGTTTGGAGTGGAGTTCCCAACGGGTCAATATTGGGACCGGCATATTCCTGTAAGGAGAAAGGATAAGGATAGCAAGGTAAGGGCACCATGGACAAAGAGGGAGGTTGTGAATTTACTCAAAAAGAAAAAAATAGCAAATTGAAGGTTTAGGAAGCTAAAATTGGACAAGGACTGTAAAGAATATAAAGAAAGCAGGAAAGAATTCAAGCAGGGAATTAGTAGAGCAAGAAGGGACCATGAAATTGACAAATAGGTTTAAAGAGAATTCCAAGGCATTCTAGGCATACATTAAAAAATAAAAACAAGAGGATAATGAGGGAGAAGGTAGGACCATTTGAGAATAAAGGAGTAACTTGTGCTTGGAGGCTTGCAAAATCCTAAATGAGTACTTTGTGTCAGTATTGACCCAGAAGAAGGATTTAGAGGATAGTGAGATTAGTGTGGAGCATGCTAATATGCAAGGGCATTTTGAGATCAAGAAAGAAGCGTTATTGGGTTTTTTGAAGACCATTAAGGTTGATAAGTCGCAAGGGCTTGATGCTATCTACACCAGGTTTTTGAGTGAGGCAAGAAAGAAGATTACTGGGACCTTGACCAAGTCATTTGTATCTTCACTAGCCACTGGAGAGGTACTGTAGGACTGGCAAGCATCTAATGTTGTTCCTCTGTTCCAGACTGCAATTAGGGATAATCCAGGAAATTATACACTAGTGAGTCTTTCATCAGTCATTGGGAAGCTATTGACAGAATTCTCCAGGATCAGATTTAAGCATATTTGGAAAAGCACTGCCTAATTAGGGACAGTGAGCATGGTTTTGTGTAGGGCATGTCGTGTCATACTAACTTGGTTGAATTGTTTGAGGAGGTGATCGATGAGGGTAGAGCGGGTGGATATTGTCTCCATGGATTTTAGTAAGGCTTTTGACAAGGTCCCTGATGGTAGGCTCATCCAGAAGGGTATAATGCATGGGATCCACAGTAATGGATGGATTCAGAATTAGTTTGCCCATAGAAGGCAGAGAGTAGTTGTGGAAGGGTGTTTTTCAGGCTGGAGAATGGTGACTAGTGGTGTTCTGCAGGGAATCAGACTGGGGCCTCTGCTTTTGTAACAGATATAAATGACTTGGATGAAGTTGTAGATGGGTGGGTTAGTGAGTTTGTAGATGATGCAAAGATCAGTAGAGTTGTGGATATTGTAGAAGGTTGTGAGAGGATGGAGCGGCATATAGATCAGATATGGTCGGAGAAGTGGCAGAGGGCGTTTAATTTGTCTAAGTGTGAGGTGCTCCTCTTTAGGAGATCAAATGTTAAGGAAAAGTATACAGTTAAGGGCAGAACCCTGAACATATCGATGTACAGTGGGATATTAGGGTTCAAGTTTGTAGCTCCCTGAAAGTGGCCACACATGTAGATCGGGTGTTAAGAAGGTGTGTGTCGTATTTCCAGTATTGGTCAGGATATTGAGTCCAAGAGTCAGGATGTCATGTTGCAGCTTTATATTATGTTGGTTAAGCCATACTTAGAATATTGCATTTGGTTTGAAGTTAAAAATCACACAACACCAGGATATAGTCCAACAGGTTTATTTCGAAGCACTAGCCTTCGCAGTGCTTTCAATGGTCATGGAATATAAAATCGTAAGACACAGAATTTATAGCAAAAGTTGACAGTGTGATGTAACTGAAATGATATATTGAAAAAGACCTGTGTCTTATAATCTTATACACCACAACCACCTGATGGAGGAGCAGCACTCCAAAAGCTAGTGCTTCCAAATAAACCTGTTCGATTATAACTTGGTGTTGTCTGATTTTTAACTTTCTCTTCCATCATTGTATAATTTGCTCTAGAAATAGACTTGCCTTACCTATGAGATAGAATGCTTTCTCGTATAACTCATGAACTGCCTTATCTGGAGACTGTCGCTAATGAGCATGTGAATACAGAGTATTGACACAAGTCCTGAGAATAATGCACCATTAATACCCACTCTTGGCAAGGTCTCAACTCTGCTGCATGCAAGTGTAAGTCGGCCATCTAGTGGCTAATTTGTGGTACTGAGTCTAGTTAAGCAAATTGTCGTTGGGCCATTTATAAATCCCCACTCAACTGGAGCTTTTCGGCGCAGTCGCGATCCATTTGTTTTATGGACTGGCTGCTACCCATGACATATTATGAGATGTAATAAGCTTGGTCAATTTCCAAGGTCTGCATCTGAGATTTTCTTCAACACCGTCCGATGAAGGAAAGCATGCCGTACGCCTTCTTGATCACCTGGTCGACCTGCATTGCCACCTTCAGGGCCTGAACACTCTGTACGTCAATTTTCCCAAGGGCATTTCCATTTACCGTGTAGTTTGCTCTCAAATTGGATCTTCCAAATTGCATCATCTCACATTTTGCCCAGATTGAACTACATCTGCCATTTCTCTGCCCAACTCTCCAATCTATTTATATTCTGCTGCATTCTCTGACAGTCTCCTTCATCATCTGCTAACTCACCAATCTCAGTGTCATCTGCAAATCAGACCACCTGTACATCACTCCGGATCATTGATGTATATAACAAACAACAGTGGTCTCAACACAGATCCCTGTGGAACACCACTGGTCACAGTTCTCCATTTTGAGAAACTCCCTTCACTGTTCCTCTGTCTCCTGTTGCCCAGCCAGATCTCCATCATCTAGCTAATACACCCTGGAGCCCCAGCAACTTCACTTTCTCCATCAGCCTACCTTGGGGAACCTTATCAAATGTCTTACTGAAGTCCATGAGTATGACATCTGCAGCCCTTCCCTCATCAATCAACTTTGTCACTTTATTTTTAGATTAGATTAGATTTCTCAAAGAATTGTCTTCAGTTTTAAATAAAAAGCCAAGCATTAAAATCCCTGTTACTCTTTCTTTCGTCAAAGCTTCCAATGGAAGTATTTCAAAATACAAACTATATTGCACCACTATTACTTTAACTTGAAGTAGTTAAAACTCTCTTTGCTCAAGGTTTTTTTGAAAAGGAACAAGCATTTGGAAAGGTCTTGGACATAAAGATGCAGGTTAGACGGAGATCTAAATGAAGACAGAATATACTCAAAATGAATTTCAGTTCTGGTGAGAATCCAGAAGTCACTCAGGAAGGGCACTGCAAAACATCATTTATTTTTTCCAAATCACTGCATAGTCAGTTGCTCAAAACAGAAGAGACCTTTGAGATGATATTGTAAAATCAGGCAGTCAGTGGAAGCGCTGCTGACATTGATTTGTCTGGAAAATTCTAACTAAAAGCAGCAAAGCATTAATCAATTTTAAAAGTTTTTAGTACAGGACATTTTTACATCATCCAGGAGAAAGTGAGGACTGCAGATGCTGGAGATCAGAGCTGAAGATGTGTCCATTCCTGAAGAAGGGCACATACCCGAAACATCGATTCTCCTGATCCTTGGATGCTGCCTGACCTGCTGCGCTTTTCCAGCAACACATTTTCAGCATTTTTACATCATCCTCAGCTGCAAAATGCAGTCCAATTACTGCGCATGGGGAGAAGGCAGAAAGGTTTCATATTTAGTATGATTTTTATTGCTTTTGTAGGATGTTTCAGACAAACTGACCAACCAATTTAGTTTTGAAACCTGTTGTGTCTTATGAAAAGTTGTCGGAGTTGTAAGATGTTTACCTGTTTTAAGGACGTTCCTAGAACAGCTCCAATTATCATGCTCTGCTCCCAAGGCAAAACGTTTACTTCCCTCTACAGGAACTAAATAGCGCATCTACAGACCGAGTTATAACATAGATTAGACAATCAATCCAAAATTGCACTCATAAATCCATAATTTGAAGGTCTCTTATGGTAAAATGTGTGTGTCTTGTCAAGGAGGCCTGGGATCAAATCCCACCTGCTCCAGAGATGTGCAATAACTTTGAACATAGAACATATCTACAAACAATGCACCTGAAATGGAGCTCCATTTGTGTTGACAGGTTATGGATACATGATTTTCCAGCAATCTTGTTTTTAACTTACAGTTTTGCAACAGAGCCAACACTAGCAAGACTTGTCATTCACTTCCATTGAGACAGTGCTGGTGAGTTGCTGACTTGAACAACTGGTCTTTCCAGTGAAGATGCGTCTATACTGATGTTAGGCAGGGATTTTCATGACTTTGATTCAGTGACAATGTAGGAATACCAATCTAGTTCCAAATTAAGGTAGGACATGAATGTGAATGCACCTGTCAACTTTGTCCTTTTCAATGATGGAGATTCAAGAATTGGAAGGAACAGTTTGACAAGTGGCTCCAGGATACAGTAAGGACAGGAGCTGCACATGGTGCTTAACATTGTACGGTCATCAGTAAATATTCTCACCTCTGACATTATGAAGGAGCAAATAGATGCAAAGATTACAATGAAGCAAAAGATTTTCTCCCGATTTTGAAAAATCATTGGTTAAGTCCCAGTCAGAGAACTCTGCTCAACACTGGGTAACATAATATAGGACAAATGGCAACGCACAAAAAGGGGATTCACTGAAATGGTATTGAGGATAAAGGATGATAGCAAGAATAGTTGGAATCAAGAGAAGCTAGGAATATACTTCTTACAGCAGAGTAGGTGAAGGGAAGATTTGATAGAAACTGTTTATAGAAAAAGAAACAGGCTCCACTGACAGCAGGATGAATGGCCAGTGCATGTATTTGATGGACGAATGATAGTTGATAAAAGGTGGTTTGGCTCTACATGGGACTTCCCTCCAAGTGTCCATCTTCTCCATCTCCATTTACCTTTTCCCCAGGCAGAATTCAGCCCCATTCCCTATTCTCCCTCCCCTCCCTCCCCCCCCCCCCCCGACCCCCAACCATCATTCACCAATCCTTCCATTTCCCCTGCTTCCTATAGTTCCTTGACCTCCACATCTCCCCCCAGTCTCCCTCAAGCCCTCCAACCTCCCCTTTGCTCCACCCTCAGTGAATGGAAGTTGGTTTCTCTTGCTCTGTGACTGCATGGATAGAGCGTGCAAAAGCAGATAAGTTAGGAATACCATGCAAGCAACAAGAGAAATTACTTACCTATGCAGGGGCTATCACCAATCTGGCCGACCAAGGTGTTGGTTAGGCCTCCAGTGGAGGTGGTACAGGCCACATTCCCAAAACTGTCTCATGCAATAGCACATGGTCACTATGTTAGCAAAAAATGAAGCTTAAGAAATTGGAAATCATATATGAAGTATCAGTGCACAGCTCTTTAGTATTAAACTACTTTAACCAATTAAGCACAGCAACTAGGTTAAAATTACCTCTACTTGCTTCAGTTTAAGAGGACAAGTGTTAATGCTCCAATTATGATGTAATATTATTCGCAGACAGTCAAACTTTGGGACATGAAGTTAGTGCATGGTGTACTGAAGTTATGCTCACGTTTCTGTACAGCATTTGTCACAAAGATAAAATCTTTTATGAGTGACGGCAGAAATTGAACTCCCCCTCCCACTCTGACAAGGTGATGCAGGTCCTGGGCCTCCTCCACTGCCACTCCCTCACCCCCCGACGCCTGGAGGAAGAATGCTTAATCTTCCGTCTCAGAACACTGATGCCCTGGGATTGAAATGTGGGCTTCACCATTTCCTCATTTCCCCTCACCCCACCTTACCCCAGTTCCAACCTTCCAGCTCAGCACCTTCCTCATGACCTGTCCCACCTGCCAATCTTCCTTCCTGCCTATCCACTCCACCCTCCTCTCTGAGCTATTGCATGCTTAGCTACCTTCTCCCCATCCCCACACCCCTCCCATTTATCTCTCCACCTTGGAGGCTCCCAGCATCATTCCTGATGAAGGGCTCCTACCCGAAACATCGATTTTCCTGCTCTTCAGATGCTGCCTGACCTGCTGTGCTTTTCCAGCACCACTCTAATCTTGACTCTGATCTCCAGCATCTGCAGTCCTCACTTTCACCTAAAACTTTAACATAGCAGAAGGAAACTGCTGGTTACTGCAAGTAGAAGTGATTAACTCTGATATCACATGCCCGGTGACCGTATTCTGACGATCTGTGTACAATGTGATAAACACTATTGCGAATGTGACTATTTTAGGCAAATGGAGAGTGAATGAATAACATCCAAGTGTAAAAGTAGCTCTGGCCATAATCCAGGCTCGTGTTTCTTTCTACATTTTGGCTCAGATTCTGCAGATATGGAAATTCAGAAAATCATGCTCAACTCCAGCTCCACATCTAACACTACAGTAAAACAGGGAAGGTAACAGGCAACTTGATTCAAACAAGTACCATATTGTAAGAAATGCTAATTATATCAAATGAGCCCTCACTAAAACCCCATAACCGTAATGATACTGAGGTCAATAAAAATCATTGTACAGGATTCTGTACAAGGTATAGTTTAATGAACAAAATAAGATAGAATTAAATACTCTCCCATTTGCGAATCCACTGGGGTGGAAGCTGCTTGGACGTTTCGCTGCCATCAATCCCCTAAACGTTCTGTAATCAAAGCCTCCATTGGGACAACGAGAAACCCCAGTGTTTCAGCAAATCGCGATGCCCCTCGGTCACTGAGCATCACATGATTGGTCTGGAACAGCAACAGCTTCCAATCAGCATTTAATTAAACAAATCACAACATATCACCAACAAAAACAGAATTAGGTTGCCCTTATTTTCCCTCAAAACTGGTTGAACGGTGGGGTTTGGGGTCAGGCTTTCCACCCCTTTCCCTGTAAATTGCTGTTTCTCATACACGGCTGTTCATGTTAAAAAAGAAAAAAAAAGAAGAAAAAAAACAGAATTTGGTGGAAGACTTTAGCAAGTCTGGGCGGTATGGTGGCACAATGGTTAGCACTGTTGCCTCACAGTGCTAGAGACCCAGGTTCAATTCCCGCCTCAGGTGACTGTCTGTGTGGAGTTTGCACATTCTCCCCATGTCTGTGTGGGTTTGCTCCGGTTTCCTCCCACAGTACAAAAATGTGCAGGTTAGGTGAATTGGCCATGCTAAATTGCCTGTAGTATGAGGTGAAGTGGGCGGGGGGAATGAGTCCGGGTGGGTTGTGCTTTGATGGGTCGAGAGAAATCAAGATTTAACATTTTGGGTCTAGTGACTCTTCCACAGAGCTGCTAGTCACTAGGAAAGCATTGTTTTTTTTATGCAGAAGATAGAGTGGGTTGGGGGTGGGGGTAGGGGAGGGAAGGAGTAAAGTGGAGATGGAGCCCAGAGAGAAGAGATAAACAGTCGGGCAGACGGCGAAGTGGAGCAGCCTGGGAAATCAAATAGCTAATAGGGGGATAAATTAATGGCTAATAATGGGTTGTATGTAATAGCAGACCATGCAAGGACAAGGCTTGGGGTTGGGGCAAGGAATGGGAGAAGGTGTTTCAAGTTCTAAAATTGTTAAACTCAGAGTCTGGAAGGCTCTAGAGCTCTCAAATAGAAAATGAGGCACTGTTCTGGAACAATGCAGCAAGCCTGACACAGTGATGTAGGCCAGAGAGCAAGATGGGATGCTGAAGTTTCAAGCAACTTGAAGCTCAGGGACATTTTTTTGCACACAGAACATGGATGTTCTGCAAAGCAGTCACTCAGTCTATGCTTTGTTTCCCCAGTTTAGTAGAGACCACATTTTGAGCAGGGATTGCAGTAAACTAAATCGAGTGAAGTATAGATTAAGTATGACTTCATCTAGAAGGTGTGATTAGCCGCTGAGATATTGATGATGGAGGAAATAAATGGGCAGATATTCCACCTTCTGGGGTTGCAGAATGAAGGAGAAGTGCACCAGAGTCTCCCAGAGGGAATGGTCCTTGCAGAAGGCTGACACAGGAGGAGAGGAGATGGAAGGACATATTTATTGATGACATTTGGAGGTGGCAGAAATGGGGCTTATGGAGTGTAGAGAGACCTAACTCCATTCTGCTTTTCTTCCCTTCTCCACATACCCCACAAAGAGGCAACATAACTGGGCTCTATGTGGGTATCCATGGCCACCTCTCTGACCTGAAGAAGGTGAGTGCCATGAAGAGAAGCTGTTCAGGTGAGGATAAGCTCAGCCAGGTGGAGGAGGGTGGTGGTGGGTAGGGCCCATCAAGCCATTTTTCCAGGAAGAATCAGAGAGCCCTGAGACCACCCTGATGGGGATGGATGGGGAAAGGATTGCTTGTCCACGGTAAAGGGGAGGTGGCTAGAGCCTGCAAACTGAAAATTCTGAAACTGACGTAAAATATCAGAGAAATTATAGATGTAAGTGGGAAGGGACTGGTCAATGGAAGAAAACCAGAATTGAGTTAGGTATCTCTACACAGCATAAGCCCCATTTCTGCCACCTCCAAGTGCCATCAACAAACTGGTAACTGTTTGTGTGGAGTTTGCACGTTCTCCTTGTGTCTGTGTGGCTTTCTTCAGGATGCTCCAGTTTCATCCCACATTCCAAAGATGTGCAGGTTCGGTGAACTGGCCAAGCCTCCCATGAGAGGAAACATCCTCCCTGCATTCTCCCTGTCAAAGCCTATGTTTCAATGAGATCACGGCTCATTCTTCTGAATCCTGGTAAGTACAGTCCCAAACTGTCCGTAAGACAATCCATCCATTCTCGGGACCATCCGAACGAATCTTCACTGAACTGCCTGCAATGGAATGATGCCTCTCCTTAAATAAAGGGACTGAAACTGTTCACAGTACTCCAGATGTCGTCTCACCAGCACCTTGTACAGTTACAGGAAGACTTCCCTACTCTTATACTCCAACCTCCTTGAAATGAGGGCCAACAATCACAATTGCCTTTTTTTTCCAGAATCCCTACAATGTGGAAACAGGCCCTTCGACCCAACAAGTCCACACTGAGCCTCTGAAGAGTAACCCACCCAGACCCATTCCCTTACCCTACTACTCTACGTTTACCCCAATCTAATGCACCTAACCTGCACAGTGCTGAACACTATGAGCCATTGGTTTAGCTCAGTTGGCAGGGCAGCTGGCTTGTAATACTAATAGCAGAAGTTCAAATGGCACCCTGGCTGAGGTTACCAAGAAGGACTCTCCTTCTCAACCTTTCCCTTTGTCTGAGATGTCGTGATCTTCAGGTTAAACCACCACCAGTGACCTCTGTCTAATGAGAGATCAGGACTATGGTCACTTTGCCTTTTCTGTTTTGTATGATTTGAAATGGACTTTAATGGACTGTATTGCACATATTATTTCATAAAGTGCTGCATACTTTTGCAACAAAAAAAATCATTGATTCACATAAATTATCCAGTTGTATTACTCAACAATTCAGTATCATCATATTCTCCCTCATCAGTGTTCTGATGTGGATAGCTGCCAGAATTTGTTTATCCAATTTGTGAAGGGCAGATCGTGCCTCACAAACCTTATTGAATTCTTTGAGAAGGTGACTAAGGAGGTGGACAAGAGTAAAGCGGTAGATGTGGTGTATATGGATTTCAATAAGGTGTTTGATAAGGTTCCCCATGGTAGGCTACTGCAAAAAATACGGAGGTATGGCATTGAGGGTGAGTTAGAGGTTTGGATTAAGAATTGGCTGGCTGGAAGAAGACAGAGGGTAGTAGTTGATGGTAAAGGTTCATCTTGGAGTGCAGTTACTAGCGGTGTTCCGCAAGGATCTGTTTTGGGACTATTGCTGTTTGTCATTTTTATAAATGACCTGGAGGAGGGGCTAGAAGGTTGGATGAGCAAGTTTGCGGATGATACGAAAGTCGGTGGAGTTGTTGACAGTGAGGCAGGATGTGTCAGGTTACAGCGGGATATAGATAAGCTGCAGAGCTGGGCAGAAAGGTGGCAAATGGAGTTCAATGTGGGTAAGTGTGAGGTGATTCACTTTGGTATGAGTAACAAAAAGATGGATTACTGGGCTAATGGTAGACTACTTGGTAGTGTAGATGAGTAGAGGGATCTTGGTGTCCATGTACACAGATCTCTGAAAGTTGCCACCCAGGTAAATAGTGCTGTGAAGAAGGCATATGGTGTACTGGCTTTTAATGGTAGAGGAATTGAGTTCCGGAGTCCTGAGGTCATGTTGCAGTTGTATAAGATTCTGGTGCAGCCGCATCTGGAGTATTGTGTGCAGTTTTGGTCGCCATACTATAGGAAGGATGTGGAGGCACTGGAACAGGTGCAGAGGAGGTTTACCAGTATGTTGCATGGTATGGTAGGAAGATCGTATGAGGAAAGGCTGAGGCACTTGGGGCTGTTTTCATTGGAGAAAAGAAGGTTTAGGGGTGACTTGACAGAGGTGTACAAGATGATTAGGGGTTTAGATAGGGTTGACCATGAGAACCTTTTTCCATGTATGGAGTCAGCTATTACGAGGGGGCATAGCTTTAAATTAAGGGGTGGTAGGTATAGGACAGATGTTAGGGGTAGATTCTTTACTCAGCGAGTCGTGAGTTCATGGAATGCCCTGCCAGTAGCAGTGGTGGACTCTCCCTCTTTATGGGCATTTAAGCGGGCATTGGATAGGCATATGGAGGATAGTGGGCTAGTGTAGGTTAGGTGGGCTTGGATCGGCGCAACATCAAGGGCCAAAGGGCCTGTACTGCGCTGTATTTTTCTATGTTCTAAACTGTACTCAAAATCTTTGAAAATCTGAATGTCCCTGTGGAGATTTCCAGAGAATATAGATAATTGGCTTCATTGACTCCAAGTTTAATTCAGTCGGGTTGCTCGAGGCAGAGTAATGCAGTCAGAAAATGCACGGAATTATTCGCAATGTCAACAAAATATATGACATGATCCTGGCCATCATTGGTATTCCGGGTAAGTGGGTTTGTACAGAAACTGTGTAAATATGCTGGTTTTACTGTGGGACTGATACTACTGACCGTCTTTCTGCAGATACCAGGTCACTTTTTATCATATATTTTCAAACTGGTCGGTTTAGTACAATGATATCTGAACCAGCAATGCCTGCAAAAGAAAAATTGATATTATCGAATCAGAAACAGAAATTGCTGGAGAAACTCTGCAGGTCTGGCAGCATCTGTGGAGAGAAAGCAAAGTCAACGTTTTGAGCCTGGTGACCCTTCTACAGAATTGAATCTGTTCCAAAAGCTTTGGTTTTGTTTCTATTTGCTTCATCGTCCCAGCTCATCTTGCTCTCCTGCTCCCACCCCTACCCAAACGGGGAATCCAGAGCAAACTGAGGTCCAGCTGCATTTGGTCCACTTTGGTGACTGAGATCACTGCTCATGATATAGTTCTTTGGCAATGTGTTTAAACTTTGGTCAGAAGGCAACTCTTCCGTATTTGGACCTTCTGATACTCATCTGCAAGAGGCCACTCAACTCATCATCCAGAGGTGTGATGGGAAATGGGGTAACGTGGTGGAATCTGGAGTGGAATTCTGGTCCAGGTAATGTCTAAAATGAGGAATGTATGACCAAACTTAAATTGACCAAGTCCCAGTACGATCCGAAGTTACAACCGGAATGGGATCCGATCTTCAACATTGTGCAGCTTTAGCTTCTCGTGACTCTAAAATAGGTGAGCTAAGTCAAAGAAAACCATTCCCATTTGTCCAGCCTGACAAGAAGTGTGCTTACATTTTCACTGATTCTGGGTTTGCCTTCTTTCAGCTTCATGATTTCCCACACCAGTCTGGGAAATGCTCAAACTGTAAAGTCAGTTAAATCAAGGTTCAAAAATCTCATTGAAACTTACAAAGATGTCAATCAGCTTTCAGGAAGTGGACTAAGGTTTATCCCATAAACTCTGTGTATTAAACTTTGGAATAGGCATGTCTGAGATTAAATTAGATCACAGTTGTGATGTTTAACCATTTGCTTAATTCAAAGTCCATGTCTTTTTGTATCAAAATACAGATATGATAGCCTGGACTCGGACAGTATGTTTGCTTCAAACTATTTTGGTCTATTTTCTTTTCTCTCCCAAGCAACAGTGAATTTAGTGGCACTTAATATTTTGTCTCTGGAAAGTGTGGCCTGTCTTCCTGCACCTCTTGCTACCTGGTGGCCATGGCAGCATCTGATCTGATGGTTGTTATCACTGAGGTCATACTGAGGCAGATCAATGTTTATTATTTCCCTTTCCTTTCTTGGATAAAACTCCTGTGTGAAGCATAAACTATGTCCTGTCAATAACAGCCACTTCTTGCTCTGTTTGGTTCAATGTCACTTTCAGCTTTGATCGTTTTGTCACTATATGCTTCCAGAAAATGAAAAACTAAATATTGCACAAAGAGAAATGCTGTTGTAGTTCTAACAACAACCTACCATGGTTTTGTATTTCAAAGCCGAGCTATTATAGTGAATCCCAGCTGGGTGGGATTTAAATGGCTCCTTACAGTTCTTAATCCATTGTTGCCATTTGATCTAATTCTGCTGCTCAACGCTCTGACAGTTAGACATATTATAATAGCCAGTCGAGTCCGTAAGGGACTGAGGGGTCAGAACAAAGAAGAGAATTACAGTGATCCAGAGATGGAGAGCAGAAGGAGGTCTATAATTTTACTCTACCATTTCTGGCAGCTTTGTTATTTTGTGATCCACATATGTGATAAATTTCATTTGCAATACTATTCCTCGAACTTATCCCATCGATGGAAATCATTCTTTACACGTATTTGAACAAGTCGGAGTTATTTTGGTGAATTTAAGTGGTTGCACAAATGCATTTATTTGTGGGGCAACACAGTCCAAATTCAGGCACCAGATTAAGAAAGCAGTGAAATGTTCTTTTCCATAAATCAGCATTGTAATGAACAAATAGAGTGTCCAAATACAGATCCTAGTGTTTCCAAAGCATGGAAGGTTTATTAATATCTTAACTTGACATTTGCATTTCTCTATTGGCTGATTTTGTGGGTGGATAAATGAGATGCTGCTGGGGAATGGTGTGTAGGGGGATGCAGGTAGTGTTGTAGATGGTAAAATAATTGTGATTCTGAAAACACTGCACAGAGCTGGTATCCCATTATCAGGTCACCTTTTATCTACATGTGCACAGTACACTGGCTGTGGGTAGCCAGCTCAGAATCAGCCCCTGAAGTGAGGAGACTGAATTTTTTTTTTTCTTTTCTCTTAAACTATTTCAGATGGTGGTAATTCTGTGTGAAGTTGTGCTCTGTTATTATTCTTATGCAGCCTGTTTCGGAAGTAAATTGCTCATTCATTCTCTTTGCCCAATCTTTCGAAATCATAGAATCCCTACAATGCAGAAGGTGGTGATTAGGACCATTGGGTCTGCCCTAACCCTTCAAACAGCATCCCACCTAAATTCAGTGCATCAACCTACCACTGTAACCCCAATTTACCACGGTCAATTCACCGAGCATTGTACACCCCTGGACACTACTGCATAGTGAATCCACCTAACCTCTACACCTTTGGAATGAAGGAGGAAACCCACATGGACACAGAGAGAACATGCAACCTCTACACAGACAGAGGGTGGAATTGAACCCAGGTCCCTGACACTGTGAAGCAGTCATGCTAACCACTGAGCCACCATGCCAACTTTCCCACAGATGGAAGAAACTGGAATCAAATCAATGAAAACAGAGGAGTAGTTGTGGCTATATCTTCACCCCAATATTGTATAATGTTGCAGAACCATTGGCATTACCTCAGTGTCCCTTAGCTTGTTGTCAAGGAAGAGCTGAATCTCATGGTCATTTGTACAATTAATAAACTTGTACAACAAATCTGTGTAATCACTGGATGGCCGTCTGTGAAAAGGATTGATGTTTACCCTCAGAAACTCAATAAAAAAGTAAAACTTGCTGACTTTACAGGTTCATGTCAATCTCATTCATACCTTCTGTTGATCCCGTGGGAATTGTGTGAAATAATTGCTGGAATAGGGAAGGGTCCAGCAATTCCTTTCCCTCCAGCTCAGTCTGAACAGCATCAAGAAGCTGTGACTCTGGGACTGGAACAGATCTGCAGCAATCTCGGCTGGTTCTAACAAGTTAGTCTGACAGAGAGAGAAGTTTGTGTGTGGATGTGTGGATGGCACGGGCTGGGTCCTGGTCACTGGATATCCCACACTTAGTCTAGGTTCAACCCTCCCTGTTCCACTAAGCTGCCATCACCTGACTGGTCGCACTGTATACTGCAAAGGTTGTGCATCCTGACAACATCAGTCTCTAAAAATTGTCACATGCCTAATAAAGGTGTGCCAGTACAGCTACAGTGCTGGCGTGGAATACAATGTCTACACTGTGAGATAACTGATGTATGGACAGTCCACAGTGTGCAATGTATGCACTGTCTACAGTAATACAATATCTACAGTAATGCAACATCTATAATATTTGATAACTAATATACGGACACTCTGTAGTGTGCAAAATGTGAACTTCCAACAGTGATATGCTGTCTACAGTGTGTGACAATGACATGTGGACAGTTAGCAGAGTGCACGTTTTGTATTTGTCTACAGTAATACATAGTCAACAGTGTGGGAGACTAATGTCTGAACATTTAGCTGAGTGCAGCCTGAATTGAACACACGGGTGCACAATGAAATGCTGGGTCCTTTCCAGTCTTTACCATTGGACGATGCACCATTTGTTGAACTCTAAGACTGAATGGAGCCTTGTGGAGATCTGCGTTAGAGGCAAATATTTAACAGACAAATTGACAAAATTGCCGTTGGACACTGACAAGTCGACCCGACCCTGCAACCCGACATGAGATAGGGACCAGAGATGGTCAAAGTGAAGTCACAGTGAATGCAGTGGGAGCATCAAAAAATGGTCTTTTAGGGACTGGGAGGGAGATTACTTAATTAATCCTCCCTTACAAATGTGATTTCTTTCAGAGTTTTGTTAGCGGGGTCTCCAGTGTATTTGATGAGAGTGGGACAGGCACACGTGCAGATGGTCACTGGTTCCAAACTACGACCTGATCCCGACTGATTTTACACACACTGTTGATGCTGACCCTGTCATTCCCACAGGGGAACAGTTACAGCGCTGACCAATCTCTGACCCAGTGTCAAACACAGACTGTCACTAAAGTCGAACGCTGGGAATAATTACACACTTAAACATATGACTGTTTGTGTAATAAACATATGTTTATGACAAGTTGAATATCGCTTTATGTACAACTGAAGACAGGTAATAATAAGAAATAATTAATAACTAACCGGTTTATTGTACAATTGAACAAATTGCAGAGAATGGAGTACAGGAGTTGGAATGCCTTGTTGCAGGTATACAAGAGTTCTTTGAAGAAGTAACAAAGAGGGTTGATGAGGACAGAGCAGTAGATGTGATCTATATAGACTTCAGTAAGGCTTTGACAAGGTTCCCCATGGGAGACTGATTAGCAAGGTTAGATCTCATGGAATACAGGAAGAACTGGCCATCTGGATACAGAACTGGCTCAAAGGTAGAAGACAGTGGTGGTGGAGGGTTGTTTTTCAGACTGGAGGCCTGTGACCACTGGAGTGCCACATGGATCCTCTACTTTTTGTCATTTATGCTCACGTCCAAATTATTTATGTAAGAGGTACAGTTAGTAAGCTTGCAAATGACACCAAAATTGGAGGTGTAGTGGACAGAGAAGAGGGTTACCTCAGATTACAACAGTATCTGGACCAGATGGGCTAATGGGCTGAGAAGTGGCAGATGGAATTTAATTCAGACAAATGCGAATTCGTACATTTTGGGAAAGCAAATCTTAGCAGAACTTAATAGTAAGGTCCTAGGGAGCGTGGCTGAACAAAGAGACCTTGGAGTGCAGGTTCATAGCTCCTTGAAAGTGGAGTCGTAGGTAGATAGTGAAGAAGGGGTTTGGTATGCTTTCCTTTATTGGTCAGAGTATTGAGTACAGGAGTTGGGAGGTCATGTTGCAGCTGTGCAGGACATTGATTAGGCCACTGTTGGATGCAATTCTAGTCTCCTTCCTATTGGAAAGATGTTGTGAAACTTGAAAGGGTTAAGAAAAGATTTACAAGGATGTTGCCTGGGTTGGAGGATTTGAGCTATAGGGAGAGACTGAACAGGCTCAGGCTGTTTTCCTTGGAGTGTCGGAGGCTGAGGGGTGACCTTATAGAGGTTTACAAAATTATGAGGGGCATGGATAGGCTAAATAGACAAAGTCTTTTCCCTGGGGTTGAGTAGTCCAGAACTAGAGGGCATAGGTTTAGGGTGAGAGGGGAAAGATATAAAAGAGACCTAAGGGGCAACTTTTTCACGCAGAGGGTGGTACGTGTATGGAATGAGCTGCCAGAGGATGTGGTGGAGGCTGGTACAATTGCAACATTTAAGAGGCATTTGAATGGGTATATGATCAGGAAGGGTTTGGAGGGATATGGGCTGGGTGCTGGCAGGTGGGACTAGGTTGGGTTGGAATATCTGGTCGGCGTGGACAGGTTGGACCGAAGGGTCTGTTTCCGTGCTGTACATCTCTATGACTCTAAAAGATATTTTGATAAATACATGAGAAGGAAAGGTTTGGAGGGATATGGGCTTGGAGCAGGCAGGTGGGACTATTTTAGTTTGGGATTACGTTCAGCATGGACTGGTTGGACCAAAGGGTCTCTCTTCATGTTATTTGACTCTCTGAACAGTTGAACGCAATTGATTGTCTTATATCCAATTTTTTTAAACATTTATGCAATTATATTCCATTGAACTCATCCATATGTAATCCAGCAAAGAGTAAAAACAATGGTTAATTGTGAGGCATTATTGTCCTGCTTGGATAACACAACAAAGAAAAAGACTTATAGACATCAATCAATCAATAAATTCCTCCTTCTGTGATGTATTTAACAATACACAAGCCATGTTTTCAGTTCCAAACAGAATGGATAATAGTTCATCCCAACAGTCATGTAAAATATGTGGTGATGAGCTGCCCAATCTCCCTGCTGCTGAGGTGAATGGTGAATCTTGTGCTACCACAAAGGGCAGATCATGCCTCCTGTAAATCACAGACTGTTGAACCTCTATTTCAAACCCACCCTGACCCTCCCCTGTAACAGTTTCAGATACATGAATGGCAGCCTTGCTGTTAGCAACGTATTCTGCATTGAACTAGGTACAGCATTCACTTACTATTTATCTAGTGAATGGTTGGGTCAAATACAATATCAGATTAGCTTTGGTTTGTAAAAGTAAACTACAAACGATGATATTCATCTCTGCAATGGCACACAATTGGTGACAGAGGTTGGGTTCAACAGTTTGATTTGCCACCTGATCTCCATTGCTATTCTCTGTCAGTGAACTGTGTTCAGTCACACACCAGGTCTGTTCATTTAATTGAGGGCCTCTTAGGATTAGTGTTCAAACCTTCGCCAACTTTTCGTTTAATTTATTATTTCATCAATATTGCTTTGTCGCTGTGAACTGCAATGAGCTGGAAATGATTTTTGGATTGTGGACAGCAACTTATGTTTCAACAAAACAAACAAACAAGCTGCTGTTTGTTCGCGAGGTGGGGCTTCACAGTTTAATGGCAGGTTAGCTCTTGATCAATAGGATCCTGTAGATGTTTCAGCACAGTGGGAGAGCAGCACATTGAACCAGAGAAGAAATGTTTGGGAATTGATCAGGCCAGTACCTGGGAATTGTTGTGAACAAGCCTGGGATAGAACATAAAATCAAAAGAACTGTGGATACTGGACATAAGAAACGAAAACAAAAATTGAGGGAAAAGCGCAGCAGGTCTGGCAGCATCTGTGGATAGATATATTTTGGTCCAATGAGCTTTCCTTAGAACAGCAATTTCCATTTGTTTCTGGGAGAGAATGAGATGGTCAATCATAGGCATAGATCATGATTTAAGTTGGTTTTTGGGACTGTGCTTTTGAGAGAATGAACTTAGCTATTGACATTACAGCATGAAGATTTAAATGCTCCCTGCCTAAACTTCCACTTTATTTCAGAATTTGAGTTCTCAGAGTGAATTCAAAGGTGGCACAGATTGATATCTTCAGAAAATTAACAAAGAAACCATTAAATATACATTGAGAATAAGATATGAAAACCACTTAATCTGGCCAGTTTTGTTACTTTATTTTAATTATCCCTTCACTGTGTTTATTTGTCTGTCTGTCTGTCTTTTGTGTGAATTGCCCTGAAAACAAGGCTATTGGTTTCAAACTTTGTTGTTTAATTTTGCTCTGCTAAAGTTCCTATATTGGTAATAAATTGCTTTTTTTTTGTTGTTTCAGTTATTAACCTACCGCCTAGGTTTCATTTATCAACAGAGTCTGCGATTGGTTATAAAGTCTAGTTAGGAATTGTTGAGGTTAAAATCTTTGAAGGTTTTCATTTTACTCTGTTGTGAACACAGAGGTACGATGATTTGGCTCAGTTCTTTGTTTCCTTGTCATAGCACTAGTTAAAGACTCTGCCAGACTCCTTGTGGCTTTGAATGTCCCACAGTGTAAGACCAGCTAAGTTAGCCTGGTGCTTTTTTTTTGTTATAGTTAAGAGTACTCAGTATCAAGGTCAATGCGGTAGTAGCGTTAAAAATAAATAAAAAGCATGGAAAACTCATTGACTCTCCTTGAAAAAAAAACGATAGTAATTGTGATTCAGCTACTATAGTGACAAGTGGCTCAACAGTTAGCACTGTTTCCTCACAGCACCAGGGATCTGGGTTTGATTCCACCCCTGGGTGACTGTCTGTGTGGAGTTTGCACATTCGCCCAGTGTCTGCAGGGGGTTGCCTTTGGGTATTCTGGTTTCCTCCCACAGTCAACTATGTGCAGGTTAGATGGACTGATTGTGCTAAATTGCCCATAGTGTCCAGGGATGTGCAGACTAGATGGGTTATAGAGTCATAGAGATGTACAAGGAAACAGACCCTTTGGTCCAACTCGTCCATGCCGACCAGATATCCTTAATTAATCTAATCAAATTTGCCAGCATTTGGCCCATATCCCTCGAAATGATTCCCATTCATATACCCATCCAGATGCCTTTTAAATGTTGTAATTGCACCAGCCTCCACCATTTCCTCTGGCAGCTCATTCCATACGCACACCATCCTTTGTGTGAAGAAATTGCCCCTTAAGTACCTTTTTAAATCTTTCCCCTCTCACTTACAGATCCCAAGGAAAAGACCTTGCCTATTTACCCTAAACATGTTCCTCATGACTTTATAAACTCTTATATATAAGGTCACCCTCAGCCTTCAATGCTCCAGGGAAAACAGTCCCAGTCCATTCAGCCTCTCCCTATAGGTCAAATGCTCCAACCCTGGCAACATCCTTCTAAATCTTTTCTGTAGCCTTTCATGTCCCTTGGGAAATGCAGGGATAGGGGAGGGGTCTGGATGGGATGCACTTCAGAGGGTTGATGTAGACGAGATGGTCCAAATGACAGTTTTCTGCTCTGTAGAGATTCTGTGATCCTATGAAATTCATATCAGGTGGAATTTATAAGAGAAAATCAATGGGTCATTGCTGACATGTTATCTAATTTCACCCGGATCAAACCTATCTTAGAACTTTGCACTTGTGGATTGCAGGGGCCAATCGTTTGATTCCCTCCTCCTGAATATAACATTTCTCCAAATTCAACTCCATCACTGATTCACAACGTTGTCCAACATGAGACATTACAAAACAGTCCATTGGGTTCAATCTCAGTGCATTCTTTGGATTGGAGTCCCCAAAGTTCAAATGTTCCACAGATCCAATGGTCTTCAGAACTAAAGCTCAATTCTGAGACTCTGACAAATAATGGAATGTGTTCAGCAGTTTCCTCTTTCCAGTGACTCTGTCCATGTTTTTAATTTCTGCCTGAACATTGGCCTGCAGCCAATCTATTACCTGACAGGTCGTGTGATCAGACAGTGGACCCAGGAATGGTTCCAGATTTCGGGATGAAGTGGGTGTTGAAAGACCAACTAAAAATCAAATAAAAATCTCAAACCGACCATCATCATTCTTAAAAGCACAGTGAAGCATTTCCACCACATTCTGAGCCAGGGCGGCCAAGAATTCCTGGATGGTAAGGTGGAGAAATGTATACACAATGTTTTTAGCTGTGTCATCCCTTTCAAGGATCTCCATCATGAATCCTGAAATTAATTTGCTGGACTTCAGCTGATGCTGAATGAAGTGATTCTCATTAAAAACAATTCTCCTTTTCGAAACTCCCTGGTAAGCCAACTCCCTGAGTCGCTGTAAAACCATCCGCTGGTCCTCAACATCTCGCTTGTGGTTGTCCAAGAGATTGGAAAGGTAGATGGAGAAAAGTTGAGTGATGGTTTTGGGAAGAGGTTGCTTGCACTTCTGCTGTGTAAAGAGCGGGCCTAAGGTTGAGCAAATGATCCAGCAATATGAAGGGTTGTAGCACATGGTGTACAGGATCTCATTCTCCTTGACGTGTTTGAAGACATTGGTAGCGAGTTGCTCACTGCCAAAAAACTTTCTGACAAACTCTTTTCTTTCATCAGCAAGAAAACCCAGGATCTCAGCCCAAAGGTTGACATTGGCCTTTTCCAATGAGTCAAGGGCAGTCGGCCGGCTGGTAACCAGCACAGAACAACCTCTGAGCAGCTGTTGCTGTACCAGGGAGTGCACCATTTCAAAAATTTCACATCTGCAGTCAGGTGCAACACAGTGATTCGCAGAGACATCACCAGCCACGCGGCCAGTGAAATCAATCTGGTGTTTGTACTCATCTAATCCATCAAAAACCAAGAGAAGATATTCAGGTTTCATCCAGATATCTTCAATTATCTTTTCTAAATAAGGGTACTGATCCAATACCATTTCAGTCAGAGAAACGGCTCTGTTGATGACATTAAGATTTCGAAATGTGAAATGTAGAACAAATTGGAACTGAGGATAGATGTTTCCTGATGCCCATTCATGGACCATCCTCTGCACCATTGTTGTCTTACCAATGCCAGCCACTCCGCTAACCACCGTGGTGCCAGACAGGCTGGAGTGGCCAAAACTGCTCCTGAATAATTGATCAATCCGATTTTTTTCAAGTTCGCTGGTGATGTACTTCCGCTGCCATTCTTCATGTTCCCTACCTCTCGAAAGGAGCTCATGTTCCACTAGTCTCCGTTCAGGCAGAGTGGAAATAATGATAAGCTCTGTATATCGATCAGTGAAGGAAATGATCGTTATTTTGCTGTCTCCTTTGATGGTGTGTTTGACCACATGCTCGGTTTGGTGGAGGAGGTGTTGCTTATGTTGATCTTGTATACCTTTCATGACAATGATCAAAATTATGTTGGCATTGTTCTTATTTGTTAATTAACTACATTAAAACAATTAACAAGAAGCAAGGAGGAGTTTGAGTTGGGTAGCAATACAAAATATGTGAGTCGAATCCAAATTTTACTACGCCGTGCTAGAAATTAATCTTGCCGGATAAATACTGAATTAAATTAAATATAAACCAGGGAGAATCAGATGGATTATAGTAGATTTTACGTTATAACAGACAAGCCCCTCCACTCTTTCATCTTCTCCATCTCCATTTGAGGAGAATTTACCATTGGAATATCTGAAAAGCCAAATATTATCACATTGTTCACTTATTATTATTTACTGTATTCATTTTTGTTTTGTCTGTTGTCCTCAGTGGAGATAGTATCAGAGTGTTTATAAGATTGATGTCTGCTTCAATCTCAGACAACTTATACCTAATGTAAACATATGGCCCACTGGCTGAATAGGGACTGTGCATAACACTCACTTTTTCAATGCTGAATGTTGGGAACAGGATGACAAACCAGTGATACAATTAAATGTGCTATGTGAACCATAATTATAAAACAACACTGTCGATGTATAAGGATCACATTGGGATCTTCCACCAATTTTATCAACTCATTGTTCATTTCAGTGCGAAAGCTGAAGCCTCTCATTGTACAGTCTAAGATTGTATGTAAATGAACTCCCTATCTATTCTGAATCTTCATGTGAATCTACCTATACCCAGCTTGACCCCATATTTGATTTCATGTTTTAACAAGTTCGAGACATAGATACATAGATGAAGCAAATCTTACCCCATTATGAGCCTAAATATGTTTCCAAGTCAACTAACTACCTGGCCAGACAATTGAGTACAGTCTTTGACACAGCCACTCTATGTCAGTAAGATTTCAGCAAATATGTGCTCTTCACAAATCCAATGTTTCAGCACTGTGTGTAGAAATGTGTTTCAGGGATATGTGACTTATTGAAAAACAATTCCTTATCTAGTCCTGGTTGATCAATTAGGTCAAGCTAATATCATTGTAGCCCTATTTGTGCCTTCATTCAATGCCCAAACAACATGTGTGCAATCTGATACATGGTGAACTCTAGTACACATGCAATCGGTAGAAATATGACACTTGGATGTTTAAAGATTCTGTTTCTATACGTGACCCACATCCTCACCTTCTTTAGGTCAATGTGTGTTTCAAGTCACTGCCCAGGGTGGAGCCGACATATGAATCAAGACCTTCTTCAACCAGTACATACATATCAGTTCAGACTGTCCACACTATGAGACCACACTCTAACTTCTGTATTCACCAGATCTGACTTCATCAGTAACTAGTCTAGAACCAATTGTGATCCTATAAATGACATCATCTTTACTCAGTCTGTCATGTATTTGATTCAAGCTTTAACTGGGTCTCGAACTCTATGTGACTCCAGCCCAATACAGACTTTGTAGACTCCGAGACTCTGGCGATATTGAGGTTTACATTTGCATAAAGGCACCCTAAGGCCTTGTATTGACAGTAAAAGCAAGACTTCTATTCAGACCCTGATGTGACTGAAGGGAAAAGAAATAATGGCCTGACAAAGTACTAGGGAAGATTTTAAAACCAACTGACTTGCAAAACTGAATGTGACTTTGTGGTTCAGCATCTAAAACTGGAAAGTTGGGCTCAGTCTACTCCAGAGCAGCTGGGAAAATCAAAATGAGCATTCAGCAATTTCCAACAAAGCTCAATATCACACAAGTGGAATATAATTTGTGGCAGATGGAACACTGTCCATGCCCAAGTTCCAGTTCATTTGCTTCGTGTTGTAACTTTGATTGCAGTTTATAGAAACAGTTCATGGTAATAATTTGGAGGGTTTGTTTCCTTTCAGTGGTGAAATGTGAGACACAAATAAAATGTTAGAACTTAATTAATGCGGTACGTTTTTATGATTAACGATTATTTTTATTTTGACTTACCTTTTGAGGTGATCTGATAGCTCTCCTTCCATCTCTCCGATGCTTGCATTATAAAGCAAGTCAAAACCTGGGAAAGATGTTTCATTTCATTAGTAGTGTATGGCAGCCTCACCCATTAAAGAGGCAACCATGTTTGATTGCTAGAAATACTTGGACTGTACAACACTTCTGCTCTGAATTTCTTTCAGAATGAGTTTCAGTTTTGGTTTTGATTCTTGCATTTTCACCAATGTTTCCCAAAATATTCGTTCTCCACAGCCATTGGTTTTGGTCACTGTGTTCAGAAAATGTTTTGTTGCTTCCTTTCTCTGTTGATGCTCTGACAGATTACGGATATACTGAAATAAAAGAGAAGAACAGGTAAAATAGAAAGGGAAAAGGGAAACAATAGATGAAGGAACGGAATGGAAGAATGAATTGATGGAGGAAATGAGGGAAAAAGATGGGAAAGAAAGAAACTAAGGAAGAGCAATGGAATAAACCAGAAAGAAACAAGAAAAAGAAGAAATAGAAAGGAAAACCATGAGAGAAAATGATAAACAGCAATGTCGTAATTATGAAAAGCTGTTACATTAATGATGTTCGATTGGTGAAGAATATTCATCTCAGCACACTGATGAGACCTTCCCTCCACTTGTGAAGAAGTACTATGAGGGAGACATTAGTAGTAGGCAAAAACAAGGGCTGCAGATGCTGGAAACCAGATTCTAGATTACAGTGGTGCTGGAAAAGCACAGCAATTCAGGCAGCATCCGAGAAGCAGGAAAATCGATGTTTTGGGCAAAAGCCCTTCATCAGGAATAGAGGAATCTATTGGATATGACATGAAACTTGCAGTTAACAAGTCATGTGATAAACAAAGCCAAACTCTACAATATTGGAAGTGGAAGTTTTGGGGTTTGGGTTTGAATCCATAACAGTTGAACTATGATGTGAACATGAGATCCATGTTGTCACTTTAATAGCCTTTGATGCTAGAACCACAACACCTTCAATGAATTCCTACATTAAAAGTGGACTAGTTTCACTGCTATATCCAAAGAAACAAAAAGGAAATCCAAAACAATAAATTGGAAATTTTGTAGGAAATATTGAAAAGTTTGTAATTGCCATGATTTTATTGCAGTAAGAATTGAAAGGATATCAACGGTCATTATGGTATTTGGGGCAATTTGGGTAACTAGTTCTGATAACATCATGAAACTCCAATAATTGAAGTCATAAATATCCTTCAGCTCACCAACAGACACAATATTAACATCACTGCAACTGCATGAAGTGTTGCCTTTTCAACTCGTGTGCTTACAAAGAACAAAGAACAAAGAACAAAGATAATTTACAGTCCAGGAACAGGACCTTTGGCCCTCCAAGCCTAAGCCAATCCAAATGTACTGTCTAAACCTGTCGCCCAATTCCTAAGCATCTGTATCCCTCTGCTCCCCACCTACTCATGCATCTTAAATAAATCTACTGTGCCTGCTTCTACCACCTCTGCTGGCAACGCGCTCCAGACACCCACCACCCTCTGTGTGAAGTACTTGCCGCGTGTATCCCCCTTAACCCTTCCATCTCTCACCTTGAAAGCGTGACCTCTTGTTATTGAATCCTTCACCCTGGGTAAAAGCTTATCTCTATCCACCCTGTCTATATCCTTTATGATTTTGTAAACCTCAATCAGGTCCCCCCTCAATCTCCTTTTTTCTAATGAAAATAAACCTAACCTACTCAACCTCCCTTCATAGCTAGCACTTTCCAGACCAGACAACACCCTCATAAACCTTCTCTGCAACCTCTCCAAAGCGTCCACATCATCCTTTTGGTAATGTGGCGACCAGAACTGTACACAGTATTCTAAATGTGGCCAAACCAATGTCTTGTACAATTTTAACATGATTTGCCAGCTCTTATATTCAATACCCTGTCCAATGAAGGCAAGCATACTGTATGTCTTCTTGACCAGTCTATCCACCTGTGCAGCAACCTTCAGGGTACAGTGGACCTGCACTCCCAGATCTCTCTGCTCATCAACTTTTCCCAAGGCTTTTCCATTCATTGTATAATTCACTCTTGAATTAGTCTCGCCTAAATGCATCACCTCACATTTATCTGGATCGAAAGCCATCTGCCACTTTTCCACTCAACTCTCCAGTCTATCTATACCCTCCTATATTCTCTGACAGTCCCTTTTGCTTTCTGCTACTCCACCAATCTTCGTGTCATCTGCAAACTTGCTGATCATACCAACAGTGCCCTCTTCCAGATCATTTATGTATATCACAAACAACAGTGGCCCCAACACTGACCCCTGTGGACCACCACTGGTCACGTTTCCCCATTTCAAGAAACTCCCTTCAACTACTGCTCTCTGTCTCCTGTTGCTCAACCAGTTCTTTATCCACCTAGCTAGAACACCCTGCACACCATGTGACTTCACTTTCTCCATTAGTCTACAATGGGGAACCTTATCAAATGCCTTACGAAAGTCCATGCAAACGCCATCAACAGCCCTTCTTTCATCTATCAACTTGGTCACTTCCTCGAAGAACTCTAATAAGTTGGTAAGGCACGATCTCCCCCGTACAAAACCATGTTGTCTACCACTGATAAGCTCATTATTTTCCAAATATAAATAGATCCTATCCCTCAGTACCTTCTCCAACAACTTTCCCACCAATGACGCCAGGCTCACTGGTCTATAGTTACCCGCAATATCCCTACTTCACTTCTTGTAAAGGGGGACAACATGAGCAACCTTCCAGTCGTCCGGCACCTCACCTGTATTTAAGGATGCTACAAAGATATCTGTCAGGCCCCAGCTATTTCCTCTCTCACCTCCCTCAGCAACCTGGGATAGATCCCATCTGGTCTTGGGGATTTGTCCACCTTAATAACCTCTAGCCGACCCAACACATCCTCCCTACTTGTGTCAGAGTGATCCACTCCACCACGGATATGCAAATCCTGGACCTCCTCCACCACCAAATCCTAACCACCTGATATCTAGAGGAAGAATGTCTCATCTTCTGTCTTGGGACCCACCAACCACCCAGAATCAATTTGGGTTTCACCATTTTCCTCATTTCCCCTTCCCCCGCCTTCTCCTAGATCCAACCTTCCATCTCAGCACTGCCCTCTTGAACTGTCCTACCTGTCCATTTACCTCCCACCAAGCTGCTCCACCCTCCTCTCCAACCTATCACCTTCACCTTTATCTACCTATTGCATTCCCAGCTACCTATACCCCACCCCACCCCCCCAGCCCAACCCTATCTCTCAGTCCCCTTGGGACCCCCCCATTCCTGATGAAGAGCTTGTGACCAAAACGTCGACTCTCCTGCTTCTCGGATGCTGCCTGACCTGCTGTGCTTTTCCAGCACCAGAGATTCTGATCTCCAGCATCTGCAGTCTCACTTTCTCATCCTTAAAATTAAATTGGGCGACTTTTCTTTTTCAATTTCTTTCTGGTTAGTGCAGACATGCTGCACTGAATTGCTTTATTCTGAATCTTTATATTCCTATCGTACCAAATCCACAACCCTGATATTCAACCTACAAACAATCTGGACTTGGAAATATTCTACCTTTCATTCACTGCAGCTGTTTAATAATCCTGGATCCCAATCCTATCGAGAATTCAGCTAGATCACATCAAATCGAGTGCAATGCTTCATGAAAGCATGTCATTCCCAACTTGGCAAGAACAATTAATGACTCAATGCAAATGCTCACTGAGCCACTGGGGAGGAAACTTAATGAAATGATAAATTTGCATGTTATTATATTTCACTGTGATGTCATAATCATTATCTGACTTAGCTTGATGGTTCATGTTTCTAAGGAAGCCTTTCTTCCACCAAGGAATAATTTGTTTTTGGAATCATGAAATATTTCCTTCACAGCTCTGGTCTTAATTTGTAAACATTTTCCCGAAGATTTTTTTTACTGTGGAATAGCTGGCATGATATACTTTTATAAATGTATGTCATCTGTCCAAACATGAAAGGCTCTTCCCTTCAATATGAATTGATAAATTTTCAAGCTGTGGTCATTCTTGGTGACAGGGATATTCACTATGGCAAAACTATTTACTGTATTCATTACATGTAACTTGTTTTTGTTTTGTTTAAAAATATTTTGTAGTTGTAAGAAACCATTTTGAATGAACTCTGCGTGTTAATTTCAAGTCACATTTACCAGTTTGTTTTGTACGTTTTACAATGTGACACATGAGCACGTGGAAAATCTATATTATGATTTGACTAGAGACCAATTACCTTCATCTAAAGAGTAGACACAGTGAGTTCAAGGAACTTAGTCAACGAAAAAAGCTGAATAATTCTCTAGCAACAAACAGCAACAGATTTTACTTAATACATTTATAACAGTGGGCCAGAATTTATGCACAGTTTATGTTCAACATCCAGAATTAACAAGAGGCAAATATGGGAACAGACTTTGATATAGCACACTATGGAGCACATTGATTAGCAAAAGTAATTAGTACAGTGACCAGAGATTTCTCAGCTAAACTCACCGGCCATGAATAACATGGAACACTACCAAGTCAAGAAAACTTCACAAGGGGTTGTAATTCCTCACTTTCAATGATCTGGACAGAACACTTCTTCAAGAGTCCCTCAATATTACCTGCCTCAGGGACATGAGTGGCACCTTACTGGTACTTGAACTTGAACTTCATAAGGTTTAAAACTTGACAACATATTTCTTATTTTTTTTAGATTCCCTACAGTGTGGGCACAGGCCCTTCAAAGAGTAACCTACCCAGGCCCATTTCCCTCTGACTAACACACCTAACCTATGGGCAATTTAACATGGCCAACTCACTTGACCTGCACATCTTTGGACTGTGGGAGGAAACCGGAGCACCCGGAGAGAAATGTGCAAACTCCACACAGATAGTTGCCTGAGGCTGGAATCGAACCTGGGACCTTGGTGCTGTGAGGCAGCAATGCTAACCACTGTGCTGCCCTGTGACAATGTTTCACTTATTTCTAGGTCAAGCCAAACTTAACTCTCTCAGTTCTGAATGACACAATGACCATAGTGTTAGAGCTTAAACCAAAAGCTGCATACAACATAAACTGAAGAATTCCATCATAATCGATTTGGAAACTGAACTCACTGGGTATTCCAGCGTCACCCTTAAAACCGCTGACACCAATCCCTCCCCACCATGGTATTTTTATTTGTGCTCTCTGCTAGGATCTTGTTGCTTGCAGAGCACACACAAGCTATTCTTCCCAGTGAAATATTCATCATGGCATTTCTTCCATCTCGCTAAAACTAATCTGGTATCCTGACATTCTCTAACATGTGGTTTTCATCATCACATGGTTTCATCCACTAACCACTAAGCCATGGGGTCCCACCTCCCTAATTTCTATTTTGCTCTCAGTTCGTTATCGGTCCTTCAAGTAAACAACTTTTCATTTTTTTTTTATTTGAAAAAAATATTGTTTCAGTATTTTCTATTTTCTGGTGCATTTTTAGTTTTGTACCCCTGACCCTTACTTTTATTGTTTTTCATATCATTAATGAGATGCACAACCTTGTTACTTTTCCTTAAATTTCCAAAGGTTCCTTCAATTACATGCCCACTTCAATCAATTTACTGATATATTATAGAATTTTTCCATTATTCCATTATTCTATTGTTAAACTTACAGTGTAATTTCCATTGCTCAATGAATCAGTTGCTGTTAATGTCAGGGCAATGCTCTCCACCAAGTCTAATATTGCATCCTCCAATCTCTCACAGTAGAATTGGGTAATCAGGTTTAACTCCTTGTCGCTGTAACTATTCAGCAATTGACTAATTCCTTTTCCATCATTGTCTGTCAGAAGAAAGTGAACCAAACATGCAATTAAAAAATCTGATGTAAAAAGTTAAAGAAATATCACACCGAAAACCTTCTACTTTCAACCATTGATACAAAATATTAATTTGCAATAAATAATTGTGCGATTTTACTTGCAGACTCTTCCTGTCTCTATGTAGCAATTTCAAAAGGATTAATGGTCTCTTTCTCCTCCTACATGACAGTCAAAAACCTAAATTGTTTCAGTTCTCATTAGTTATTTCTAATCACTCTGCCCATAGATATTACACATTTAGGGTAGCAGGCTGAACTTGAACACACTTAAGAATTCTAACCCTGCACCATAGGAGTCCTTCATTGCTGTGTTTTATTAGTATATGTTTCTACCCAGAAGTGTTATCACACAAAAATGAGTTCTTTCCCACTGCAACTTCTTTTGTTGTTTTTGTATAACGAGCAGCCACCACCAGTAAAAACTCATGTGTATCCAATTGATGATTTACAAGCGCAGCCTTTTCTGGGCAATGCAATACCAAATATAAACATGGTAGGGGACGTAGTAGGAAGAGAGGGAAGGGATAAAATCGAAATGGAGTTGGACGGGAAATAAAGCACTGTATGCCTCTGTGGTGTTCCATCCCTCTAAAGGCATTGAGATGGACATTCTGCACCCCATCTCCAAGGATGCCCGGGCTTGAATGGAACCACAGAAGGACAGATAGTTACCTCCCTCCACAGCCACACTGCCAAGACCTGCTTACAACCAGCCTGACCATCCAATTGATGTTATGAGCTGGTTCAGTAAACTGAATTCTGTGTTTCCATGTAGCAGGATCGTGAGCCTAGATGATCTCTCCTGCTGCCACAGATCATGTATGAGGGGATAAAACAACTGTTTTTGTTCATAGGTGGTCTGCCCAGTGGCCAAGCACCAAATACCATTCATCTGCAAGTTGTGCTCAGGCTATGCAGTCTCCTGAGATGCTTGCCATGCTGTTTACCATTCTGATAGCCACAGTTACTTCTCAGCCTTTCCTGAAATTGTAACATTCTATCCTGGAGTGTCTGATACTCATCAAGGAATATTGCCAGTAACACAGCTGATCTTTGAACTTTATCTTTTCCATTTCTTCCTTTCACTGAAGTACATTGTATTTGTCCCACATTTACTCCGTCATAATTTTGCATTTGTTCACAAGCTAAACAAAAGAATATGTACCATTGTTAGACTGATCAAAATTTGGCGGAATTTTGTTGCTGCTGCTATTGAACAAATGTAAGCAAACTACATTCTAATAACAGCAAAATGATCATGTTGATATCAAAATGCAATGACACAAAAAATATTTAACTGTATTGATTTAAGATGAAAAGTCATCTAGACTCGAAACGTTAGCTTGTTCTCCCTCTGTGAATACTATCTGACCCGCTGTGATCTCCAGCATTTGTTGTTTTCAGTTCCGATTCCAGCATCTGCAGTCATTTGTTCCTGCACCTTGATTAAGATCTCAGTGTGTTATCTTCTGGTTATATGATTGTCGTAGAGATCGACAGCACAGAAGAAGGTGATTCCGATTTATCCCCTTTTTCACACCTCTCAGTGACAGGTTGATTAATATTTAATCGACACTGTCAACACCCAGCACAGTCCAGGCTCCCTGTGACCCGGCAATGAAACGGTCTCACTCAGTGGGAGCTTCCAGATCAATCCCGAAGGAGCAGGGTCGGGTTTGAAGACACACCTTGAGGGGCTGAAGCAGCGGAAGGAGCTTCCGGGGCCAAACCTGGAGGGGAGTGACGTCACAATGCCAAAGTAACGTTTTGGACAGAAGGGCTGCTGATTGGTCAGTAACAGTCAGATGACTCACTATTCTTACCTGAAACCTCCATTCACCTTGCCCTCCCCATCAGGTTTAAGGGCAATGGGAGTCAGGCTGGTGGGGGAGCAGTACAGTCATGGGATTTAGAGTGGGATCTAGACTGCTATTTCTAGAATTAATTGCATATTTAATGTTCTTTAATAAGATTCTAACTCTACGGCTGTAAGTTAATTTTAATAGACATTAATTTTCAATGAAATAGTTGTGAGAAGATTAAAATGGGTAGTGTGCTTATCATGTCGAATGTAGGAAGTAAGAGACAGTTCGAACAGTCATGCCAACCAAACCTGTGGGAACTGTCCAATTGTAGCTTCTTACATGGGTCAGTTTGTGGATACACTTCGTGGCATTCAGGAAAGTGAGTGGAAAGCGTCATAGACAGGAGTTTTAGAGTCGTGGACGCTATCAAGGTTCAGGCAGGTAGCTGGAAGGGACAGGCAGTTGGAGACTGGGACACCCCTGTGGCTAAACCATCTCCAACAAGAATACTGTTTTGAATATTGAGAGGAGAGGAGTGGAGTGGTTGGTAGGGCCTGATCAGGGGATAACAACAGCAGCTGCCAGAACAGTGCTACCACAGCTGGCACTGTTGTTCAACAGGCAGGATCAAAGTGCAGAAAACCAGTACTAATAGGGGTCTCCACAGGCTATTCTGTGGCTGCAAAAGGGACCAAGATGGTGCATGGCCTCCCTTGTTCCAGGGTCAAGGATGTCTGTGAATGGACATAGAACATTGTCAAAAGGAGCAATGAGTTGAAGCTGTACAGGACATTGGTTAGGTCACTTTTGGAATATTGTGTGCAATTCTGGTCTCCCTCCTGTAGGAAGGATTTGTGAAACTTGAAACATTTCAGAAAAGATTTGCAGGAATGTTGCGAGGGTTGGAGGATTTGAGCTAGAGGGAGAGGCTGAACAGGCTGAGGGGTGATCTTATGAAAGTTTATAAAATCATGAAGGGGCATGGATGGGATCAATTGACAAAGTATTTTCCCTGGGGTGGGGGAGTCCAGAACTAGAGGACATAGGTTTAGGGTGAGAGGGGAAAGATAAAAAAAGGGACCTAAGGGGCAGCGTTTTCACATAGAGGGTGGTGCCTGCATGGAATGAGCTACCAGAGGAAGTGGTGGAGTCTGGTACAATTACAGCATTTAAAATGCATCTGGAATGGGTACATGAATAAAAAGGGTTCAGAAGGTTATGGACCAAGGTGCTGGCAAGTGGGACTAGATTAGGTTAGGATATCTAGTTAGCATAGATGAGTTGGACCAAAGGGTCTGTTTCCATGCTGTACATTTCTATGACTCTGAGTAGCCAAAGAGTGTGGCACAGGTTGGTATGAATAACATAGGCAACCCCTCTGGGTTCACATCTCAGGACTATTCCATGTGCCAGTGAGGCGAGGAATAAGAAGACAGTGCAGTGAAAAACATCACTAAAAGGCTGTCGGATGGAGGGCTTCCAATATGTGGATCATTGGAATGTCCTCCAGGGCAATTGGGACCTCAACAAGAGGGAAGGATTTAACGCAAATTGGAGAGGCACCAATATCCTGGCAGGGAGGTTTGCTGGTTTCACTCAGTAGGTGTTTAAAGCAGGGTGGGAGAAAGGGAGGACTGCAGATGCTGGAGATCAGAGTCGACTGTGGTGCTGGAAAAGCACAGCAGGTCAGGTAGCATCTGAGGAGTAAGAGAGTCAACGTTTCAGTCATAAGCTCATTATCAGGAATGGGGCTTGTGGGCCAGGGGTTTGAGAGATAAATGGGAGAAGGCTGGGGCTGGGGGGAAATGTACCTGGAAATGTGTTAGGTAGGTGAAAGTGGCAGGGAAAGGTGATAGGGTGGAGTGGATAGATGGGAAGGAAAATGGACAGGTCAAGAGGGTGGTGCTGAGTTGGAGGCAAGGGACTGGGATAAGGTAGAGGGAGAGGAAATGAGGAAACTGGTGAAATCCATATTGATCCTGTGTGTTTGCAGGGTCCCAAAGTGGAAGATTTGGGTTTGGTGATGGAGGAGGACCAGGACCTGCTTGTCCTTGGTGGAGTGAGAGGGGGAGTTAAAGTGTTCGGGGGGAGGGGGTTGGTTGGCGCTGGTGTCCCAGAGATATTCTCTGAAACAATCTGCAAGTTAGCGTCCTGTCTCCCCAATGTCAAGGAGGCCACATCGGGTGCAACGGATACAGCAGATGATGTGTGTGGAAGTACAGGTAAATCTCTGTCAGATGTGAAAGGATCCTTTTGGGGCCTGGGATAGAGGTGAGGGGGGAGATGTACGTGGGATCGATGTGGATTTCACCAGTTTCCTCATTTCCCCTCCCCTGCACATTATCACAGTCTCAACCCTCCAACTCGGCACCGCCCGCCTGACCTGTCCATCTTCCTTTTCACCTATCCGTTCCATCCTCCTCTCCGACTATCACCTTCCCCCACCTCCCCCAACCTTCACCTATTTATCATATTTCCCCACTCCCCCCAGCCCCACACCCCTCCCATTTATCTCTAAGCCCCCCTGAACTACAAGCCTGATTCTTGATGGAGGGCTTTTGCCTGAAACATCGAGTCTCCTGCTCTTTGAATGCTGCCTGACATGCTGTTCTTTTCCAGCAGCGCACTCTCAATGAAGTAGAAGAACAGACAGGAAGAGGTTACTGAACACTGCAGGACTGGCGATGTGAAGTGAATTTGTTCTAATGCAAGGATTATGGCACATTAAACAGATGAACTTAGGGCTTGGATTCATGCAAATAACTATGACATTGTAGCTATTACTTGGTTCAAAGAAGGAAAAGAATGGTAGCTTAATGTTCTATATTTTATCATGCAAAATAGAGAGGGATGTAAAAGATGTTGAGGATTATTGATTAGGGAGAATATCACCGGTTTACTGAGGGAGGACATCTTGGAGGGCTTATCCAGTGAGGTCATATGGGTAGAGCTCAGGAATAAGAGGGCTGCAAACCTTTCAATGGGTTTGTATTACAGGCTTCCCAACAGCCAGCGGGAGACAGAGGAACATATCCATGGAGAGACAATGGAAAAATGTGAAAACACCAGGGTTGTGGTGATGTGTGATTTTAACATTCTAGAAATTGACAAGGACTCTCTTAAGGAAAGTGGCTTTTGTGTGGGTGGGGGTAGAATGTGTTAGTTGAGTCCAAGAGGATTTCTTGAAGCAAAATGTCTCTAGTCCAATTGAGGAAGGGAAATACTTGACCCGGTATTAAGAATGAGCCCAGTCACGTGATCAAAGATTCAGTGGAAGAACATTTTGGGAACACTGACCATAATTCTGCAAGTTATACATTACTTACGATGAGGATAAAAGTGGTTCCTGGCGAAATTGGGAGAAGCTAGCGATGGCGATATTAGTCACAAACTGGAGCATATATATGGGAGTAGCTGTTTGCGGATAATAAGGACTGTTTTAAAGGCTAGTGAATTCCAGACCAGCGTTTCCTGTGAAAGCGAAGGATAATGATGGCTAGTTTCAAGTGCTTTTGATGACAATTGGTTAAGCTACTTTTGGAATACTGTGTGCAATTCTGGTCTCTCTCAATATGTTGTGAAACTTCAAAGGGTGCAGTAAAGATTTACAAGGATGTTGTCAGGGTTGGAGGCTTTGAGCTACAGGGAGAAGCTGAATAAATGGAAGCTATTTTCCCGCTAGCATTGGAGGCTGACGGGTGACTTTATAGAGTTTTATGAAATCATGAGGTACATGTATAGGGTGAATAGTCAATGTCTTTTTCCCAGGGTATGAGAGTCCAGTGTCAGAAGGCATAGGTTTAAGATGAGAGAGGAAAGGTATAAAAGGGACCTAAGGGGCAACGCTTTCACACAGAGGGTGGTGCATGTCTGGAATGAACTGCCATTGGAAGGGATGGAGGCTGGGACAATTACAATATTTAAAAGGCATCTGGATAGGTACATGTATAGGAAGGGTTTAGAGGGATATTGGCCAAAGCTGAAAAATGTGTTGCTGAAAAAGCGCAGCACATCTGGCAGCATCCAAGGAGCAGGAGAATCGACGTTTCGGGCATAAGCCTTCTTCAGGAATGAGGAGGGTGTGCCAAGCAGGCTAAGATAAAAGGTAGGGAGGAGAGACTTTGGAGAGGGAGGAGGGAATGCGATACGTGGAAGGAGGTTAAGGTGAGGGTGATAGGCCGGAGAGGGGGTGGAGGCGGAGAGGTCGGGCAGAAGATTGCAGGTCAAGAAGGTGGTGCTGAGTCCGAGGGTTGGGACTGAGATAAGGTGGGGGGAGGGGAAATGAGAAAGTTGGAGAAATCTGCATTCATCCCTTGTGGTTGGAGGGTTCCTAGGCGAAAGATGAGGCGCTCTTCCTCCAGGCATCGTGTTGCCATGGTCTGGCGATGGAGGAGGCCAAGGACCTTCATGTCCTTGGCGGAGTGGGAGAGGGAGTTAAGGTGTTCAGCCACGGGGCGGTGGGTTGGTTGGTGCGGGTGAGGGAAAAGCCAGGTCCAGTTGAGGACAAAGAAGGAAATTTCTGCATGAAGCCAGAGGATGTGGGTGAGGACCTTAGTGAATAATTTGCATGGGTATTCAATAGAAATGGACATGGTAAATAGTGAGTCTAGTCAAGGGTATGTTGATAATTCTATGGCATGTCTATATAAAAAAAGCAGGAAATGTTGGGCTTTTCAAAAAACCATGAGGTTACAAGTTCCCAGGAGCTATTCTAGGGAGGAAATTGCTGGGGCCTTGTACAAAATCTTTAAATCCTCTTTAGTTACAGGAGAGGTCCAAGAGGACTGGAGAATAGCCAATGTTGTTCCCTTGTTTCAGAAGGGCAACACGGATAATATGGGAAATCCAGTGAGCCTTATGTCAGTGGTAATTTAACATACCTGGTCAGTATGGATGGGTTGGATCGAAGGGCCTGTTTCCTTGCTGTACAACTCCATGACTCTATACCGCCAAGCCAAGAGATCTTGGAGAAGATTCTTAGGGCCAGGATTTACTCACATTTGGAAAAAAAAGGACTAATTAGTGACAGGCAGCAAGGCTTTGTGTGGGGAAGGTCATGTCTGACATACTTGATTGAGATTTTTGAGGAAGTGTCAAAGATGCCTGAAGAGAGCAGAGTGGCAGATATTGTCTCACTGGACTTTAGCAAGGCCTTTGTCAAGGTCTGTCATGGTAAGCAGATACTGGGGGTGAAGTCATATGGCCATATGACCAGTATTGTTGCACAGGGATCAGTATTGAGACCCCTCATTTGTTAAAAAATAATTTGGAGGAGAATATCCATTGTCTGATCAGTACGTTTGCCGATAACACAAACATTGAGGGAGCTATGGATAATGTGGAGAATTGCCAGAGGATAGAATTGCAAGATTATAGATAATCTGGAGATTTGGTTGAAGAAATGGCAGATGGACTTTAATCTGGAAAAATATGAGCTGATACATTTGGAAGTCCAATGCATAAGGGAAGTTACACAGTAATTGGCAGAACCCTTAGAAGCATTAAAGTACAGGGGCTTGAAGCATACAGGTCCACAGTTCCCAGAAAGGGACAATGTCAATGGATGAGGTAGTCTAGAAGGCATATGGCATGCTTGCCTTCATTGTTTAGGACACAGAGTATAAAAATTGGCAAGCCATGGTGCAGAGCGTTAGCAAGGTCGCATTTGGAATATAGTGTACAGTTCTGGTCATTGCATCATGACCAGAAACATGTGAGAGCATTGGAGAGGGTACAGAAAATGTTCTCCAGGATTTTGTCTGGTTTGGGAGATATTATCTGTGAAGGAGATTGGACAAGATTGGTTTTTACTTGAACACCAGAGGCTGAAAGGCGGCCTGATAGAGATTTACAAAATTATGAAAGGCATGGATAGAATGCATAGTTTTCTTTTTCCCAGGATAGAAATCTCATTTACGAGAGGACATAGATTTAAGGGTAAAGGGGGAATGATTAAAGGAGGTGAGAGGGGCAATTTCTTTTTTCCACAGAGGCAACTTCCTGAGGAAGTGGTGGATGTGAGTATAATTACAATGTTTAGAAAGAGATGAGAGAAGTACATGAATAGAAAAGGTTTGGAGAGTTGTAGGCCAGGAGCAGGCAGGTGGGACGAGTTTAGTTTGGGATTATGCTCAGCATGGACAGGTTGAACTGAAGGGTCTGTTTCCGTGCTGTATGACAATATGACTGACTCAATGTGCCTGGAATGCGCTTTCAGAGGATGTGGTCGAAGCAGACACAATAGCAATGTCTATTGGCATTTTGACAGACATGATTGGCAGGAAATAAAAGGATACAGACAATACAATATACAATACTGTTCACCTTCATCAACATCGACCTGGCAAAGGAAACACTGACCACACTTTTAGAAGAGACCATCACACACACCCCAACCACCATCCAATCACATTACCAATGAAAACATCATGAAGCTAGTGGACATGTGTCTCACCACCCACTTCACCTTCAACAACATAATCTACAAACACACCAACGGCACATCCATGGGATCTCCGCTATCAGGATTCATAGCGGAAGCGGTAATGCAAAGACTACAACAGACAGCCCTACCAACCATCAAACCAAAAATCTGGGTCCGCTACACAGATGACACCTTTGTCATCACAAAACAAAACAAGATAGAAGAGATATTTAACATCATCAACAACACCCTCACAGGCATAAAGTTCACCAAGGAGGAAGAAACCGACAACAAACTCGCATTCCTGGACGTCACAGTCGAAAGAACAGACCTGCCTATACAGAAAACCAATAAACACTGACCAATTACTTAACCAGCAACCATCCCAACACACAAAAAATGAAACTATTCCAACGAGCCGCCACACACTGCAGCACAGATGAACTTCAGAAAACAGAGGAGAACCACCTATACAACGTATTCAAGAAGAACGGATACTCAAAAAATACAGTCCGCAGATTCCTCAAGAACAATGACAAGCAGACCAATAACAACCAGAAAGCCTAACCACCTTACCATACATCAAAGAAGTTTCAGAAATGACAGCCAAACTACTAAGACCCTTCGGACTCCTAGTAGCACACAAACCCACCAACACTCTCAAACAAAAACTGACAAACTTAAAAGACCCAGTACAAGCCATGGACAAAACCAACGTCATCTTCAAAATTCCATGCAAGGACTGCCACAAACACTACGTAGGACAAACAGGAAGAAAGTTAGCCACCAGGATCCACGAACACCAGCTAGCTACAAAAAGCCACGACCCTCTCTCCCTTGTAGCCCTACACACGGATGAAAGAAACCACCAATTCGACTGGGACAACACATCTATCCTGGGACAGGCTAAGCAAAGACATGCCAGAGAATTCCTAGAGGCCTGGCACTCCAAACACAACGCCATAAACAAACACATAGATCTAGATACAATCTATCAATCCCTCAGAAACACAACAGGAAATGACATCACCACAAACACCAGGAACCCCATCCATGACAAACATATAAATAGAAAGCAGGAGACAACAGCTTCGCTTCACTTGGAGGTCACCACTGATGATGTTACCTAGCCAGGTAATGAAACATCTGGATATCAAACCTACAGGTCAGCGAGCAAACCTACATCCTAAACCTCAACCTGAGCTACAAACCTTCACAAACCTTGCACATACAATACTAGTCCGATTAAAACATCCCTTTGATTAAGATTTACAAAAAAAAACAAAACTTCTTATCTCAAAATCAGGCAGCTTTTGTTTTTCTCTGTATTTCAGTCTTCTTTCCTTCTCCTTGGGGATATTGCGTCACAGGTTACTGATCAATAAAGTTTGGTTTTTTTTGGGATACAATTTAAACTGATTGACCTAATTCGATTCTGTTTTGTCGTTTCCTGGCAACCAGGCTACCCTAGCTACACCAGTAGCTGGGGCACGTTACATTATCTTTTTTTTTCTGTCAGGTAGTTCTGTAGCTTTTAACTCTCTTAAAGGTACAGTACACCCCACATCTTCACAACACTCACCCAAAATTAACTTGTAGGATAAATTAATTTTGTACTTATGGATGCTTCTTAAACTTGCATTCAGATGCGTTGTGGCACAGCTCTGAAGTAGATGGGTTTTAAACAGAGGTCTCTGGGCTAGGGGAAGCAATGGCCTAGTGGTATTGTCACTAAACTGTTAACCCAGGGATGCTGGTAATGAGCCTGGTCCCCAAGTTCAAATTCCACCGTAGCAGCTGGTGGAGTTTGCATCCGATACAAAATCAGGAATGAAGAGTCTCACAATGACCATGAATCCATTGTTGACTTTTGGGAAAAGCCCTCCTGGTTCACTGATGTTCTTTAGGGAAGGAAACTGCCATCCTTACCTGGTTTGGTCTACATGTGACTCCAGACCACCTAGCCAATGTGACTCAATCACAACTGGCCTCTGGGCAATTAGGGATGTGAATTAAATGCTTCCTGAGCCAGCAAAGCCTTTCTCCTGTGAATGAGTACAAAATCCCAGCCACAAGAGTCTCTAAATATTTCAATCAATCTGTTCAGACCCATCTTTAGAGAAGCTGGGTCTTGAACCCAGGACTCCTGGGCCAGAGCACCGCAAGAGCCCAATTTTGCTCTCGTGTTGAATATTGGGAGTAGCAATCTAAATTTTTCACAAATACTTAAAGGTTGAGTGCAATGTTACTAAGCGTAATGTGCCTTCAGAGGCATATTGTGCAGTAGTAATGTCCCATCTCTGAGTCAGGTGGCCAGAGTCCGAGTCTTGCCTACGCAATAACATTTCTGAACAAGTTGCTTTGCGGAAAATAAAATGAACAGAATGGTTAGTTTTCAACCATCATTTATTGGTGCGCTGTTGCTCAGAATTTGAAATGCCCATTTTTAGGATGGTGCTTTTGCCTCCGAGGCAGAAACATATGGGATCCTACTCCCAAGACCTGCTCCAGGTGGATGCTTGTTGCATAATAATAATGGAAAGTCACTCATCATCTGTGACATTCTCTAGTGTAAATTTAAAACTCCATTACAGGAGCCAGAAAACATCACACCACTGCTAGTTCAGTTTGGGAAAGCTGGGCGGCATCGACAAGTTGAACCCAAAGGTCTGTTTCTATGCTGTATAATTCTATGACTGCAAGATTAGAAGAATTTTGAGCTGAGTTCTGTTCCTCAACTAACAACCTGGAGGTCGCAGACATTTCATGTGATGTCTCTTTATAAATTTAGAAGTTTAAGCGGTAGTCTGATCAAACTCTTTGGGATATTAACAGGAAAAGACAGGGTAGGTAGGGATCAACTCTTTTCACTGATTCGAGAACTAGGTGATATAGTCTGTGTATAGGACAAAAGGTGTTAGGAAGCACATCTATGCATAAGGCAGGTAGATATTTAACATCCTCTTCCACAAATAGCTGTGGATGCTGTATCAGTTCTAATTTCAAATCTGAGGTTGATAACTTTTTGATAAGCAGAGATATTAAGGGATCTGCGTCAAAAGCAAGTAAATGAGGTTAGGCCACAGATCAGCCATGATCGCATTGAATGGCAGAAGAGTCTTGAGGGGTTGATCGGCCTATTCCTGTTCCTATGTTTCCTTTCATTTTAGTGTTTATTGGTTTGTCAGTGAAACTTGTCAATTTGCCCACCTCTTGACCTCAGCAGGCTTGCCAGTCAATCACACTGTGGGTTGCGAAAACAAAAAATGGGATGGCAGATTTTCTTCCCAAATGTAAGTTGCTGAAAAAATAATTAGCTTTGATTAAAATAGCTGTTACATTCACTGTCATTGGTATTCCACATGATTTCATAGATTTCAAATTCAATCAGCCAACACAGCAGAATTGGTACACTGTCTAGACCTTTCATCCTATTAGTTCAAGAACTCCAATACAACAATACTGCATCTGTGCGAAATAAATGTTCTTTACTTCTATTCGTTACAATAATGTGAAAGAATTTCAAAGTCTGTGAAAAGATTTTAGCTTGTGTGCTTGTTGTTGTGGTTCTGTTCGTCGAGCTGGGAATTTGTGTTGCAGACATTTCGTCCCCTGTCTAGGTGACATCCTCAGTGCTTGGGAGCCTCCTGTGAAGCGCTTCTGTGATCTTTCCTCCGGCAATTGTAGTGGTTTGAATCTGCCGCTTCCGGTTGTCAGTTCCAGCTGTCCGCTGTAGTGGTCGGTATATTGGGTCCAGGTCAATGCGCTTATTGATTGAATCTGTGGCTGAATGCCATGCCTCTAGGAATTCCCTGGCTGTTCTCTTGTTTGGCTTGTCCTATAATAGTAGTGTTGTCCCAGTCGAATTCATGTTGCTTGTCATCTGCGTGTGTGGCTACTAAGGATAGCTGGTCGTGTCGTTTCGTGGCTAGTTGGTGTTCATGGATGCGGATCGTTAGCTGTCTTCCTGTTTGTCCTATGTAGTGTTTTGTGCAGTCCTTGCATGGGATTTTGTACACTACATAGACAGCTAATGATCCGCTATCCTTAGTAGCCAGTGTCGTGTTTAGAGATGACAAAAGATTAGGTATAGCAGCTTAGGAATTGGGTTTTGTTTGGCTTATCGACAAACAGAAGTGCCGTGGCAATGTATGCTCCAAGTGCAGCCATGTTTATAGTTGTTTGAAGTAGTCACTATCAAATAAAAATTGAAAGAACTAGGGATGCTGGAAACAAAAACAGAAATTGCTGGAAAAGCTCAGCAGGCCTGGTCACATCTGTGGAGCGAAATCAGACTTAATGTTTGGGATTCAGTGACCTGTCCTCAGAACTATTCTCTACTTCTCTTTGTTACAATAATTTCAAAAGGATCCCTTATACAATGTAAAACATTCTGAGGGAGGATCACTAGACCCGAACAGTTAACTCTGATTTCTCTGCACAGTTGTTGCCAGACCTGCTGAGCTTTTCCAGCAATTTCTGTTTGTTTCAGTCACTATCAAATATCCTTCCATTTAACACTGAGACTCCGGTAATAGCTGCAGATTCAACCACATCAATATCTGGCTTGGGAAATTAATGTGATCATTTTTCCACCTTCTCTGCTGAGCTTTTTCTGACAACTTGCTTAGGAAGGAGGCTGCAAAGAGCAGAGGACAGGTCTGAACGTCTGTGAAAATACCCGAAATAGATAACATTCACATTTAATCTTATTTCGAAACAAAGTGACGCAGTAATCAGACTGATGCCTCAGATTGTTGTTTTTTACTCAAATTAGTGGGACAAGTCGAATTTCACTGGAATCATGGTGTTTAGAGCCATGCTTCATTGATTGATTTTGTTCCTACCCTATAATGAGCACTGTGCAAAGTGACACAATTGGATGCATACAGTATCATGTTAACCACACAGCCTAACCAAAGTCCACTGATTGAGAGTCTTCTTTCTGTCCTTACAGTGAATTTGTCCCACTCCCTGGTCAAAGTTGAGATTCTGATTACAATTACCAAGGGTGACTCAATCTGATAAGCACTAGTTTTTATTGATTTGTAATTATACTTGTTGATAGGAAGTCATCAGTTTATGATCTATCATTGCAAGTCCCGAACAAAGGTTACACAAACGGGCTTCAATCTTTCAACTTTGAGGGCAGGTTACATGCAAAGGAAAAAGAATAATGATTGATCAGGTCCACGTGAGAAGGTTGTGGTGACAACTATTTTTCTGCAGTCAAGAATTATTTCTAGATGCCTGATACGGTTACGGACAGTTAAAAACAAATGTTTCTGTGGCAGCAATCGAGACACCAAAATGGTGTGTTGCCTTCCTGGTGCCAGGGTCAGGGACATCCCTGAGTGGTTGCATGAAATTCTTAAGGGGAGGGTGAGCAGTCATTGTACATATTGGTACCAACTGCATGGGTAGGAAAAGAGATTAGGTCCTGACCAGTGATAATAGGGAGTTAGACAGAAGGTTAAAATGTGGGACCTCAAGGGCAGTAATTTCTGGACTACTTCCGGTGCCATGTGGAAGCGAGAGTAGGAATAGGGGGATTTGGCTGTTGAGTGCGTGACTTGAGAGATGGGGCAGGTATTCAGGTACATGGATCACTGGGATCTCTCCTGGCATAGAGATGATCGGAACTGGAGTTTGGGAGACCTGCTAGAGTCACAAGAGATGGATGAGATCCTAATGAATATGTCTTGTCAGTATCTACTGTTGAGAAAGGCATGGATGCGAGGGAATTTGGGGAAATAAATTGTGATGTCTTAAAGACAGTTTAAAGTACAGAAGAGTAAGTGCTTGAAGTCTTAACGTGAATTAAGGTTCAATCCCCAGGACCTGATGAAATGTCTTCCTGGACTGTGAGAGGCTAGGGAGGATACTGAGAGGTCCCTGGTGGAGATATTTGTATCATCGACTGCCAGGGATGGAATGCCCGAAGATTGAAGAGTGACTAATGTTGTACCATTATTTAAGAAAGGCTGCAGGGAAATGCGTGGGAACTTTCCACCATTGAGCCTCCCATCTGTGGTAGGTAAGTTGCTACCGGGGATTCTGAGAGACAGGATTGAAGGTATTTGTAAAGGCAACGATAGTCTGGGATAGTCAGCATAGCTTTTTGCATAGGAAATCGTGTCTCATGAATTTGACTGAGTTTTCGAAGAGGTGATCAAGAAAGTAGATGAGCGCAATGTAGGAGATGTTGTCTATATGGACTTTAGTGAGGCTTTTGACAAGGTACCACCTGGTAGATTGTTGAGTAAGGTTAAAGCTCATGTGATTCAGGGAGAGCTAGCCAACTGGATCCAAAATTGGTTTGACAGATGGTGGTGGAGGTTGTGTGTCCACTGTTATTCATCATTTATTTAAATAATTTGGATGTGAATTTAGTAGGAATGGTTAACCAATTTGTGAATAAGACCAATATCGATGGTATAGTGAATGGTAAAGAATGTTATCTGGGAAGTCAGCGAGATCTTGATGAACTGATCCACTGAGCCGAGGAATGGCAGATGGAGTTTAATTTAGACAGGTGCAAGATGTTGCATCTTGGTCGGGAAAACCGGGGCAGGAATTACAGTCATAGGCCTCGGGGGAGCGTTATACAATAACGGGATCTGGGGATAAGGTTCATAGTTCCTTGAAAGTGGAGTCACAGGTAGACAGGGTGGTAAAGAAGGCTTTCGACATGCTAGCTTTCATTGGTCAGAACACTGAATACAGGGATTGGGGCGTTTTGTTGCAGCTGTACAAGACATTGGTGAGACCACATTTGGAGTACTCCATGCACTTCTGGTCACCCTGCTATAGAAAGGATATTATTAAACTAGAAAGAGTGCAGAAAAGATTTATGAGGATGTGACCTGGACTGGAAAGTTTGAGTTATACAGAAAGACTGGATAAGCTCAAACATTTCCTTTGGGGCATCGGAGAAGGAGGGGTCTCCTTGTAGATGTCTATAAAATGAGAGGCACGGATAAGGTAGATAGCCAAATGCTTTTCCTCACGGTTGGGGAGTCTAAAACTAAACAGCATAAGTATAAGGTGAGAGGGGAGAGATACTAAAGGATCCAGCGGAGCAATTTTTTTTCACACCGAGATGGTGTCAGGAAGGAGCTGTCAGAGGTCATGGTGGAAGTGAGAACAATTTCACTATTTGAGAAACATTTGGGCAGGTACGTGAATGGGTAGGTATGGAGGGATATGGACTAAACGGCCTGTTTCTATGCTGTAAAACTCAGTAACTAGGAATGGCAGATGTGCACAATTTCCTCATGACTTTTCCTAACCATCCCATATTTTTTCCATATGACTTTATCCCAAATAATTGTTCCCCAGAGTTAAACTGACAAGGTTGTAATTGCCAGGGTTAGCCTTAGGTTTTCAACCCTTTTTAAAACAAAGCTGTAATGCTGGCAACCCTCCAGTCTCCTGACACTTCCTCCCAGTTCAGGGGAGACTGTAATGTTATAATGTTTATGGGCGGCATGGTGGCACAGTGGTTAGCACTGCCGCCTCACAGTGCCAGTGTCAATTCCCGCCTCAGGCGACTGACTGTGTGGAGTTTGCACATTCTCCCCGTGTCTGCGTGGGTTTCCTCCAGGTGCTCCGGTTTCCTCCCACAGTCCAAAAATGTGCAGGTTAGGTGAATTGGCCATGTTAAATTGCTGTAGTGTTAGGGGCAGGGGTAAATGTAGGGGAATGGGTCTGGGTGGATTGCGCTTCGGTGGGTCAGTGTGGACTTGTTGGGCTAAAGGGCTTGTTTCCACACTGTAAGTAATCTAATCTAACCATAAGAAGTAGGAGTGGAAGTAAGGCCATTCGGCCCATCGACGCCACTCCACCATTCAATCATGGCTGATGGGCATTTCAACGCCACTTACCCGCACACTCCCTGTATCCCTAATTCCCTGCAAAATTAACAATTTATCAGTCTCTGTCTTGAAGACATTTAACGTCCTGGCCTCCACTGCACTCTGTGGCAATGAATTCCACAGGCCCATCACTCTCTGGCTGAAGAAATGTCTCCTCATTTCTGTTCTAAATTGACCCTCTCTAATTTTAAGGCGGTGCCCATGAGTCCTAGTATCCCCACCTGACAGAAACAATTTCCCAGCATCCACTCTTTCTAAGCCATGCATTATTTTGTAAGTTTCCATTAGATCTCCCTTCGACCTTCGAAACGCTAATGAATACAATCCCAGAATCCTCACCCATTCATCGTACATTAGGTCTACCATTCCAGGGATTATCTGTGTGAATCTCCATTGGGCACGCTGCAGTGCCAGTATCTCCTTCCTGAGGTGTGGGGCCCAAACTTGGACACAGTATTATAAATCGGGCCTAACCAGAGCTTTATAAAGTCCCAGTAGCACATCACTGCTTTTACATTCCAACCCTTTTGAGATAAATGACAACATTACATATGCTTTCTTAACCACGGACTTAACCTGCAAGTCAACCTTTAGAGAATCCTACACTAGCACTCTCAGATCCCTTTGTACTTTGGCTTTTTGAATTTTCTCACTGTTTAGAAAATAGTCCATGCCTGTGTTCTTTTTCCCAAAGTGCAAGATCTCACATTTGCTCAGATTGAATTTCATCAGCCATTTCTTGGACCATTCACCTAAACTGTCTAAATCTTTCTGTAGCCTCCCCACCTCCTCAGAACTACCTGCCTGTCCACCTAACTTCATGTCATCAGCAAACTTCACCAGAATGCCCCCAGTTTCTTTGTCTGGATCATTTATGTAGAAAGTGAACAGCTACAGCCCCAGTACTGAACCCTGTGGGACACCACTTGTCACCGGTTGCCATTCTGAAAAAGAACCTTTTATCCAAACTCTCTGCCTTCTGTCAGACAGCCAATCCTCAATCCATGCCAGTAGCTCACCTTGAACACCATGGGCCTTCACCTTACTCAGCAGCCTCCTGTGAGGTACCTGATCAAAGGTCTTTTGGAAGTCTAGGCAGATAACATCCATTGGGTTTCCCTGGTCTAACCTGCTTGTTACCTCTTCAAAGAATTCTAACAGGTTTGTCAGGCATGACCTCCCCTTACTAAATCCATGCTGACTTGTTCTAATCGATACTACACTTCCAAGAATTTAGAAATCTCATCCTTAACGATGGATTAGATTAGATTAGATTAGATTTCTTACAGTGTGGAAACAGGCCCTTCGGCCCAACAAGTCCACACCGCCCCGCCGAAGCGCAACCCACCCATACCCCTACATCTACCCCTTACCTAACACTACGGACAATTTAGCATGGCCAATTCACCTGACCTGCACATCTTTGGACTGTGGGAGGAAACCGGAGCACCCGGTGGAAACCCACGCAGACACGGGGAGAACGTGCAAACTCCACACAGTCAGTCGCCTGAGGCAGGAATTGAACCCGGGTCTCTGGCGCTGTGAGGCAGCAGTGCTAACCACTGTGCCACCGTGCCGCCCACTCTAGAATTCTAGGATTCTAGAATTTTACCTCCAACCATGGTTAGGCTAATCATCTATAATTTTCCATCTTTGTCTTGATCCTTTCTTGAACAAGGGGGTTACAACAGCGATTTTCCGTTCACCTGGGACTTTCTCTGACTCCAGTGATTTTTGAAAGATTATAACCAATGCCTCCACTATTTCTTCAGCCACCTCCCTCAGAACTCAAGGATGTAGCCCATCCGGGCCAGGAGATTTATCAGTTTTTAGACCTTTTAGCTTTTCAAGTATTTTCTCTTTTGTAATGGCTACCATACTCAACTCTGCCCCTTGACTATTGTTGGGATATTACTCATGTTTTCCACTGTGAAGACTGACACAAAGTATTTATTAGGTTCTTCAGCTATTTTCTTATCTCCTAGCACTCACCTTCCTGCTTCAATTTGGAGCAGCCCGATCTCTAATTTTGCTTCTCATTTGTTTCTTATGTATTGAAAGAAACTTTCATTCACATTTCTAATATTACTGGCTCGCTTACCTTCAGATTTGATCCCCTCCTTCCTTATTTTTCTCTTTGTTATCCTGTTTGTTTTTGTAGTCTTCCCAATCTTCTGATGTCCCCATGCTCTTGGCCACTTTATAGGCTCTCTCTTTTTCTGAGTTCCTTCATCAGCCATGGATGTCTAATGTTGAGGGCAGAGGTGCAGGACATGGCTGAGATGCATTGGAGGGCATTTTCAACCACGTAGGAGGGTACATTACAGTTTTTAAAGAAGGAGGACATCTGGTGTGTTCTCTGGTGGAACTGGTTTCTATTTCCCCTCCCCCCACCTTATCCCAGTTCCAACCTTCCAGTCAGCACTGTCCCCATGACCTGTCCCACCTGTCAATCTTCCTTCCCACCTACCTGCTCCACCCTTCTCTCTGACCTATCACCTTTATCCTCACCTCCATCCACCGATTGCACTCTCAGCTACCCACCCCTCTTCCATTTATCTCTCCACCCCTGAGGCTCCCAGCCTCATTTCTAAACGAAGGAACTCCTGCTCGAAATGTCGATTTTCCTGCTCCTTGGATGCTGCCTGACCTGCTGTGCTTTTCCAACACCACTCTAATCTTGACACCGTGAGAGTCCTCAGGGCGGGCCTTGGTTCTCCATCCCACTCTGATTGGTTAGAAAGTCTGTCCATCGCGAGCTGAAAGCCAATAGGAAGTGTGGTCCCACTTTGGGAACGTCATCTGGATGTGAAAGTGATTGAAAAGAGAAATCGCTTGAGAAACCCAGCAGGTTTGGCAGATTCTGTGGAGTTAAAGCAGAGTTAACGTTTCAGATCCAGTAATCCTTCATCATAACTGATAGGAGCGAGGAAAAGGTGCAGATGGGGGTGTGAGGCATCTCACTGCTGCAATAGGTGGAGATGGAGCCCAGAAAGAGACAGAAGAGCAGTCAGACAGATAAAGGGGACCGATAATTGTGAGGCAGGGAGAAAGGAAAAGCTGATCACGGGGCGACAGATGAAAATGGAGTTGGCTGTGCCTCCATTTTGACAGAGCGGCGAGGAGAGAAGGTGGAGTGAAGCAAGGGCTGCTGGGAAGGTCAAGGCTTAATTTATATTTGGGCAGTGGCTAAACCCGAGATACTACACAGGTAATATCTCCCTCCTGCACACCCCCCCACCCCCCACCTCAAACCGGAAGAAAAAGATTCTGTAAGATAAAGCTTTTATTTTTTCTTTATCTTTCTTTTTCATATATTTAAAGGCATTGTTAGGTTTTCGTTAGTTGATATAAAGCTAAGCCTACAATGGCAGGGGACCTCAGACCCATGCCCTGTGCCTCTTGCTTGACATTAGAGCTCAGGGATGTGTCTGATGTTCCTGACCCTTACACTTACAAGAAGTATGTCCAGCTGCAGCTCTTGTTTGACCGTATAACGGCTCTGGAGCTGTGGATAGACTCACTGTGGAGCATCTGCAATGCTGGGGAGGTCGTGGATAGCACATTCAGTGAACTGGTCACACGCAGGTTAGGATTGCTGAGGGAGACAGTAAATGGGTGACCAAAAGGCAGAGAAAGAGTAGGAAGGCAGTGCAGGTGTCCCCTGAGCTCATCTCCCTCCAAAACAGGTATACCATTTTGGATACTGTTAGGGGAGATGGCCGACCAGGGTAAGGCAGCAGTTGCCAAGATCATGGCACCGTAGTTGGCACTGCTGTTCAGAATGGCGGGAAAAAGACTCATAGGGCCATAGTCATTGGGGATTCTATTGTGAGGGGTGTAGATTGGCGGTTCTGTGGCCGAAAACGGGACTCCCAGATGGTATGTTGCCTCCCAGGTGCTCGGGTCAGGGAAGTTACCGATTGGCTGCAGCGCATTCTAAAAGGGGAGGGTGAACAGCCAGTTGTCTTGGTGCATACAAGCACCAATGATATAAGTAAAAAACACGATGAGGTCCTGAAAGCAGAATTCAGGGAGTGAGGAGAGAAGTTAAAGAGAAGGACCTCAAAGGTAGTGATCTCAGCATTACTACCAGTGCCACGTGCTAGCCAGCGTAGAAATGAAAAAATAGGCAGGATGAACACATGGCTAGAGGGATGGTGTAGGAGGGAGGGGTTCAGATTTGTTGGACATTGGGACCGGTTCTGGGGAAGGTGGGACTATTACAAAATGGACGGTCAATGTCTGAACCAGACTGGAACCAATGTCCTTGGTGGACGTTTTGCTCCCGCTGTTGGGGAGGTTTTAAACTATTGTGGCAGGGGACTGGGAACCGAAAGAGAAAACAAGTAGGCAGTGAGGTGGAGACTGGAGATGGTAAGAATAATGAAGATAGCATTAATAAAGGGAAGAATAGGCAGAGACCAAATGAATGCAAAAGAACTGGTGGCCTGAAATGCATCTACTTTAATGCAAGGTGTATAGTGTATAAGGCAGGTGAACTTAAGGGCTTGGATTGGAGCCTGGGAGTATGACTTTAGTGCAATCACAGAGACTTGGTTGAAGGAAGGGCATGATTGGCATGTTCCAGGATATAGTTGCTTCAGACAAGACAGCGAGGGAAGTCAAAGTGGGGGTGGGGCGGAGTTGCATTGTTGGTCAGGGATGATACCACGGTTGTGCTAAAGGAGGACACTATGGAGGGCTTGAGTAGTGAGGCAAGATGGGTGGAGCTAAGAAATAAGAAGGGTGCAGTTACATTGTTGGGGCTGTATTCCAGGCCTCCCAACAGTGAGCGTGAGGTAGAAAACAACTAGGTAAACAGATTATGGAAAGATGTAGAGGCAATAGGGTAGTAGTGATGGGAGATTTTAATTTCCCCAACATTGACTGGGATACACTTAGCATCAGAGGACTAGATGGAGTAGAATTTGTACAAAGCATCCAGGAAAGTTTTCTAGAGCAGTATGTCAATAGTCCGGCGATAGAAGAGGCCATATTGGACCTGGTACTGGGCAACAAGCCAGGACAGGTGGTAGAAGTTGCGGTGGGGGATTTCTTTGGGTACAGTGACCACAATTCTGTAAGTTTTAGAATACTTGTAGATAAAGAGGAGAGTGGTCCTAAGGAATGAGTACTAAACTGGGCCAAGGCCAAGTAGATCAAAATTAGTCAGGAGCTGGGAAATGTGGATTGGACACAGCTATTTGAAGAGAAAATCACATTTGAGGTGTGGGAGGCTTTCAAAGAGAGGTTGAAGATAGTGCAGGGTAGGCACGTCCTGTTGAAGGCAAAGGATAGGAAGGGCAAGATTGGTGAACCATGGATGACAGGAGAAATTGTACAACTAGGAAAAGGGAAGTGTACATAAGGTCTAGGCAGCTAAGAACAGAATGGGCCCTGGAGGAATATCGGAAGAGTAAGACCAGTCTTAAATGAGGAATCAAGCAGGCTAAAAGGGGTCATGACATAGCTTTAGCGAGCAGAATTAAGGAGAATCCCAAAGCATTTTATTCTCATATAAGAAGCAAGCCAGTAACTAGAGAAAGGATTGATCCACTACAGGATAATGAAGGAAGGCTGTGTGTCGAACCTGAGAGAATGGGTTAGATTCTGAATGATTACTTTATATCAGTGTTCACTGAGGAGAGGGACATGATGAATGTTGAGACAGAAGTTTGATTAGTCTGGATCACATTGACATAAGTAGGGAAGATGTGTTGGGCAGGCTAGAGGTTTGTAAGGTGGACAAATCCCCAGGACCACATAGGATTTATCCCACGTTGCTGTGGGAGGTGAGACAGGAAATAGCTGGGGCCCTGACAGATATCTTTTTGGCATCCTTAAATACAGGTGAGGTGCCGGAGGACTGGAGGGTTGCTCATGTTGTCCTCCTGTGCAAGAAGGATAGTAGGGATATTCCAGGTAACTACAGAACAGTGAGCCTGACATCAATGGTGGGAACGTTGCTGGAGAAGGTGCTGAGGGATCGGATCTATTTATATTTAGAAAAGAATGGGCTTATCAGTGATAGACAACATGGTTTTGTGCAGGGGATGTCGTGCCTTACCAACATAATAGAGTTCTTTGAGGAAGTGACCAAGTTGATAGATGAAGGAAGGGCTGTTGATGTCATATACATGGACTTTAGTAAGGTGTTTGATAAGGTTCCCCATGGAAAAATTAATAGAGAAAGTGAAGTCACATGGTGTGCAGGGTGTTCTAGCTCGGTGGATAAATAACTGGTTGAGCAACAGGAGACAGAGAGTAGTAGTTGAAGAGAGTTTCTCAAAATGGAGAAAGGTGACCAGTGGTCCACAGGGGTCAGTGTTGGGGCCACTGTTGTTTGTAATATACATAAATGATCTGGAAGAGGGCACTGTTGATCTGACCAGCAAGTTTGCAGATGACACAAAGATTGGTGGAGTAGCAGAAAGCATAAGAGACTGTCAAAGAATACAGGAGAATATAGATAGACTGGAGAGTTGGATGGGAAAGTGGCAGATGGAGTTCAATCTAGCCAAATGTGAGGTGATGCATTTAGGCAAGACTAATTCTCGAGTGAATTGTACAATGAATGGAAGATCCTGAGGAAAAGTTGATGGACAGAGAGATCTGGGAGTGCCCTGAAGTTTGCTGCACAGGTGGATAGAGTAGTCAAGAAGGCATACAGTATTCTTGCCTTCATTGGATGGGGTATTCAGTATAAGAGCTGGCAAGTCATGTTAAAATTACCAAAAGGATGTGGACGCTTTAGAGAGGTTGCAGAGAAGGTTTACGAGGATGTTGTCTGGTCTGGAAGGTGCTAGCTATGAAGGGAGGTTGAGTAGGTGAGGTTTGTTTTCATTAGAATAAAGGAGATTGAGGGGGATCCTGATTGAGGTTTACAAAATCATAAAGGATATAGACAGGGTGGATAGAGATAAGGTTTTACCCGGGGTGAAGGATTCAATAACAAGAGGTCATGCTTTGAAGGTGAGAGGTGAAAAGTTTAAGGGGGATACACACGGCAAGTACCTCACACAGAGGGTGGTGGGTGTCTGGAATGTGTTGCCAGCAGAGGTGGTAGAGACAGGCATGGTAGATTCATTTAAGATGCATCTGGACAGATGCATGAGTCGGTGGGGAGCAGAGGGATACAGATGCTTATCAATTAGGCGACAGGTTTAGACGTAGATTTGTATCGGCTCAGGCTTGGAGGGCCGAAGGGTCTGTTCCTGGGCTGTAAATTTTCTTTGTTCTTTGACTATGAAATGTGTCTGCAAGAAGTTAAAAATCACACTACACCAGGTTATAGTCCAACAGAATTGTTTGGAAGCACTAGCTTTTGAAGTGCTGCTCCTTTATCACAACCACCTGATGAGGAACGGTGCTTCGAAAGCTAGTGCTTCAAAATAAACCTGTTGGACTATAAACTGGTGTTATGCGATTTATAATTTTGTCCACTCACCCCAGTCCAACACCGGCACCTCCAAATCAAGTCTGCAGGATGAGAAACAAGAGAAAGTGCAGATTTTCAAATCCATGGCAACTTCCATCCAATTAAATAACAAATCTCAAGATTAAGATCAAACATCTTTTTTAAATCTAATGAGGATTATTGGGCATTATGGCCACATGCTGAGAATGTTTTGCATCTCTGCAAACTCTTGAGGTTGGCACCCTTGGTAATTTTGGTGGAATTGAGGGCAATGATGATGTGAAGCAGGGCATCATCTCTCCACAATGCCCTCCCCTCTAATCCCACGATCAGACACCTCTCCCACCCTACTCTCTCACAGGGAGCTCCCCTTCAATCAATCTCTCTCCAACTCAATTTCTGACCTGTCTTCCTCCCAGTCACATGCATTGTCTCTGGGGTCTCCTCAAATTGTTCGCACATCAGTTCTCTACTGAACAATTTTTACCACCCTTAATGCTTTTCAAAAGGATGAACATAGGGATCGGCCTAAGTCCATTCGGGACAGCTTCTGTCCCTCGTTAAGAATCAGTTCTGTGTATCTCGCTGGTTTCAATAAGCCCTAAACTTTCTCAGAATAAATCTCTAGAGCATTATTCTGCAATTACTCCCAAATCCTCAGTCAGTGCAAGGGGAAGAATTTTACACTAACCTTTTTTAGGGCAGCACATTGCCTCAGTGGTTAGCACTGCTGCCTCACAGTACCAGTCCCAGGTTCAATTCCAGCCTTTGGCAACTGTCTGTGTGGAGTTTGCACATTCTCCCTGTGTCTGCGTGGGTTTCCTTCGGGTGCCCCGTTTCCTCCCACAGTCCAAAGATGTGTGGGTCAGGTGAATTGGCCATGCTAAATTGCCTATAGTGTTAGGTGCATTAGTCAGAGGGAAATGAGACTGGGTGGGTTACTCTCCGGAGGGTCGGTGTGGACTTGTTGGGCCGAAGGGCCTAATTCCACACTGTAGGGAATCTAATCTAATATCGAAAAAAAAACTTTCAAAGTTCCCCATCTTCTGCCTGATCAGATTGCTGATGGTGTTTTCAAAGCTTTGTTTTCTCTTTGTAAAGTCCAGCTGTTTTGATGATCTCTCTGATCACATTCACTCCCAGACAGATCAGCCAGAGACACGGTCAGTGCAGTGATCTAGCCTTCCCTGTGTTTCCTGGAGCAGCCTCATGTCTCCGATGAAGCCAGTTTATAAACCAATTGTGATGTCTGAGCTCTCTCTGTGATGTACATGGCGAGGTCACACTTGTTCTGTGAGGTCACACTTTGACCTGTCCAGTTCAAGTGGCCTCACTGCGATCAAACAGGGAGTAAGTCCTCACCTTTCTCAGGTTACAATGTGTTCATATTCCAGAACATACAAAGCAGTTCTAGACATAGACATTAGGGTGTACGGGTGATGCTCAATGTCACGGAGTCAGAGACACACAGATACAGATTGAGGCTGCCCAGGAGATGTCTCAGAGCTGACTCTGAGACACACACGATCTGTACAGCAGCAAATCGGGGTGAATCACATTCTTTGTTCCCTGCAGTGTTCTGGGCATGCTCAGTGAAGAAACCCAAAACAGCTGACTGATGATGGAGCAGTTTGAAGGGAGATGGAGGGGTGAGGCCAGGGAGGGTATGGGTCTGGGCCCACTATACAGAGAGGTGTGGGTTTCACTCCTTATCTGTCATATCCTCTTGCTTCACTGTCTACATCAGTCTGCAGCCTTGTCCACTGTGGCATTTCAAAATATCATTCATATAATTCCGAATTGTCTTTAGGGTTCACACCTCTCACACCATTTAGGTTGCACTTCCCAGCTCTTTCTCTTATCCTCCAGCCATTTAGTTGTTGACACGCTACTCCTCCCTCAACTAAAGGGTTCAGTTTCCTTCACTTAAATCTACGCCCCGATCCTTAATCCCCCCATCCATTGGAAATGTTCTCTTCCTGTATACCCTACGCCCATCATAGTTTTATACATCTCAGTCATGTCTTCTCTCCATCACCTCTGCTTTAATGAAAACAATCCCAGTCTGTCCAAACTCTCTTCAGAACGAAAACTCTCCAGCCCAGGGAACGTCCTGGTCAATCTCCTCTGCACCCTCTCCAAGCACTCACATCCCTTCTAGAATGTACAGAACTCTGTTGGCCAATATTTCAAGTGAGTTTGAGAATGGTCATGTTGAACCTTAGACATCGCTGGTAGCATCATGGACAGTCCTAGAGTGTTCTGTACTGGATGGAATTCGATGGGTCAGAATGTTGAGCTTTCCACAAAACACACATTTCTTATACCACAATTAAAATGCAAACAATGAAAAAAAACCAACTTGAACCTGTCGGAATACAGAACAAAATAATATATTATTTAATTCTACCCATCAACTGTTCCATTACAGCCACATCCTATAAACAGACCCATAGTCAAGGCAAATTCAGCAAAACAGATTTCCCTCACTTCCTATCTCCTCCAATCCAAAAGATGGGAACACCAAAACAAACAATCTCACAGCAGAGAGAGAGTTCAAGCTTTTATCCTACAGCAGAGAGAGGTGACAGCTGTGACTAATAGCTTCAACACCAAATAATGCAACTTCAATAACTGAGAGCAGCACTGAGCCCCTGGATCGGTGAGAGCCAGACTCCACTTCCTCATGCTGCTTTGGTCGTAATTTAAGAAAACCCAAAGTTATTTACTCTGCTTTCCATGGAACATACACCTTGGCACCAGGTTGATAACATCCCTCATCAAGAGAAACAGAACACATCCTTCTTAAAGGGACAAGGTTCAGTCTGCTCTCCTTAGAGTCAGTGATACAGACACAGTGGGGTCAGCCTTCCCTCCCTGGGGTCAGTGACACAGACACAGTGGGGTCAGCCTTCCCTCCCTGGGGTCAGGGACACAACACAGTGGGGTCAGCCTTCCCTCCCTGGGGTCAGTGATACCTCCACAGTGGGGTCAGCCTTCCCTCCCTGGGGTCAGTTATACAGACACAGTGGGGTCAGCCTTCCCTCCCTGGGGTCAGTGACACAGACACAGTGGGGTCAGCCTTCCCTCCCTGGGGTCAGTGACACAGACACAGTGGGGTCAGCCTTCCCTCCCTGGGGTCAGTGACACAGACACAGTGGGGTCAGCCTTCTCTCCCTGGGGTCAGTGATACGGACACAGTGGGGTCAGCCTTCCCTCCCTGGGGTCAGAGATACCTACACAGTGGGGTCAGCCTTCCCTCCCTGGGGTCAGTGATACAGACACAGTGGGGTCAGCCTTCCCTCCCTGGGGTCAGTGACACAGACACAGTGGGGTCAGCCTTCCCTCCCTGGGGTCAGTGGTACAGACACAGTGGGGTCAGCCTTCCCTCCCTGGGGTCAGTGATACACACACAGTGGGGTCAGCCTTCCCTCCCTGGGGTCAGTGACACAGACACAGTGGGGTCAGCCTTCCCTCCCTGGGGTCAGTGACACAGACACAGTGGGGTCAGCCTCCCCTCCCTGGGGTCAGTGATACACACACAGTGGGGTCAGCCTTCCCTCCCTGGGGTCAGTGATACCGACACAGTGGGGTCAGCCTTCCCTCCCTGGGGTCAGTGATACCAGCACAGTGGGGTCAGCCTTCCCTCCCTGGGGTCAGTGATATACACACAGTGGGGTCAGCCTTCTCTCCCTGGGGTCAGTGACACAGACACAGTGGGGTCAGCCTTCCCTCCCTGGGGTCAGTGACACAGACACAGTGGGGTCAGCCTTCCCTCCCTGGGGTCAGTGATACCGACACAGTGGGGTCAGCCTTCCCTCCCTGGGGTCAGTGATACCAACACAGTGGGGTCAGCCTTCCCGCCCTGGGGTCAGTGATACACACACAGTGGGGTCAGCCTTCTCTCCCTGGGGTCAGTGACACAGACACAGTGGGGTCAGCCTTCCCTCCCTGGGGTCAGTGACACAGACACAGTGGGGTCAGCCTTCTCTCCCTGGGGTCAGTGATACAGACACAGTGGGGTCAGCCTTCCCTCCCTGGGGTCAGTGATACAGACACAGTGGGGTCAGCCTTCCCTCCCTGGGGTCAGTGATACAGACACAGTGGGGTCAGCCTTCCCTCCCTGGGGTCAGTGATACCTACACAGTGGGGTCAGCCTTCCCTCCCTGTGGTCAGTGACACATACACAGTGGGGTCAGCCTTCCCTCCCTGGAGTCAGTGATACAGACACAGTGGGGTCAGCCTTCCCTCCCTGGGGTCAGTGACACAGACACAGTGGGGTCAGTCTTCCCTCCCTGGGGTCAGTGACACAGACACAGTGGGGTCAGTGTACTCCCCCTGGGTCAGTGAAACAGAGTGGGGTCAGTTTGCTCTCCCCTGGGTCAGTGACAGATACGCAGTGGGGTCAGTCTGCTCCCCCTACATCAGTGACCCAGACACAGTGGGGTCAGTCTGCTCCCCCTACATCAGTGACCCAGACACAGTGGGGTCAGTCTGCTCCCCCTACATCAGTGACCCAGACACAGTGGGGTCAGTCTGCTCCCCCTACATCAGTGACCCAGACACAGTGGGGTCAGTCTGCTCCCCTACATCAGTGACCCAGACACAGTGGGGTCAGTGTGCTCTCCCCTGGGTCAGTGACCCAGACACAGTGGGGTCAGTCTGTTCCCCCTACATCAGTGACCCAGACACAGTGGGGTCAGTGTGCTCTCCCCTGGGTCAGTGACCCAGACACAGTGGGGCCAGTCTGCTCTCCCCTGGGTCAGTGACCCAGACACAGTGGGGTCAGTCTGCTCCCCCTACATCAGTGACCCAGACACAGTGGGGTCAGTCTGCTCTCCCCTGGGTCAGTGACCCAGACACAGTGGGGCCAGTCTGCTCTCCCCTGGGTCAGTGACCCAGACACAGTGGGGTCAGTCTGCTCCCCCTACATCAGTGACCCAAACACAGTGGGGTCAGTCTGCTCCCCCTACATCAGTGACCCAGACACAGTGGGGTCAGTCTGCTCCCCCTACATCAGTGACCCAAACACAGTGGGGTCAGTCTGCTCCCCCGACATCAGTGGCCCAGACACAGTGGGGTCAGTCTGCTCTCCACTGGATCACTTTCATCTGGAAGGAAAAGGGCAGCAGCTATATCCGAACACCATCTCCTACAAGTTCCCCTCCAGAACACTCTCAATTCTGACTTGGAAACATATCGCTGTTCCTTCAGTGTCATTGAGTCAAAGTCCTGGAACTCCCTCCCTAAGGGGCACATTGTGGGTCAATCTACATCACATGGAGTGCAGCAAGTTGAGGAAGACAGCTCCTTCTTCTTGAGGAGCTTCTCAAGGGGCAACTAGGGACAGGCAGAAAACACTGGCCCAGCCAGTTCTGCCCATATCCCACGGGTCAATGAAAAATATCATTCCACAGTCTGGGAACAATGGGACTGTCCCTTTGGCTTCAATGAAGAGTTTTATTTATTCAGAACGTAATGAATTTGTGCAGCCAGAGGTTTTACTGTGTTACTGATCTTCCCTCTGAAGATAGACAATGTTGCTGCATAAATAAATCTGTTTGTACAACAACGTAACCTCTGCAGCATGTAACCAACAACACTGAACACTAACAGAAACGGTGGGTAATCATCAGGATTGATGCCTCGATTGACATAATATCAGAAATCTACAACATTGATGAACCACGGGAGGGTGAAGCTCCCAGAGATGGTGAAGGGCAGAAGCACAGCCTTCCTTCTGCTCTCCATCTCTGGGTCTCTGCGGGTCTCTCCTTTGCTCTCACCCTTCAGACTTTTAATGATCAACTGGTCACTAAACTAGAACATCACACATTACAGCACAGTACAGGCCCTTCGGCCCTCGATGTTGCGCTGACCTGTGGAACCAATCTGAAGCCCATTGATCCAACACTATTCCATTTTCATCCATATGTTTGTCCAACCACCATCAAATGCCCTTAAAGTTGGTGAGTCTCTAACTGTTGTAGGCAGGGTGTTCCATACCCCAACTACTCTGACATCTGTCCTGTATCTATCACCCCTCAATTTAAAGCTATGTCCCCTCGTGCACGCCATCACCATCCAAGGAAAAAGGCTCTCACTGTCCACCCTATTGAACCCCTGATTATCTTGTATGTCTCAATTAAGTTGCCTCTCAGCCTTCTCTCTAGGATTGTGACAGAGGGGTACCGAAGGAATTGCACAATTCAAAAGACTGTTCTGTCTTGGAGAGAGGTAGAGAAACAATTGATGGTGAGTTTAACCAAAGTACCACCTCACCTCTCTACATCTCACATCAGCCATCCAGCCAACTGTGCTAACTGAGCCCCTGCAGCACTGGGGGCTGGACGGCTGGTTTGTGATGTAGAGTGATACCAACATCCAAAGTTGGATTTGGTGCTTGGCAATGAACCAGGCCGGGTGTCAGATCTCTCTGTAAGAGAGCATTTCGGTGATAATGATCATAACTCCATGACCTTCACTATACTCATGGAGAGGGATAGGAGCAGATGGTCTGGGAAAGTATTTAATTGGGGGAGGGTGAATTATAACACTATTAGGCAGAAACTGGGGTATCTAAATTGGGAACAGATGTTCTCAGGGAACTTCTCAACAGAAATGTGGAGGTTGTTTAGGAGGACAGGTTTGTCAAACTGAGGCAAGGAAGGGATGGTAGGGTGAAAGAACCTTGGGTGACAAGGGATGTGGAACACCTAGTCAAGAGGAAGAAGGAAGCTTACTGAATGTTGAGGGGGCAAGCATCAGACAGGGCTCGAGAGGGTTACAAGATCGCCGGGAAGGAACTGAAGAATGGATTTAGGACATCTAGGAGGGGGCATGTAAAGGCTTTGGGAGGCAGGATGAAGGAAAACCCCAAGGCGTTCTATACTGATGTGAGGAACAAGAGGATGGTCAGAGTGAGGGTAGGTAAAAACAATGACTGCAGATGCTGAAAACCAAATACTGGATTAGTGGTGCTGGAAGAGCACAGCAGTTCAGGCTGCATCCAACGAGCAGCGAAATCAACGTATTCCTTCATCAGGAATAAAGGCAGTGAGCCTGAAGCATGGAGAGATAAGCTAGAGGAGGGTGGGGGTGGGGAGAGAGTAGCATGGAGTACAATGGGTGAGTGGGGGAGGAGATGAAGGTGATAGGTCAAGGAGGAGAGGGTGGAGTGGATAGGTGGAAAAGAAGATAGGCAGGTCGGACAAGTCAAGGAGACAGTAACTGAGCTGGAAGTTTGAATGCCTGGAGGAAGAACGCCTCATCTTCCGCCTCAGAACACTTCAACCCCAGGGCATCAATGTGGACTTCAACAGCTTCCTCATTTCCCGTTCCCCCACCTCATCCTAGTTTCAAACTTCCAGCTCAGTTACTGTCTCCTTGACTTGTCCGACCTGCCTATCTTCTTTTCCACCTATCCACTCCACCCTCTCCTCCTTGACCTATCACCTTCATCTCCTCCCCCACTCACCCATTGTACTCCATGCTACTCTCTCCCCACCCCCACCCTCCTCTAGCATATCTCTCCATGCTTCAGGCTCACTGCCTTTATTCCTGATGAAGGGCTTTTGCCCGAAACATTGATTTCGCTGCTCGTTGGATGCTGCCTGAACTGCTGTGCTCTTCCAGCACCACTAATCCAGAGTGAGGGTAGGGCCAATCAGGGACAGTGGAGGGAACTTGTGCCTGGAGTCGGAGTAGGAGGTAGTGTTGGTCCTCAATGAATACTTTGCTTCATTATTCACTACTGAGAGGGAACTTGATGTTTGTGAGGACAGAATAAAACCGGCTGACATGCTCAAACAGGTTGGTGTTAAAAAGGAGGATGAGCTGAAAGTTTTAAGGATAGCTAACTCCCCTGGGCAGGAAGGAATATACGCAAGGTTACGACAGGAAGCAAGGGAAGAGATTGCTGTGCCTTTGATGATGATCTTTGGGTCCTCATTGTCCACTGGAGTGGTGCCAAATAATTCAAGGATGGCAAATGTTATTAATCCCTTATTCATGATAGGGAATAGGGAAATCTTAGGAATTACAGACCAGTCAGTTTTACATATGCTTTGGGCAAATTATTGCAGAGGATTCTGAGACACAGGATTTATGCTTAGTTGGAAAACCATAACTTGGTTAGAGATAGTCAGCATGGCTTTGTGAGGGCAGGTCATGCCTCACAAACGTTATTGAATCCTTTGAAGATGTGACAAAATGCACTGAGGAAGGTAGAGCAGTGGATGTGGTGCACATGGATTTTAGCAAGGCATTTGCCCATGGGATTTGCCCATAAGGTTGCCCATGGGAGGCTCATTCAGAAAGTAAGGAGGCAAGGAATACTGGGAAATTTGGCTGTTTGAATACAGAACAGGCTGGTCCATAGAAGACAGAGGCTGACAGTAGATGGGAAGTATTCAGCCTGGAGCTTGGTGACCAGTGATTTGCACAGAGATCGGTTCTGGGACCTCTGCTCTCTGTGTATTTTTTATAAATGACCTGTATGAGGAAGTGGAAGGTTGGGTTAGTAAGTTTGCCAATGACATGAAGGTTGGTGGAGTGGTGGACAGTGTGGAGGACTGCCCTAGGTTGCAACAGGACATTGACAGGATGCAGAACTGGGCTGATAAGTGTCAGATGGAGTTCAACCTGGAAAAGCATGAAGTGATTCATTTTGGAAGGTCAAATTGAAATGCAAAATGCAGGGTTGAAGGCAGCATTCTTGGCAGTGTGGAGGAACAGAGGGATCTTGGGGTCCATGCCAATTGATCCCTCAAAGTCACCCAGTGCCCCCCAAATTTGTTGAGGCAACTTATCGCGTGTTTGCTTTCATTAGCAGAGGGATGGAGGCTAAGAGCCGTGAGGTTATGCTGCAGCTTGAAAGAGCCCTGCTTCGACCACATTTGGAATATTGTGTTCCGTTCTGGTTGCCTTATTATAGGAAGGATGTGGGAGCTTTAGAGAGGGCGCTGCCTGGACTGGAGGGCATGTCTTATGAAGAAAGGTTGAGGGAGTGAGGGTATTTCTCACTGGAGTGAAGAAGGATGAGAGCTGAGATGGTGGAGGTGTACAAGGGGATGAGAGACACAGATAGAGGGAACAGACAGAGATTTTTTCACTGGGCGGAAAGGTCATCATGAGGGAGGTATCATTTTAAAGTGATAATAGGAACTTTTAGGGGAGATGTCAGATGTAGGTTCTTAACACAGACAGTGGTGGGTGTGTGGAATACACTACCAGCAGTGGTAGCAGAGTCAGATAGATTAGGAACAATTAGAATATAGAACATAAACATGACAGCGCAGTACAGCCTTCGGCCCTTGATGTTGTGCCGACCTGTGTAATTAATCTGAAGCTCATTTATCCTACACAATTCCATTTTTGTCCATATGATTATCGAATGACCATTTAAATGCCCTGAAAGTCGGTGTCTACTACAGTTGCAGGCAGTGCGTTCCATGCCCCTACTACACACTGTGTAAAGAAACTACCTCCGACATCTGTCCTATATCTATCATCCCTCAATTTAAAGCTATGTCCCCTTGTGCTACCCATCACCATCCGAGGAAAAAGCTCTCACTGTCCACCCTATCTAACTCTGTGATTATCTGTATCTCACAATTACGTCATCTCTCAGCCTTCTTCTCTTGAACGAAAAGAGCCTCAATCTTATCAAACTAGGTGGCAACTTTCAGGGATCTATGTACCTGGATGCTGAGATCTCTCTGCTTATCTGCACTACCAAGAATCTTACCATTAGCCCAGTACTCTGTATTCTTGTTCCTCCTTCCAAAGTGAATCACCTCACACTTTTCCACATTAAGTTCCATTTGCCACCTCTTAGCCCAGCTCTGCAGCTTATCTATGTCCCCCTCTGAAGACTGCAACATCCTTCAACACTATCCACAACTTCACCGACCTTATTGTCATCCACAAATGTACTAACCCATCCTTCTACACCCTCATTTATAAAAATGACAAACAGCAGAGGACCCAAAACAAATCCTTGTGACAACACCACTAGTAACGAACTCCAGGGTGAATATTTCCCATCAGCCACCACCCTCTGTCTTCTTTCAACTAGCCAACTTCTGATCCAAACTGCTGAAACACCCTCAATCCCATGCCTCTGTATTTTGTGCAATTTAAGCGACTCTTGGATAGGCACATAGAGGAGAGAACAATAGAGTCAGATAAATGGTCAGCACAACATCGAGGGCTGAAGGGCCTGTACGGTGATATATTATAGTATGTTCTATGTTAACATCACAGGTTCAATCCCCACACTGGCTGAGATCATGATGAAGGTCCTACCTTCCCAACCTCACCGTTCCCCTGAGGCACGGTGACCCTCAGGTTAAACTCATGGCCAGTTGTGTCTTACTAATGAGAGAGCAGCCCTATGGTCCATTGGGTCTATGGCGATTTTACTGAAGGAATATATACCCAAGTCAGGATGGTGAATGGCTTGGAAGGGAACATGCAGGTCATGGTGTTCTCATACATCTACTGCCTTTGTCTTAAGGAAGTTAGTGGTCATAGATATTGAAGGTGAGTGTCTGCAATGTGTATTGTCAATGATACTCAGTGCTGCCAATGAGCACCGGTGGTGGAATGACAATGTTTGTAGATGTGGTGCCGATCAAACTGGTTACTTCATTGTAAAAGAGAAAATGTTGGAGAAACTCAGCAGGCCTAGTTGAACTATGAAGAGAGAAAGAGAATGAATGTTTCTAGTCCGACATGACTCCTTGTCAGCACTGTTCTGAAGGAGGGTGATATTGGACTCAAAAGTTTAACTTTATGTATCTCTCCACAGGTTTGCCAGATTTGCTGAATTTCTCCAGCACTTTCTGATTTCATGTCAGAATTTGAGTATCTGCAACATTGTGCTTTTATATGGCTGCTGGGTCATGCTGGGATCCCATTTCTTGAGGGATCTTGGAGATATTTCCATCCAGGCAAGTGGGGAGTATTCCATCACAATCCTGACCTGTGCCTTGGAGATGGTGGAGAAGCTTTTGGAGCCATGAGGTACATCCCTCACTGCAGTGTTCCTGCCCCCTGAGCTGCTCTTGTACCCACAGTACTTACATTGTAAATCCATTTCATTTTCAGCTCAATGGGAACTCCCAGCTTGGTGATTGTGGGGGATTCAGCAACAGCAAAGCATTGAATGTCACACGGCGTTATCGATGTGATCTCTTCTTGGAGGTGATAATTGTTTTGCATTTGTGTGACACAGATGTTAATTGCCATTTGTCAGCCCAGGCATGGAACATAGAACATTGACTATTACGGCACAGTACAGGCCCTTCGACCCTCGATGTTGTGCCGACCTGTGAAACCAATCTCAAGCCCATGTAACCTACAATATTCCAGTATCATCCATATGTTTATCCAATGACCATTTAAATGTTCTTAAAGTTGGCAAGTCTACTACTGATGCAGGCAGGGCGTTCCATGCCCCAACTACTCTCTGAGTAAGGAAACTACCTCTGACATTAAACCTCTGTCCCTTTGTACCAGCCATCTCCACCCAAGGAAAAGGGCTCTCACTGTCCACCCTATCTAATCCTCTGATCATCTTGTATGTCTCTATGAAGTCACCTCTCAACATCTTCTCTCTAACAAAAACAGCTCAAGTCCCTCAGCCTTCCCTCATTAGACCATCTCTCCATACCAGGCAACATCCTGATAAATCTTCTCTGCATCCTTTCCAATGTTTCCACATCCTACTTTTAATACCAGAACTGTACGCAATATGCCAAGTGCGGCCGCACCAGAGTTTTGTACAGCTGCAACATGACCTCATGGCTCTGAAACTTAATCTGTCTACTAATAAAAGCTAACACACTGTGTGCTTTCTTAACAGCCCTATCAACCTGGGTGGTAACTTTCAGGGATCTATGTTCATGGACACCGAGATCTCTATGCTCACCACACCACCAAGGATCTTGCCTTTAACCCAGTGTTCCGTATTTGTGTTCCTCCTTCCAAAGTGAATCACCTCACACTTTTCTGCATTAAACTCCATTTGCCACCTCTCAGCCCAGCTCTGCAGCTTATCTTTGTCCCTTTATAACCTGCAGCATCTTTCTGCACTGTCCACAACTCCATTGACCTGGTGTCATCCACAAATTTAATGAACCCATCCTACTACATCCTCATCCAAGTCATTTATAAAAATGACAAACACCAGTGAACGAGAAACAGATCCTTGTGGTACACCACTAGTAACTGAACTCCAGGATAAACATTTCCTATCAACCACCACCCTTACAGCTCACCAATTTCTGATGCAAAAAGCTAAATCGCCCTCAATCCCAAGTCTCCGTGCCTCCGTATTTTGTGCAATAGCCTATCATGGAGACCCTTATCAAAAGCCTGACTGAAACCAATATCCACCATATTGACCACCTAATCTGCTGCTTGGTCATCTTCTCAAAGAACTGAATAAAGTTTGTGAGGCACGATCTATCCTTCACAAAACCATGTTGACTAGCCCTAATCAACTTCATCCTTTCTGGAGGATTGAAGGATGATTATAAATCGAAACTCTTATAACTTTTTCCAACACTTTATCCACAATTAAAGTCAGGCTCACTGGTCTATAATTACCAGGGTTGTTTCTACTCCTCTTCTTGAAGAAGGGGACAACTTTTACTGTCCTCCAGTCTTCTGGCACCATTCCTGTAGACAATGATGACATAAAGATCAAAGTCTCTGCAATCTCCTCCCTGGCTTCCCAGAGAATCCTAGGATAAATCCCCTTCAACCCAGAGGACTTATCTATTTTCACACTTTCCAGAATTGCTAACACTTCCTCCTTATGAACCTCAATCCCGTCTTGTCTAATAATCTGGATCTCAGTATTCTCCTCGACAACATTGTCTTTTTCCAGTGTGAATATGAATGCAAAATATTCATTTAGCGCCTCTCCCATCTCCTCAGACTTCACACACAACTTCCCATTATTGTCCTTGACTGGTTCTAATCTTACTTTAGTCATTTTTTTATTCCTGATATACTGATAGAAAGCTTTAAGGTTTTCCTTGATGCGACCTGCCAATGACTTCTCATGTCCCCTCCTGGCCCTTCTTTGCTTTCTCTTTTGGTCCTTCCTGGCTAATTTGTAACTCTCAAGCACCTAACTGAATCTTCATGTCTCATCTTTACATAAGCCTCCTTCTTCTTCTTAACAACAGATACAACTTCTTTACTGAACCATGGTTCCCTTGTTCCACCATCTCCTCGCTGCCTGACACGTACATACTTATCAAGGACATGTTGTAGCTGATCCTTGAAAAAGCTCCACATTTCAATTGTGCCCATCCTCTGCAGTTTCCTTCCCATCCTATGCATCCTAATTCTTGCCAAATCACAGCATAATTGCCTTTCCCCCAACTATATCACTTTCCCTGCGATATATCCCTGTCCCTTTCCATTACTAAAGTAAATGTATCCTAATTGTGGTCACTATCACCAAAGTGCTCACCTACCTGCAAATCAAACACCTGCCTGGGTTCATGACCCAGTACTTACTAAATCCAATGTGGCCTCGCCCCTTGTTGGCCTGTCTATATACTGTGTCAGGGAACGGTCCTGCACACATTGGACAAAAACTGACCCATCTTAAGTACTCGAACTACAGTGTTTCCAGTCAATATTTGGAAAGTTAAAGGCCCCCAGAACAACGACCCTGTTACTTTCTCTCCTATCCAGAATCGTCTTTGCAATCCTTTCCTCTACATCTCTGGAAGCCTACAGAAAACTCCCAACAGCATGACCTCTGCTTTCCTGTTTCTCACCTCAGCCCATTCTACCTCAGTGGACCAGTCCTCATCAAATGTCCTTTCTACCACTATAACACTGTCCTTAACGAACATAGCCACACCTCCTCCTCTTTTACCACCTTCCCTGTTCTTACTGAAACATCTAAACCCCGGAACTTGCAACAACCATTCCTGTCCCTGCTAAATCCAGGTCTCTGAAATGGCCACAACATCGAAGTCCCAACCCATGCTGCAAGGTCACCCACCTTATTCTGGATGCTCCTGGCGTTGAAGTAGACACACTTGAAACCAACTTGCTGCCTGCCACTGTATTCCTGCAACATTGAAACCCTATTCAGGACCTCATTGCTCTCAACCTCCTGTGCACTGATGCTACAATTCAGGTTCCCATCTCCTGCTGAATTAGTTTAAACCCTCCCAAAGAGCATTAGCAAACCTGCTCCCAGGTTAGAGTACCTCTTTGGTTCAGGTGTAGACCATCCTGTTTGTAGAAGACCCACCTACTCCAGAATAAGCCCCAATTATCCAGATATCTAAATCCCTCCCTTCTGCATCATCCTTGTAGCCACATGTTCAACTCTTCTCTCCCCCTATTCCTTGCTAGCATGTGGCATAGGTAACAAACCAGAGTTGACACCTCTGTTTGTTCCAGCTCTAAACGTCCACTCTAACTCCCTGAATATCTGCTTTTAAACCCCATCCCTTGTCCTACCCATGTCATTGGTGCCAATGTGGACCATGAGTTGGGGCTGTTCTCCCTCCAACTCAAGAATCCTGAAAACATGATCTGAGATGTCATGAACCCTGGCACTTGGGAGGCAGCACATCAACCCTGATTCTCTCTCGTTCCTACAGAATCTCCTATCTGTCCCCTCACTGTGAAGTCCCCAATGACTAATGCTCTGCTCCTCTTTCACTTCAAACAACAAAGAGCCAAGAAAATTTACAGCCCAAGAACAGGCCCTTCACCCCTCCAAGCCTGAGCCAATTCAAACCTACTGTCTAAACCTGTCGCCCAATTCCTAAGCATCTGTATCCCTCTGCTCCCCACCTACTCATGCATCTGTCCAGTCGCATCTTAAATGAATCTAACATACCCGCCTGTACTACCTCTGCTGGCAATGCATTCCAGACACCTACCATCTTCCGTGTAAAGTACTTGCCGTGTGTATCCCCCTTAAACTTTTCACCTTTCACCTTGAAAGTGTGACCTCTCCTTACTGAATCCTTCACCCTGGGAAAAAGGTTATCTCTGTCTACCCTGTCTATACCCTTCATACCCTCAATCAGGTCCCCCCTCAATCTCTTTTTTTCTAATCCTACCTTTCTGAGCAACATGGACAGATTCTGTGCCAGAGACCTGTGCCCCATTGCTTACCCCTGGTAAGTTGTCCCCTCCACAGCAGTAACCAAAACAGTACGCTTGTTATTGAGGGGATCGGCCACAGGGGAACTCTACACTGTCTGCCTGTTCCTTTCTGTCTCCTGACTGTAATCGACCTTTCCCCTTTACCTGAGGTGTGACTACCACCCTGTAACTCCTCTCAATTACTCCCTCAGCCTCCCGAATGATCCGAAGTTCATCCAGCTCTTGCCCCAGTTCCCTAACACCGTTTCCGAGGAGCTGAAGTTGTCAGGATCTTGCTGCAGAGCCACATGGAGTGCTTCAGTATCTGAGGAGCGAAGAATGCTGCTGAACACTGTGTGAGTATTAGCGAACTCTCGGACTCATGACATTCTGACTGAGGGAAGGTCAGTTATACAGTCACTAAAGATAGTTAGGGCTGGGATGCAATCTTGAGGACCTCCTGCTATGAGGCCCTGGAGCTTAGATGGCTGACCTCCACCAACTGCATCAGTTGCTGTGGGTCTGGAGTCACATGTAGCCCAGACAAGACAAGGACAGCCCTAATCCTTAAAGGGCTTTAGAGAACCAGATTGGTTTCAACAACAATTGACAAGGGTTTTATGGAGAGATAAATGAGAGGAGGGTGGGGGTGGGGAGAAAGTAGCATAGAGTACAATAGGTGAGTGGGGGAGGGGATGAAGGTGATAGGTCGGGGGCGGGGGGAGAGTGGAGTGGATAGATGGAAAAGAAGATAGGCAGGTAGGACAAGTCATGGGGACAGTGCTGAGCTGGAAGTTTGGAACTGGGGTGAGGTGGGGAAGGGGAAATGAGGAAACTGTTGAAGTCCGCATTGATGTCTTGGGGTTGAAGTGTTCCGAGGCGGAAGATGAGGCGTTCTTCCTCCAGGCGTCTGGTGGTGAGGGAGCGGTGGTGAAGGAGGCCCAGGACCTCCATGTCCTCGGCAGAGTGGGAGGGAGAATTGAAATGTTGGGCCATAGGGTGGTGTGGTTGATTGGTGCGGGTGTCCCGGAGATGTTCCCTAAAGCGCTCTGCTAGGAGGCGTCCAGTCTTCCCAATGTAGAGGAGACCACATCGGGAGCAACGGATACAATAAATGATATTGGTGGATGTGCAGGTAAAACTTTGATGGATGTGGAAGGCTCCTTTAGGGCCTTGGAAGGAGGTTCAGCAACAAACCCATTAGTGTATAACTCCTGCTCTGATTTGTCTTTTCAAAATATAGCACCTCACATTTATCTAAATTAACCTCCATCTGCCACTCCTTGGCCTATTGACCCATCTGAACAAGATCCTGTGTACCCTGAGGTAACCTCCAATTTGGGTGTCATCTTCAAACTTACAAACGATACCTGCTATTTTCACATCCAAATTATTTATGGAAATGATTAGATTAGATTCCTTACAGTGTGGAAACAGGCCCTTTGGTCCAACAAGTCCACACCGACCCTCCAAAGAGCAACCCACCCAGATGCATTCCCCTACATTTATCCCTTACCTAACACTATTGGCAATTTAGCATGGCCAATTCACCTAACTTGCACATCTTTGGACTGTGGGAGGAAACCAGAGCACCCAGAGGAAACCCACGTAGACACGGGGAGAATGTGCAAATTCCACACAGACAGTTGCCTGAGGCAGGAATTGAACCTGGGTCTCTGGTGCTGTGAGGCAGCAGTGCTAACCATTGTGCCACCGTGCCACCCCAACTTGCTTCTCACCTTACTTGCTTCTCACTGATTTCTAGGATACACCTGATCAGGTCCTGGGATTTATCTATCTTTATGCATTTTGAGATGTCCACTGTAACATGAGCATTTTTTAAGATGTCACCATCTCTTTCCCCACATTCTATATCTTACATGACCTTCTCCACAGTAAACACTGATGCAAAATATTTGTTTAGTATCTCCCCATCTCCTGTGGTTCCACACATAGACTGCCTTGCTGATCTTTGAGGGGCACTGTTCTCTCCCCAGTTAATCTTTTATCCTGAATGTATTTATTGAATCTGTTTGGATTCTCCTTACCCTGATTTGCCAGTACTATCTCATGTTCCGTTTTTGCCTTCCTGATTCTCCTCTTAAGTATATTCCTAGTGCATTTATACTCTTCTCAGGATTCACTTGTTCTCTGCTGCCTATACCTGACATATGCTTCCTTCTTTTTCTCAAATAAAACCTCAATTTCTCAAGTCATCCAGTATTCCCTGCACCTACCAGCCTTGCCTTTCACCCGAACAGGAACATACTGTCTCTGGACTCTTATTAACTCATGTTTGAAGGCTTCCCATTGTCCAGCCCTGAGTAGCTTTGAGTGTGAGTTTAGAGATAAAAACTCGATGGAGCAAAGGGCCATCTCTATCCTGTATGATGTCATCATTCTATGATTTGGAACTGAAGGTTCTGATTATTTTTGTCTTTGTTTTGAGAAAATGTGACCGAGTGGAAGTTCCAGCTGTAGGTGTGGTCGGTATTAGCTTCATGTTCTGTATTAGAGTGCTCATTCATAGAGAGAATTTCCCAAATCAGTTGTATTAACAAGGAAAGCTGTGGGATAACAGTGTGCAGGAGAACAGCTCTCAAAAACTTCAACAGGATGAGGCATTGAACGACTGAATAACCTCAGCAGAACGAAGGTCATCACTGAAAAGAATATGAAAAGGTATATTGATATTAAAAAGATTGATAGTGAGTGAAATATTGCAAATATTGTTACTTGAAAACATGAATGTTTGAGACTTAACAGGATCAGATCAATCCAGCCTTTGGGGTATTCAAATCTTGTTGTAAATCTCAATGCTATCATCATTAAAATAAACCTGCTGTCGTAACTTGTTTGTTCAAAATACGTTAAAAAATTTGAAGATATAATCACGGTTTCCCAGTGGAGATACCACACAATATAAAATAAAGTCTCTGGAACTGTGTCAACTCCATCTCTGAGAGAATTCTCCCATTCCAACAGATTGCCAGCAGCAGGAAAGGTTGTGTCATAAACAACGAAATGCATCTTCTCAGAGAAAGAATCGGTAGAATGTACGAGACCATCCTTGTTGCTGTTGGTGTTCCTGGTAAGCATTGGAACAACTTATATAAACCACTGCATTGAATCATCCTTATTTCTACAGATAACTGATAAATTATTATATTTCCATTTAGCAAGGCAAATCCTGATGTCTGACATTAGTGTCCTCACTGACTGAATTTAAAGTGAATAGTTTGTCAGTTCGGGGGTTCCTCAGTAATGTGCAGCATTGTGTGTTTCCCTATACTGTGCAGAATGGGTTTACACTGAGGCCACATTGATGGAGTTTGGCTGAGCACCGGCCCTGCCTGGTTTAGAAAGGGTTTCGGAAGACCACCCTCTCTCTGTGGTAGTTCACAGCCTGCTATCGGTCAGATGGGTTTTGTAACAACCCACTTCGCAGTGACACCTGGTGTTTCCCATTCCTTGATGGAAAGGGATTGTGTTGGTGGATCTTGCTCAGGCAGTTCGCTCCAAATGGGAGCTCAGATACAACAGGGCAATGGGTGGGTTCAGCAGGTCATTAGGAATTAGGAAATAATGGGGACTACTGATAGGGCGATGTGCTGGAAAAGGCACAGCAGGCAAGATAGCATCTGAGGAGCAGGCAAAATCGACTGCTGCTGACCCAAAAACATCCTGAGTATATGACTGTGTTTCTGTGAGTAATCTGCTGCTCATGTTCTTCCCTATGTCCTTTAAAAGAGCAAATGATTCATTGAGAGAGATTCTTTGAACTTCATATAACATGGAACAACAATTATCTTTGTGTCATTACTTACAATCTGGGCTCAGGCACAGAGAATGTTTTATTAATAACTTCAAATCTATTTTTTCCTTTCTCTTACAGTTAGTCTCGTGGTGATTGTAACCTTAGCTCGGGGCAAATGTGGTCTTTCTACATGCAGCACTCGCTACCTGGTGGCCATGACAACGTCAGATCTACTATTCATTGATTTTTATATCATCCTTCACCAATTTTGAAAATATTATTGTCCACTGTGTTTCCTGTAAATCACTCCTGTTTGTGGTGTTATCTATGCCCTCAACCGCTTGAGCATTGATTGTTCTGCGTGGTTCACCATTGCTTTTTCCTTTGATCGATTTGTTGCCATTTGTTTCCATGAGATGAAAACTAAGTATTGCACAGGGAAAACTGCAACCAGGGTTCTAGCAACAATCTGCATCTTCTTTTGTTTAAAGAACATTCCCAACTCCTTTGTGTATTACCCTGGAAAGATGATCAATAATTAGATTAGATTAGATTACCTACAGTGTGGAAACAGGCCCTTCGGCCCAGCAAGTCCACACTGCCCCGCCGAAGCGTAACCCACCCATACCCCCACATCTACATCTACATCTAGATCTACATCTACCCTTTACCTAACACTACGGGCAATTTAGCATGGCCAATTCACCTGACCTGCACATCTTTGGACTGTTCCATGGTACTGTTATACCAGGTCTAGTTATTATTATGACCCTTGGTGGATAGGTTTTAGATATTTTCAGACTTTTTTAACACCACTGTTCCCAATCACTTTTATTGTCTTTATCAACATTCTGACTGTCAGACATATCTTCGAGGCCATTAATGTGCGGAAGGAACTGAGAGGTCAGAGTAAAACAGAGAATGATCCAGAGGGAGAGAGCAGGAAGAATTCTGTGATTTTACTCTTTGCCATATCTGCCAGCTTCATACTTCTCTGGTTGTTGCATATTTTATATTTCTTTAATGCCGGTTATTCCTTGGATTCTGTTTCTTTTGGTCTCTTTGTTCTGATTGGATACATGCTGAGGAACTTCAGTTGCTGCACAAATGCCCTTATTTATGTGGTGACACAGAAACATTTCAGAGACCAGTTAAAGTACACCATGACATATCCAGTGAGAACAATAATTCAATTGGTGAATCAATCCAAGTAACTGAGAGTCAACATTAGGTGCAGCAGAGAACGGAACGAGGAGTCCACGTGAGGAATGGACTGAAAGGAGAAGGAGGAGCAGCAACATGATAACACTCCTTTCCTCATGGGCAAGGAATGGCTCCATCTGAGGAGCAAAATGAAAGAGCCTGGAGGTGGAAAGTCAGTGTAAAGTGCTGTTCGTAATCAGCAACAATTAGTAGGAAGTGGAGGAACAAAAGCAAAACCAAATATATAAAAAAGCTACATTTATTCCAAGTAATCCGTCCTCAGTGAGTGAAGTGGGTAGAAAAATAAATGATGTGGAGGAAGGTGTAATCGCTCCCTGCAGGCCAGAGAGGGAAATGCAACGACAGGCTCCTGTCCACTCTTCCTCACTGAATTCTCTGAGCCACACATGTGGACAATTTTTTTTAAAAAACGAGAAGTTTCCTGTTGAAAAAGCAAATAAAATATTGTAAAGATTCTGTGTCTTTATTTGCACCTTTACTTTCAACAATAATGTACTTTGTTTCCATTCAATTCCTCGTGTTGGTTCCTGGAAATCGCATTTTGAGATTTTCTCATTGATCAACAGGAAAACTCAAAGAGCAAAGGAATTTGATCAGTTTGTGAATACATGTGGCTTTCATTCTAAAAGAATAAAATGCAAAGCAGGAGGAGACAAAGGCAATCTGGACTGAACCAGTTCTCTGACATCATCCCGTTTCTTTATTTGTTCCTTTCCATGAACCAGCTGATGCATTGCCGGGGAATCCAAGCCCAACCAGAGGGATTTCTGGACTCCCTCTCTGCACCCACCCAATGACCCAACTCCCTCTCCGATTTCAGATGCTCCTTCAAATCTACCTCTTCATATAAGCTATCGTCACCTGACTGAATATCACTTTCAGTGAATCAACATGAACTCTGTTTAATTTGTCATGATAAAGGTCTTTTTAACTATGTTTGGGGACTGTGTTGTGTTAAAGTGCACAGTAATGGTGCTATCGTGGTTAGTGTAGTTGTCTTCCAAACAGGTGACCTGGGTTAGATTCCTGACAATTGCAAGTTGAGATTTGTCACATTGATCAATAGGAAATCACAAAGACAAAAGGAATTGGATCATTTTGAAAATACATTTGTTTTTTATTCCAAGACAATAAAATGCAAAGCAGGAGGAGACAAAGGTAGACTGGATGAAACTGTTTACCTGCTGCATTCTCTCACACCTCCTCGTTCCCTCACTCCCTCCCCCCTCTAATCCCACTGAGATGACTCTGGCTATGCTCCATCCCTGGGGGAGGTATGCCCTGGGTAGAGAGAGCTGGGAACTGACTGGATGAGCTGGGACTTGGGCAGAGAGGGTGCTTTCAGTGAGAGACTTGGGATATTTCAAACAGGTTCTGGCAGCCATTTTCCCTTCAAAGAACAAAGAACAAAAACATTTACAACCCAGGAACAGGCCCTTCGGCCCTCCAAGCTTGAACCAATCCAAAGCCTCTGTCTAAACCTGTTGCCCATTTCCTAAGCATCTCTCTCCCTCTACTCCCTGCCTACTCATGTATCTGTCCAGACGCATCTTCAATGAATCTACCGTGCCTGCCTCTACTACCTCTGTGTTCCAGACACCCACCACTCTCTGTGTGAAGTCCTTGCTGCGTGTATCCCCATTTAACTTTTCACCTCTCACCTTGAAAGCGTGACTTCTCGTTATTGAATCCTTCATTCTGGGAAAAAAGCTTATCTCTGTCTACCCTGTCTGTACCCTTCATAATTTTGTAGACCTCAATCAGGTCCCCACTCAATCTCCTTTTTTCTAATGAAAACTATCCTAACCTACTCAACTTTCACTGTGTGCACTGAGCAGGGGGTGAGTATTTGTGGGTTTCTGTCTGTCACTGTGTGTGAGAGTGTGGGGAATGGTTGAATCTCAAAAACAAGCCCCTGGAGCAGAGTTTGACTTAAATGGGAGAGAAAGAGTTTGAGAAACCATCGCGAGAACTGAGACCAACCAGAATGGTGAACATCAATTGTTAAATCTCACCATATCTTTCCTTAGCATGTGCTTATATCTGTCTGATTTTTCCTCTTTTCTCTCCCTTTATCTCTCTTTACCTCTGCCTCTCACCCTCTGTCTGTATTACTCTACATCTCTCTCTCCTTCTCAACCTTTCTGTCTCTCTCTCTCTCTCTCTTACTGGCAGCCTCTTCTTTTGTATTTTTCTCTCCTGCCTGTTATTCCCACCTTTATCTGTGTTCGTTCCCATTCTCTTGCTCTTTTTTCTTCTCTCATTTTTCTCTCTCTTTCCTTCTCCTTTTTTCCTTCCCTGATTCTGAGATGGAATCTGCACCCCCCCCACTTCAATATTGGACAATCCCACCCCCACCACTGCAAATTTAGCCCCTGTCCCCCTCCATGTCCCCAGTCTAATTGCCCTCCCTTGTGCAGCTTCATCAATCCTGATCTGTCCCTCTGTAGTTCCTCCATTATACACCCACTGTGTATAGAAGCCCCTCGGTATCTCCATCCATCAACAATACCCTTCCCCGTGCTGTGTCCCAGCCCATGAGCTGGAGAGCAAAGTGAGCGTGTGCAGAGACTAACGTGTCTTTTGACTGCGTACCGTAATGTCATGGAGTCATAGAGTCATACAGCACGGAGACAGGCCCTTCGGACCAACCAGGCCACACCGACCATGTTCCAAAACTAAACTATTCCCACCTCCTGCACTTGGCCCATATCCCTCTAAAACTTTCCTATCCATGAACTTGTCCAAATGTATTTTAAACATTGTAACTGTACCTGCATCCAACACTTCCTCTGATAGTTCATTCCACAGCCAAAATTCTAAAAACATTGCCCCTTCTGTCCTTTTTCAATCTTTCTCCTCTCACCTTAAAAATATACCCCTCAGGCTTGAATTCCCTTATCGTTCATCTTATCTGTGCCCCACATGATAGTTTAAACATCAGTAAGGTCACCCCTTACACTCCAATGAAACAGCCCATGTGTATATCTCAAACCCTCCATTCCTGACAACATCTCGGTAAATCTTTACTGAACTGTCTCCACTTTAATAATATCCTTCCTATAACAGGGTGATGAGAATTGCACACATTAATCCAGAAGAGGCCTCATCACTGTCCTGTACAAGTTCAATATGATGTCAGAACTCCTATACTCAAAGGTCTGAGCAATGAAGGCAAGCATGCTAAACACCTTAAGTACCCTGTCTAACTGGGATGCAAATTTCAAAGGATTATGTCCCTGAACCCTGAGGTCTCTCTCTGCTCTCCCACACTATCCAGCACCCTATTGTTAACTCCTGACCTTGTTTGTATTACCACAATGCAATACCTCAACTTTATCCAAATTAAACTCCATCTGCCACTCTTCAGCCCATTGACCCAATTGATCAAGATCTCTTTGTAATCTTGGGTCACATTCTTCACTGTCTATTTACCATTTTGGTGTCATCCACAAACTTACTAACCATGCCTCCGACATTCTCATCCAAATCCTTTGTATAAATGACAAACAGAAGTAGAGCCAGTACCGATCCCTGTGGGACACCGCTGGTCACAGGCCTCCAGTCTGAAAAACAATGATCCATCATCTGCCATAAAGCCAATTATGTATTCAGTTGGCAAGCCCACCCTGAATCCTATGTGATCTAACTTTACCCAATTAGTCGATCATGCAGAGCCTCATCAAAGGCTTTACTAAAGGCCAAGCAAACAACATCTACCACTCTGTCCTCATCAATCATTTTGGTTACTTCCAAAACAAACCCAATCAAAGGTGAGATATGATTTTGCTCCCACTAAATCAGACTGATCATCTCTAATCAATCCTTTCCTCTCCAACCTCTGTAAATCCTATCTTTCAGGATCATCTCTAAAAACCTACCCACCACCGAGGACAGACTCACAGGTCGATAGTTCCCAGGCTTCTCCTCACATCCCTTCTTAAACAATGACATATTAGCCACACCCCAGTCCTCCAGTTCTTTCCCCATGGTTTATAGATGATACAAATATTTCTGCTCGGGGCCGTATAATTTTCTCTCCAACTTCCCACAACATCCTGGGACACACTTGATCAGGTTTATCTATCTTCATGTTTTTTTAAGATCTCCAGCACTTCCTCTTCTGTCCTGTGAACTGTTTCCAAAACATCAATATTTATATCCCTGATTTCTCCAGCCGCCATTTCTTTCCCAACAATAAAAATGGATGCAAAATATTTTTTATATCCCTCCCATCTCTTGAGGTTCAACACAAAGACAACCTCGTTGGTCTTTAAGGGGTCCTACTCTCTCTCTCTGGTTGCTCCTTCACTCAATGTATTTATGGATAATTTTTATCCTATCTGCCAAGACTATCTCCTGTCCCCTCTTTGCCTTCCTCATTTCCTTCTGAAGAATGTCCCTACACTCTTTACACTCTTCAAGACATTCAGTTGATCCCAATTGTCTCTCTAATAGATGGTTATTTTTTATTCCTGACTTGAACTTCAACATCTTTATTCATCCATTGTTCTGTAATCTAACAGGAACAGAATGTTTCTGAATTCTTGTTATCACACTTTGGAAGGCCTCCCACTTGTCAGTCATCCTTTTCCCTGCGATCATTCTGCTCCAATCAACTTTTGAAAGTTTTTATTTCATACCCATTTGCCTCACTCCAATTAAGAACTTTAACTTTTATCCTTTTACACAACTAATTTAAAGTTACGAGCATTATGATCTCTGGTCCAAAAGTGTTCCCTGACTCACACTTCAGTCACTTGCCCTGCCTTATTTCCCAAGAGAAGGTATTATCTGTAATAGCAATGACATCCCAGGCCCATGTTCCCTCCCATGCTCTGAGTTCATCAGCCTTTTCCATAAGACCTCGTGTATTGAAATAAATGCAGTTTAAGTGTTCAGTGTCCCTTTGTTCTCTGACTTGTTCTTGACTGTCCTTTCTCAATAACGTGCTGTTTTCTGATTCAGAATCATTGTCATCTTTCTTTCTATTTTCACTGTTGTTTAGGACGCCCCCGCCCCACCCCTCTCAAATCTTACAATCTCCTGAAATAGAACGAGCAAATCTCCCCACCAGGATATTGGTCTAGTTCAGGTGAAAGCCATCCTTTTAAACAGGTCTTTTCTGTCCCAGAAGACATCTCAATGCTCCAAGAAAGTAACTCCCTGCACAGTGCAGCACCTCGTCAACCATTGATTTATCTGCCCTGTCCTTTTATTCCTTCCCTCATTAGAACTTGACACCAGAAGTAAACCAGAGATTACTACTTTTCATATTTTCTACCTACCCATTACATGCACTTTGTAAAGCTTTAACCTTTTCTCTAACTATGTCATTCCTATCGATGTTAAAAATCACACAACACCAGGTTATAGTCCAACAGGTTTAATTGGAAGCACTAGCTTTCGGAGCGATGCTCCTTCATCAGATGATTGTGATGTCTGTGTCGATATCACCTGATGAAGGAGCGTCGCTCCGAAAGCTAGTGCTTCCAATTAAACCTGTTGGACTATAACCTGGTGTGGTGTGATTTTTAACTTTGTACACCCCAGTCCAAGACCGGCATCTCCAAATCATTCCTCTCGATATGTACAATAATTTCCAGCTTCTCACTCTCCCCTTTGACAATCTGCTTCAAACATTTTGAGGTGTCCTTCACCCTGGCACCAGAAAAGCAACGTATTATCCTCGATTCACACTCACTACCGCAGAATCTCCTGCCTGTGTTCCTGGCAGGACAGTTCCCAAAAAATATTATTCTTTTAAATCCTAATAAATCCGTTTAACATAAAATTCATTGTTAGTGCCCAAGAGCTGATGACAACTTACCCAAATTGGAATATCTGTTTGAGAGAGGAACAACCACAGGAGACTTTGAAACCACCTTCAAACCTTTCCCAACAGACAGTTATTGATCTGAATGACCTTGCTGTGTAATCACTTCGCTAAATCTATTTGTCATCGCACTCAATATCACTTGCAGGCTGTCAGTAACATTCATCCTGCAAAGAAGGAGTTTTCATTAGCACGTTATAAACTAAATTAAATGATCAGATTTATTATGAAGCATGCAAAAAAATTCAACATAAATATTAAAAAGAAACCAAACACCTAACTGAACAAATGAAAAAAAAACAACTCTACCTCAAATAATCCAACATTCAGCTTTCACTGTCCGGATACAAAATCCTCTCCCGAGCCGTCCCTATTCGGGCCTCTCTACAAGCTCCGTGTATAACCAATCGGTCCTTCTTCATGTATTTTTTTAACTTAATACTTTTCTTCAAAACTCACGCACCACTGACCGCAGACTCACCAGTCTATAGTTCCCTGGCTTTTCCTTACCACCTGTTTTAAATAATGGCACAGTGTCAGGAAGGGACCTTTCCCCTTTCTCCTTCCTTTCTCCTCCTCTCCATCTCCATTTCTGGTGACAGGGAGCCGGCAGTGTGGGGGAAGAGAGAGTGGGAGAGTGCTGTGTGAGGGAGAGAGAGAGTGGGAGCTGGTAGTGTGAGGGAGAGAGAGTGGGAGCGGGCAGTGTGAGGGAGAGAGAGAGTGGGAGAGTGCTGTGTGAAGGAGAGAGAGAGTGGGATCGGGAAGAGTGAGGTATAGAGATGGAGCCGGGAGAGAGGGAGCAGGCAGTGTGAGGGGGAGAGAGAATGGGAGCTGGCAGTGTGAAGGAGAGAGAGTGGGACCGGGCAGATTGAGAGAGAGAGAGAGTGGGAGCTGACAGAGTGAGAGAGAGAGAGAGAGAGAGAGAGAAGGAGCTGGCAGTGTGAGGGGGAGAGAGAATGGGAGCTGGCAGTGTGAAGGAGAGAGAGTGGGACCAGGCAGATTGAGAGAGAGAGAGAGTGGGAGCTGACAGAGTGAGAGAGAGAGAGAGAGAGAGAGAGAGAGAAGGAGCTGGCAGTGTGAAGGAGAGAGAGTGGGACCGGGCAGATTGAGAGAGAGAGTGGGAGCGGGCAGTGTGAGGGATAGAGAGAGGGAGCTGGCAGTGTGAAGGAGAGAGAGAGGGAGCTGGCAGTGTGAAGGAGAGAGAGTGGGACCGGGCAGATTGAGAGAGAGAGTGGGAGCGGGCAGTGTGGGGGAGAGAGAGAGTGGGAGCAGGCAGTGTGAGGGAGAGAGAGAGAGAGGGAGCGGGCAGTGTGAGGTAGAGAGAGAGTGGGAGCGGGCAGTGTGAGGGAGAGAGAGTGGGAGCTGACAGAGTGAGAGAGAGAGAGAGAGAGAGAGAGAAGGAGCTGGCAGTGTGAGGGAGCGAGAGAGAGGGAGCCAGCAGTGTGAGGGAGAGAGAGAGGGAGTCAGCAGTGTGAGGGAGAGAGAGAGAGAGAGTGGGAGCCGGTAGTGTGAGGGAGAGAGAGAGAGGGAACGGGCAGTGTGAGGGAGAGAGAGAGTGGGAGCAGGCAGTGTGAAGGAGAGAGTGAGTGGGAACAGACAGTGTGAAGGAGAGAGTGAGTGGGAACAGACAGTGTGAGGGAGAGAGAGAGAGGGAGCCGGCAGTGTGAGGGAGAGAGAGAGAGGGAGCCGGCAGTGTGAGGGAGAGAGAGAGTGGGAGCGGGCAGTGTGAGGGAGAGAGAGAGAGGGAGCCGGCAGTGTGAGGGAGAGAGAGTGTGGGAGCGGGCAGTGTGAGGGAGAGAGAGAGAGGGAGCGGGCAGTGTGAGGGAGAGAGAGAGTGGGAGCAGGCAGTGTGAAGGAGAGAGTGAGTGGGAACAGACAGTGTGAAGGAGAGAGTGAGTGGGAACAGACAGTGTGAGGGAGAGAGAGAGGGAGCCGGCAGTGTGAGGGAGAGAGAGTGGGACCGGGCAGATTGAGAGAGAGAGAGAGTGGGAGCTGACAGAGTGAGAGAGAGAGAGAGAGAGAGAGAGAGAAGGAGCTGGCAGTGTGAGGGGGAGAGAGAATGGGAGCTGGCAGTGTGAAGGAGAGAGAGTGGGACCGGGCAGATTGAGAGAGAGAGAGAGTGGGAGCTGACAGAGTGAGAGAGAGAGAGAGAGAGAGAGAGAGAAGGAGCTGGCAGTGTGAAGGAGAGAGAGTGGGACCGGGCAGATTGAGAGAGAGAGTGGGAGCGGGCAGTGTGAGGGATAGAGAGAGGGAGCTGGCAGTGTGAAGGAGAGAGAGAGGGAGCTGGCAGTGTGAAGGAGAGAGAGTGGGACCGGGCAGATTGAGAGAGAGAGAGAGTGGGAGCTGACAGAGTGAGAGAGAGAGAGAGAGAGAGAGAGAGAAGGAGCTGGCAGTGTGAAGGAGAGAGAGTGGGACCGGGCAGATTGAGAGAGAGAGTGGGAGCGGGCAGTGTGGGGGAGAGAGAGAGTGGGAGCAGGCAGTGTGAGGGAGAGAGAGAGAGAGGGAGCGGGCAGTGTGAGGTAGAGAGAGAGTGGGAGCGGGCAGTGTGAGGGAGAGAGAGTGGGAGCTGACAGAGTGAGAGAGAGAGAGAGAGAGAGAGAGAAGGAGCTGGCAGTGTGAGGGAGCGAGAGAGAGGGAGCCAGCAGTGTGAGGGAGAGAGAGAGGGAGTCAGCAGTGTGAGGGAGAGAGAGAGAGAGAGTGGGAGCCGGTAGTGTGAGGGAGAGAGAGAGAGGGAACGGGCAGTGTGAGGGAGAGAGAGAGTGGGAGCAGGCAGTGTGAAGGAGAGAGTGAGTGGGAACAGACAGTGTGAAGGAGAGAGTGAGTGGGAACAGACAGTGTGAGGGAGAGAGAGAGAGGGAGCCGGCAGTGTGAGGGAGAGAGAGAGAGGGAGCCGGCAGTGTGAGGGAGAGAGAGAGAGGGAGCCGGCAGTGTGAGGGAGAGAGAGTGTGGGAGCGGGCAGTGTGAGGGAGAGAGAGAGAGGGAGCGGGCAGTGTGAGGGAGAGAGAGAGTGGGAGCAGGCAGTGTGAAGGAGAGAGTGAGTGGGAACAGACAGTGTGAAGGAGAGAGTGAGTGGGAACAGACAGTGTGAGGGAGAGAGAGAGAGGGAGCCGGCAGTGTGAGGGAGAGAGAGAGAGGGAGCCGGCAGTGTGAGGGAGAGAGAGAGAGGGAGCCGGCAGTGTGAGGGAGAGAGAGTGTGGGAGCGGGCAGTGTGAGGGAGAGAGAGAGAGGGAGCGGGCAGTGTGAGGGAGAGAGAGAGAGGGAGTCGGCAGTGTGAGGTAGAGAGAGAGAGGGTGCGGGCAGTGTGAGGGAGAGAGAGTGGAAGCTGACAGAGTGAGAGAGAGAGAGAGAGAGTGAAGGAGCCAGCAGTGTGAGGGAGAGAGAGAGAGAGGGAGCCAGCAGTGTGAGGGAGAGAGAGAGGGAGTCAGCAGTGTGAGGGAGAGAGAGAGAGAGAGTGGGAGCCGGTAGTGTGAGAGGAGTGAGTGGGAGCAGAAAGTGAGCGAGAGAGAGAGTGGGAGCGGGCAGTGTGAGGGAGAGAGAGTGTGGGAGCGGGCAGTGTGAGGGAGAGAGAGTGTGGGATCGGGAAGAGTGAGGGGTAGAGTTGGAGCCGGTAGTGTGATTGATTGAGAGAGTGGGAGCGGGCAGTGTGAGGGAGAGAGAGTGGGAGCGGGCAGTGTGAGGGAGAGAGAGTGGGAGCGGGCAATGTGAGGGAGAGAGAGTGGGAGCGGGCAATGTGAGGGAGAGAGAGTGGGAGCGGGCAGTGTGAAGGAGAGAGTGAGTGGGACAGTGCTGTGTGAAGGGGAGAGAGAGAGTGGGAGCAGACAGTGTGAGGGAGAGAGAGAGTGGGAACAGACAGTGTGAGGGAGAGAGAGAGTGGAAGCAGGCAGTGTGAGGGAGAGAGTGGGAGCGGGCAGTGTGAGGGAGAGAGAGAGGGAGCCGGCAGTGTGAGGGAGAAAGAGTGTGGGATCGGGAAGAGTGAGGGGTAGAATTGGAGCCAGTTGTGTGATGGAGTGAGAGAGTGGGAGCGGGCAGTGTGAGGGAGAGAGAGAGTGAAAGCGGACAGTGTGAGGAAGAGAGAGAGTGGAAGCGGGCAGTGTGAGGGAGTGTGGGATCGGGAAGAGTAAGGGGTAGAGTAGGAGCCGGCACTGTGAAGGAGAGAGAGATTGCGAACGGGCAGTGTGAGGGAGAGAGAGTGGGAGTGGGCACCGTGAGAGAGAGAGACTGCGAGTGGGCAGAGTCAAAGAGAAAGTGGGAGCCAGTAGTGTGAGGGAGAGAGAGAGAGAGAGTTGGAGCCGGTAGTGTGATGGAAAGAGAGAGTGGGAGCGGGCAGTGTGAGGGAGAGTAAGTGTGGGAGTGGACAGTGTATAGGAGAGGTAAAAACAATGACTGCAGATGCTGAAAACCAAATTCTGGATTAGTGGTGCTGGAAGAGCACAGCAGTTCAGGCAGCATCCAACGAGCAGCGAAATCATCGTTTCGGGCAAAAGCCCTTTATCAGGAATAAAGGCAGTGAGCCTGAAGCATGGAGAGATAAGCCAGAGGAGGGTGGGGGTGGGGAGAGAGTAGCATAGAGTACAATGGGTGAGTGGGGGAGGGGATGAAGGTGATAGGTCAAGGAGGAGAGGGTGGAAGAAAGATAGGCAGGTCGGACAAGTCAAGGAGACAGTAACTGAGCTGGAAGTTTGAAACTAGGATGAGGTGGGGGAAGGGGAAATGAGGAAGCTGTTGAAGTCCACATTGATGCCCTGGGGTTGAAGTGTTCCGAGGCGGAAGATGAGGCGTTCTTCCTCCAGGCGTCTGGTGGTGAGGGAGCGGCGGTGAAGGAGGCCCAGGACCTCCATGTCCTCGGCAGAGTGGGAGGGGGAGTTGAAATGTTGGGCCACGGGGCGGTTTGGTTGATTGGTGCGGGTGTCTCGGAGATGTTTCCTAAAGCACTCTGCTAGGAGGCGCCCAGTCTCCCCAATGTAGAGGAGATCACATCGGGAGCAACGGATACAATAAATGATATTGGTGGATGTGCAGGTGAAACTTTGATGGATGTGGAAGGCTCCTTTAGGGCCTTGGATAGAGGTGAGGGAGGAGGTTTGGGCACAGGTTTTACAGTTCCTGCAGTGGCAGGGGAAAGTGCCAGAATGGGAGGGTGGGTCGTAGGGGGGTGTGGACCTGACCAGGTAGTCGCGGAGGGAACGGTCTTTGTGGAAGGCGGAAAGGGGTGGGGAGGGAAATATATCCCTGGTGGTGGGGTCTTTTTGGAGGTGGCGGAAATGTCGGTGGATGATTTGGTTGATGCGAAGGTTTGTAGGGTGGGAGGTGAGCACCAGGGGCGTTCTGTCCTTGTTACGGTTGGAAGGGTGGGGTCTGAGGGCGGAGGTGCGGGATGTGGACAAGATGTGTTGGGAGAGTTGGAAACGGCAGTGAAGAGGAGAGAGAGTGTGGGAGCCGGCAATGTGAGGGGGAGAGAGAGTGGGAGCCGGTAGTGTGAGGGAGAGAGAGAGAGTGGGAGAGTGGTGCGTGAAGGAGACAGAGAGTGGGAGCGGGCAGTGTGAGGGAGAGAGAGAGAGAGTGGGAGCGGGCAGTGTGAGGGAGAGGGAGAGTACGAGCGGGCAGTGTGAGGGAGAGAGAGATTGGGAGGCAGCAGTGTGAGGGAGTTAGAGAGTGGGAGTGGGCAGTGTGAGGGAGAGAGTGTGGAAGCGTGCAGTGTGAAGGAGAGAGAGAGTGGGAGCGAACAGTTTGAGAGAGAGAGAGTACGAGCACGCGGTGTGAGGAAGAGAGAGAGTGGGAGCCGGCAGTATGAGGGTGAGAGAGAGTGGGAGCGGACAGTGTGAGGGGGAGAGAGAATGGGAGCGGGCAGTGTGAGGGTGAGAGAGAGAGAGGGAGCCAGCAGTGTGAGGGGGAGAGAGAGTGGGAGCGGACAGTGTGAGGGAGAGAGAGAGTGGGAGCGGGCAGTGTGAGGGAGAGAGAGAGTGGGAGCTAGCAGTGTGAGGGAGAGAGAGTGGGAGCCGGCAGTGTGAGGGGGAGAGAGAGAGGGAGCCAGCAGTGTGAGGGAGAGAGAGTGGGAGCGGGCAGTGTGAGGGAGAGAGAGAGTGGGAGCGGGCAGTGTGAGGGAGAGGGAGAGTGGGAGCGGGCAGTGTGAGGGAGAGAGAGAGTGGGAGTGAACAGTTTGAGAGAGAGAGAGAGAGTACGAGCACGCGGTGTGAGGAAGAGAGAGAGTGGGAGCTGGCAGTGTGAGTGGGAGAGAGAGTGGGATCGGGAAGAGTGAAGGGTAGAGTTGGAGCGGGTAGTGTGAAGGAGAGAGAGTGGGAGCCACCAGTGTGAGGGACAGACAGAGTTTGGAAGCGGGCAGTGTGAGGGATACAAAGTGGGAGTGTGCTGTGTAAAGGAGAAAGGGAGTGGGAGCGGGCAGCGTGAGAGAGAGAGAGAGGGCGCGAGCAGTTTGAGAGAGAGAGAGAGTACGAGCAGGCAGTGTGTGAGGGAGACAGAGAGTGGGAGCCGGTAGTGTGAGGGAGAGAGAGAGAGGGGGAGCGGGCAGTTTGAGCGAGAGAGAGTGGAGTAGGCAGTGTGAGGCAGAGAGAGATTGGGAGCTGGCAGTGTGAGCGAGAGAGAGAGAGGGAGTGTACAGTGTGAGGGGGAGAGAGAGTGGGAGCCGGCTGTGTGAAGAAGAGAGAGTGGGAGCCGCCAGTGTGAGGGACAGAGAGAGTTTGGAAGCGGGCAGTGTGAGGGAGAGAGAGAGTGGGCGCGAGCAGTTTGAGAGAGAGAGTACGAGCAGGCAGTGTGAGCGAGAGAGAGAGTGGGAGTGTACAGTGTGAGGGGGAGAGAGAGTGGGAGCTGGCAGTGTGAGGGGGAGAGAGAGTGGGATCGGGAAGAGTGAAGGGTAGA